>NC_086448.1:832169774-832534126 GCF_028390025.1 Pseudophryne corroboree
ACACGTGCAAGGCTGCATATATTCCTCAGTCACACAGGTATTAGCACACGTGCAGGCTGCATATATTCCTCAGTCACACAGGTATTGCACACGTGCAGGCTGCATATATTCCTCAGTCACACAGGCATTGCACACGTGCAGGCTGCGTATATTCCTCAGTCACACAGGCATTGCACACGTGCAGGCTGCATATGTTCCTCAGTCACACAGGCATTGCACACGTGCAGGCTGCATATATTCCTCAGTCACACAGGTATTGCACACGTGCAGGCTGCATATATTCCTCAGTCACACAGGTATTACACACGTGCAGGCTGCATATATTCCTCAGTCACACAGGTATTACACACGTGCAGGCTGCATATATTCCTCAGTCACACAGGTATTGCACACGTGCAGGCTGCATATATTCCTCAGTCACACAGGTATTGCACACGTGCAGGCTGCATATATTCCTCAGTCACACAGGTATTACACACGTGCAGGCTGCATATATTCCTCAGTCACACAGGTATTGCACACGTGCAGGCTGCATATATTCCTCAGTCACACAGGTATTGCACACGTGCAGGCTGCATATATTCCTCAGTCACACAGGTATTGCACACGTGCAGGCTGCGTATATTCCTCAGTCACACAGGTATTACACACGTGCAGGCTGCATATATTCCTCAGTCACACAGGTATTGCACACGTGCAGGCTGCATATATTCCTCAGTCACACAGGTATTGCACACGTGCAGGCTGCATATGTTCCTCAGTCACACAGGTATTGCACACGTGCAGGCTGCATATATTCCTCAGTCACACAGGTATTACACACGTGCAGGCTGCATATATTCCTCAGTCACACAGGTATTGCACACGTGCAGGCTGCATATATTCCTCAGTCACACAGGTATTACACACGTGCAGGCTGCATATATTCCTCAGTCACACAGACATTGCACACGTGCAGGCTGCATATATTCCTCAGTCACACAGGTATTACACACGTGCAGGCTGCATATATTCCTCAGTCACACAGGTATTGCACACGTGCAGGCTGCATATGTTCCTCAGTCACACAGGTATTGCACACGTGCAGGCTGCATATATTCCTCAGTCACACAGGTATTACACACGTGCAGGCTGCATATATTCCTCAGTCACACAGGTATTGCACACGTGCAGGCTGCATATATTCCTCAGTCACACAGGTATTACACACGTGCAGGCTGCATATATTCCTCAGTCACACAGGCATTGCACACGTGCAGCCTGCATATATTCCTCAGTCACACAGGTATTGCACACGTGCAGGCTGCATATATTCCTCAGTCACACAGGTATTGCACACGTGCAGGCTGCATATATTCCTCAGTCACACAGGTATAACACACGTGCAGGCTGCATATATTCCTCAGTCACACAGGTATTACACACGTGCAGGCTGCATATATTCCTCAGTCACACAGGTATTACACACGTGCAGGCTGCATATATTCCTCAGTCACACAGGTATTGCACACGTGCAGGCTGCATATATTCCTCAGTCACACAGGTATTGCACACGTGCAGGCTGCATATATTCCTCAGTCACACAGGTATTACACACGTGCAGGCTGCATATATTCCTCAGTCACACAGGTATTACACACGTGCAGGCTGCATATATTCCTCAGTCACACAGGTATTACACACGTGCAGGCTGCATATATTCCTCAGTCACACAGGTATTGCACACGTGCAGGCTGCATATATTCCTCAGTCACACAGGTATTACACACGTGCAGGCTGCATATATTCCTCAGTCACACAGGTATTACACACGTGCAGGCTGCATATATTCCTCAGTCACACAGGTATTGCACACGTGCAGGCTGCATATATTCCTCAGTCACACAGGCATTGCACACGTGCAGGCTGCGTATATTCCTCAGTCACACAGGTATTACACACGTGTAGGCTGCATATATTCCTCAGTCACACAGGCATTGCACACGTGCAGGCTGCATATATTCCTCAGTCACACAGGTATTACACACGTGCAGGCTGCATATATTCCTCAGTCACACAGGTATTGCACACGTGCAGGCTGCATATATTCCTCAGTCACACAGGTATTGCACACGTGCAGGCTGCATATATTCCTCAGTCACACAGGTATTACACACGTGCAGGCTGCATATATTCCTCAGTCACACAGGTATTACACACGTGCAGGCTGCATATATTCCTCAGTCACACAGGTATTACACACGTGCAGGCTGCATATATTCCTCAGTCACACAGGCATTGCACACGTGCAGGCTGCGTATATTCCTCAGTCACACAGGTATTACACACGTGTAGGCTGCATATATTCCTCAGTCACACAGGCATTGCACACGTGCAGGCTGCATATATTCCTCAGTCACACAGGTATTGCACACGTGTAGGCTGCATATATTCCTCAGTCACACAGGTATTGCACACGTGCAGGCTGCATATATTCCTCAGTCACACAGGTATTGCACACGTGTAGGCTGCATATATTCCTCAGTCACACAGGTATTGCACACGTGCAGGCTGCATATATTCCTCAGTCACACAGGTATTGCACACGTGTAGGCTGCATATATTCCTCAGTCACACAGGTATTGCACACGTGCAGGCTGCATATATTCCTCAGTCACACAGGCATTACACACGTGCAGGCTGCATATATTCCTCAGTCACACAGGTATTGCACACGTGCAGGCTGCATATATTCCTCAGTCACACAGGCATTGCACACGTGCAGGCTGCATATATTCCTCAGTCACACAGGCATTGCACACGTGCAGGCTGCATATAATCCTCAGTCACACAGGTATTACACACGTGCAGGCTGCATATATTCCTCAGTCACACAGGTATTGCACACGTGCAGGCTGCATATGTTCCTCAGTCACACAGGTATTACACACGTGCAGGCTGCATATATTCCTCAGTCACACAGGTATTGCACACGTGCAGGCTGCATATATTCCTCAGTCACACAGGTATTGCACACGTGCAGGCTGCATATGTTCCTCAGTCACACAGGTATTACACACGTGCAGGCTGCATATATTCCTCAGTCACACAGGTATTACACACGTGCAGGCTGCATATATTCCTCAGTCACACAGGTATTGCACACGTGCAGGCTGCATATATTCCTCAGTCACACAGGTATTGCACACGTGCAGGCTGCATATGTTCCTCAGTCACACAGGTATTACACACGTGCAGGCTGCATATATTCCTCAGTCACACAGGTATTGCACACGTGCAGGCTGCATATATTCCTCAGTCACACAGGTATTACACACGTGCAGGCTGCATATATTCCTCAGTCACACAGGTATTGCACACGTGCAGGCTGCATATATTCCTCAGTCACACAGGTATTGCACACGTGCAGGCTGCATATATTCCTCAGTCACACAGGTATTACACACGTGCAGGCTGCATATATTCCTCAGTCACACAGGTATTACACACGTGCAGGCTGCGTATATTCCTCAGTCACACAGGTATTACACACGTGCAGGCTGCGTATATTCCTCAGTCACACAGGTATTGCACACGTGCAGGCTGCATATATTCCTCAGTCACACAGGTATTGCACACGTGCAGGCTGCATATGTTCCTCAGTCACACAGGTATTGCACACGTGCAGGCTGCATATATTCCTCAGTCACACAGGTATTGCACACGTGCAGGCTGCATATATTCCTCAGTCACACAGGTATTACACACGTGCAGGCTGCATATATTCCTCAGTCACACAGGTATTACACACGTGCAGGCTGCGTATATTCCTCAGTCACACAGGTATTGCACACGTGCAGGCTGCATATATTCCTCAGTCACACAGGTATTGCACACGTGCAGGCTGTATATATTCCTCAGTCACACAGGTGTTACACACGTGCAGGCTGCGTATATTCCTCAGTCACACAGGTATTGCACACGTGCAGGCTGCATATATTCCTCAGTCACACAGGTATTGCACACGTGCAGGCTGCATATATTCCTCAGTCACACAGGTATTACACACGTGCAGGCTGCATATATTCCTCAGTCACACAGGTATTACACACGTGCAGGCTGCATATATTCCTCAGTCACACAGGTATTACACACGTGCAGGCTGCATATATTCCTCAGTCACACAGGTATTACACACGTGCAGGCTGCATATATTCCTCAGTCACACAGACATTGCACACGTGCAGGCTGCATATATTCCTCCGTCACACAGGTATTGCACACGTGCAGGATGCATATATTCCTCAGTCACACAGGCATTACACACGTGCAGGCTGCATATATTCCTCAGTCACACAGGTATTGCACACGTGCAGGCTGCATATATTCCTCAGTCACACAGGTATTGCACACGTGCAGGCTGCATATATTCCTCAGTCACACAGGTATTACACACGTGCAGGCTGCATATATTCCTCCGTCACACAGGTATTGCACACGTGCAGGCTGCATATATTCCTCAGTCACACAGGCATTGCACACGTGCAGGCTGCATATATTCCTCAGTCACACAGGTATTACACACGTGTAGGCTGCATATATTCCTCAGTCACACAGGTATTACACACGTGCAGGCTGCATATATTCCTCAGTCACACAGGTATTGCACACGTGCAGGCTGCATATATTCCTCAGTCACACAGGTATTACACACGTGCAGGCTGCATATATTCCTCAGTCACACAGGTATTACACACGTGCAGGCTGCATATATTCCTCAGTCACACAGGTATTACACACGTGCAGGCTGCATATATTCCTCAGTCACACAGGTATTACACACGTGCAGGCTGCATATATTCCTCAGTCACACAGGTATTACACACGTGCAGGCTGCATATATTCCTCAGTCACACAGGTATTACACACGTGCAGGCTGCATATGTTCCTCAGTCACACAGGTATTGCACATGTGCAGGCTGCATATGTTCCTCAGTCACACAGGTATTGCACATGTGCAGGCTGCATATGTTCCTCAGTCACACAGGTATTACACACGTGCAGGCTGCATATGTTCCTCAGTCACACAGGTATTGCACACGTGCAGGCTGCATATATTCCTCAGTCACACAGACATTGCACACGTGCAGGCTGCATATGTTCCTCAGTCACACAGGTATTGCACATGTGCAGGCTGCATATGTTCCTCAGTCACACAGGTATTGCACATGTGCAGGCTGCATATGTTCCTCAGTCACACAGGTATTACACACGTGCAGGCTGCATATATTCCTCAGTCACACAGGCATTGCACACGTGCAGGCTGCATATATTCCTCAGTCACACAGACATTGCACACGTGCAGGCTGCATATATTCCTCCGTCACACAGGTATTGCACACGTGCAGGATGCATATATTCCTCAGTCACACAGGTATTACACACGTGCAGGCTGCATATATTCCTCAGTCACACAGGCATTACACACGTGCAGGCTGCATATATTCCTCAGTCACACAGGTATTACACACGTGCAGGCTGCATATATTCCTCAGTCACACAGGTATTGCACACGTGCAGGCTGCATATATTCCTCAGTCACACAGGTATTGCACACGTGCAGGCTGCATATATTCCTCAGTCACACAGGCATTGCACACGTGCAGGCTGCATATATTCCTCAGTCACACAGGTATTGCACACGTGCAGGCTGCATATATTCCTCAGTCACACAGGTATTACACACGTGCAGGCTGCATATATTCCTCAGTCACACAGGTATTACACACGTGCAGGCTGCATATATTCCTCAGTCACACAGGTATTGCACACGTGCAGGCTGCATATATTCCTCAGTCACACAGGTATTACACACGTGCAGGCTGCATATATTCCTCAGTCACACAGGTATTGCACACGTGCAGGCTGCATATATTCCTCAGTCACACAGGTATTACACACGTGCAGGCTGCATATATTCCTCAGTCACACAGGTATTACACACGTGCAGGCTGCATATATTCCTCAGTCACACAGGTATTGCACACGTGCAGGCTGCATATATTCCTCAGTCACACAGGTATTGCACACGTGCAGGCTGCGTATATTCCTCAGTCACACAGGTATTACACACGTGCAGGCTGCATATATTCCTCAGTCACACAGGTATTACACACGTGCAGGCTGCATATATTCCTCAGTCACACAGGCATTGCACACGTGCAGGCTGCATATATTCCTCAGTCACACAGGTATTACACACGTGCAGGCTGCATATATTCCTCAGTCACACAGGTATTACACACGTGCAGGCTGCATATATTCCTCAGTCACACAGGCATTGCACACGTGCAGGCTGCATATATTCCTCAGTCACACAGGTATTGCACACGTGCAGGCTGCATATATTCCTCAGTCACACAGGTATTGCACACGTGCAGGCTGCATATATTCCTCAGTCACACAGGTATTACACACGTGCAGGCTGCATATATTCCTCAGTCACACAGGTATTGCACACGTGCAGGCTGCGTATATTCCTCAGTCACACAGGTATTACACACGTGCAGGCTGCATATATTCCTCAGTCACACAGGTATTGCACACGTGCAGGCTGCGTATATTCCTCAGTCACACAGGTATTACACACGTGCAGGCTGCATATATTCCTCAGTCACACAGGTATTACACACGTGCAGGCTGCATATATTCCTCAGTCACACAGGTATTACACACGTGCAGGCTGCATATATTCCTCAGTCACACAGGTATTGCACACGTGCAGGCTGCATATATTCCTCAGTCACACAGGTATTGCACACGTGCAGGCTGCATATATTCCTCAGTCACACAGGTATTACACACGTGCAGGCTGCATATACTCCTCAGTCACACAGGTATTGCACACGTGCAGGCTGCATATATTCCTCAGTCACACAGGTATTGCACACGTGCAGGCTGCATATATTCCTCAGTCACACAGGCATTGCACACGTGCAGGCTGCATATATTCCTCAGTCACACAGGTATTGCACACGTGCAGGCTGCATATATTCCTCAGTCACACAGGTATTGCACACGTGCAGGCTGCATATATTCCTCAGTCACACAGGTATTACACACGTGCAGGCTGCATATACTCCTCAGTCACACAGGTATTGCACACGTGCAGGCTGCATATATTCCTCAGTCACACAGGTATTACACACGTGCAGGCTGCATATATTCCTCAGTCACACAGGTATTGCACACGTGCAGGCTGCATATATTCCTCAGTCACACAGGTATTGCACACGTGCAGGCTGCATATATTCCTCAGTCACACAGGTATTACACACGTGCAGGCTGCATATATTCCTCAGTCACACAGGTATTGCACACGTGCAGACTGCGTATATTCCTCAGTCACACAGGTATTGCACACGTGCAGACTGCGTATATTCCTCAGTCACACAGGTATTGCACACGTGCAGGCTGCATATATTCCTCAGTCACACAGGTATTGCACACGTGCAGGCTGCATATATTCCTCAGTCACACAGGTATTACACACGTGCAGGCTGCATATATTCCTCAGTCACACAGGTATTGCACACGTGCAGACTGCGTATATTCCTCAGTCACACAGGTATTGCACACGTGCAGACTGCGTATATTCCTCAGTCACACAGGTATTACACACGTGCAGGCTGCGTATATTCCTCAGTCACACAGGTATTACACACGTGCAGGCTGCATATATTCCTCAGTCACACAGGTATTGCACACGTGCAGGCTGCATATATTCCTCAGTCACACAGGTATTACACACGTGCAGGCTGCATATATTCCTCAGTCACACAGGTATTACACACGTGCAGGCTGCATATATTCCTCAGTCACACAGGTATTACACACGTGCAGGCTGCATATATTCCTCAGTCACACAGGTATTACACACGTACAGGCTCCATATATTCCTCAGTCACACAGGCATTACACACGTGCAGGCTGCATATATTCCTCAGTCACACAGGCATTGCACACGTGCAGGCTGCATATATTCCTCAGTCACACAGGTATTGCACACGTGTAGGCTGCATATATTCCTCAGTCACACAGGTATTGCACACGTGCAAGCTGCATATATTCCTCAGTCACACAGGCATTGCACACGTGCAGGCTGCATATATTCCTCAGTCACACAGGTATTGCACACGTGCAGGCTGCATATATTCCTCAGTCACACAGGTATTACACACGTGCAGGCTGCATATATTCCTCAGTCACACAGGTATTGCACACGTGCAGGCTGCATATATTCCTCAGTCACACAGGTATTACACACGTGCAGGCTGCATATATTCCTCAGTCACACAGGTATTACACACGTGCAGGCTGCATATATTCCTCAGTCACACAGGTATTGCACACGTGCAGGCTGCATATATTCCTCAGTCACACAGGCATTGCACACGTGCAGGCTGCATATATTCCTCAGTCACACAGGTATTGCACACGTGCAGGCTGCATATATTCCTCAGTCACACAGGTATTGCACACGTGCAGGCTGCATATATTCCTCAGTCACACAGGCATTGCACACGTGCAGGCTGCATATATTCCTCAGTCACACAGGTATTACACACGTGCAGGCTGCATATATTCCTCAGTCACACAGGTATTACACACGTGCAGGCTGCATATATTCCTCAGTCACACAGGTATTACACACGTGCAGGATGCATATATTCCTCAGTCACACAGGTATTACACACGTGCAGGCTGCATATATTCCTCAGTCACACAGGTATTACACACGTGCAGGCTGCATATATTCCTCAGTCACACAGGTATTACACACGTGCAGGCTGCGTATATTCCTCAGTCACACAGGTATTGCACACGTGCAGGCTGCATATATTCCTCAGTCACACAGGTATTACACACGTGCAGGATGCATATATTCCTCAGTCACACAGGTATTACACACGTGCAGGCTGCATATATTCCTCAGTCACACAGGTATTACACACGTGCAGGCTGCATATATTCCTCAGTCACACAGGTATTACACACGTGCAGGCTGCGTATATTCCTCAGTCACACAGGTATTGCACACGTGCAGGCTGCATATATTCCTCAGTGACACAGGTATTGCACACGTGCAGGCTGCATATATTCCTCAGTCACACAGGTATTACACACGTGCAGGCTGCATATATTCCTCAGTCACACAGGTATTACACACGTGCAGGCTGCATATATTCCTCAGTCACACAGGTATTGCACACGTGCAGGCTGCATATATTCCTCAGTCACACAGGTATTGCACACGTGCAGGCTGCATATATTCCTCAGTCACACATGTATTACACACGTGCAGGCTGCATATATTCCTCAGTCACACAGGTATTGCACACGTGCAGGCTGCATATATTCCTCAGTCACACAGGTATTACACACGTGCAGGCTGCATATATTCCTCAGTCACACAGGCATTGCACACGTGCAGGCTGCATATACTCCTCAGTCACACAGGTATTGCACACGTGCAGGCTGCATATATTCCTCAGTCACACAGGCATTGCACACGTGCAGGCTGCATATATTCCTCAGTCACACAGGTATTACACACGTGCAGGCTGCATATATTCCTCAGTCACACAGGTATTACACACGTGCAGGCTGCATATATTCCTCAGTCACACAGGTATTACACACGTGCAGGCTGCATATATTCCTCAGTCACACAGGCATTGCACACGTGCAGGCTGCATATACTCCTCAGTCACACAGGTATTGCACACGTGCAGGCTGCATATATTCCTCAGTCACACAGGTATTACACACGTGCAGGCTGCATATGTTCCTCAGTCACACAGGTATTACACACGTGCAGGCTGCATATATTCCTCAGTCACACAGGTATTACACACGTGCAGGCTGCATATATTCCTCAGTCACACAGGTATTGCACACGTGCAGGCTGCATATATTCCTCAGTCACACAGGTATTACACACGTGCAGGCTGCATATATTCCTCAGTCACACAGGTATTACACACGTGCAGGCTGCATATATTCCTCAGTCACACAGGTATTGCACACGTGCAGGCTGCATATATTCCTCAGTCACACAGGTATTACACACGTGCAGGCTGCATATATTCCTCAGTCACACAGGTATTACACACGTGCAGGCTGCATATATTCCTCAGTCACACAGGTATTACACACGTGCAGGCTGCATATATTCCTCAGTCACACAGGTATTACACACGTGCAGGCTGCATATATTCCTCAGTCACACAGGTATTACACACGTGCCGGCTGCATATATTCCTCAGTCACACAGGTATTGCACACGTGCAGGCTGCATATATTCCTCAGTCACACAGGTATTACACACGTGCAGGCTGCATATATTCCTCAGTCACACAGGTATTACACACGTGCAGGCTGCATATATTCCTCAGTCACACAGGTATTGCACACGTGCCGGCTGCATATATTCCTCAGTCACACAGGTATTGCACACGTGCAGGCTGCATATATTCCTCAGTCACACAGGTATTGCACACGTGCAGGCTGCATATATTCCTCAGTCACACAGGTATTGCACACGTGCAGGCTGCATACATTCCTCAGTCACACAGGTATTACACACGTGCAGGCTGCATATATTCCTCAGTCACACAGGTATTACACACGTGCAGGCTGCATATATTCCTCAGTCACACAGGTATTACACACGTGCAGGCTGCATATATTCCTCAGTCACACAGGTATTACACACGTGCAGGCTGCATATATTCCTCAGTCACACAGGTATTACACACGTGCAGGCTGCATATATTCCTCAGTCACACAGGTATTACACACGTGCAGGCTGCATATATTCCTCAGTCACACAGGTATTGCACACGTGCAGGCTGCATATATTCCTCAGTCACACAGGCATTGCACACGTGCAGGCTGCATATATTCCTCAGTCACACAGGCATTGCACACGTGCAGGCTGCATATACTCCTCAGTCACACAGGTATTGCACACGTGCAGGCTGCATATATTCCTCAGTCACACAGGCATTACACACGTGCAGGCTGCATATATTCCTCAGTCACACAGGTATTACACACGTGCAGGCTGCATATATTCCTCAGTCACACAGGTATTGCACACGTGCAGGCTGCATATATTCCTCAGTCACACAGGTATTACACACGTGCAGGCTGCATATATTCCTCAGTCACACAGGCATTACACACGTGCAGGCTGCATATATTCCTCAGTCACACAGGTATTACACACGTGCAGGCTGCATATATTCCTCAGTCACACAGGCATTGCACACGTGCAGGCTGCATATATTCCTCAGTCACACAGGTATTACACACGTGCAGGCTGCATATATTCCTCAGTCACACAGGCATTACACACGTGCAGGCTGCATATATTCCTCAGTCACACAGGTATTACACACGTGCAGGCTGCATATATTCCTCAGTCACACAGGTATTACACACGTGCAGGCTGCGTATATTCCTCAGTCACACAGGCATTACACACGTGCAGGCTGCATATATTCCTCAGTCACACAGGTATTACACACGTGCAGGCTGCATATATTCCTCAGTCACACAGGCATTGCACACGTGCAGGCTGCATATATTCCTCAGTCACACAGGTATTGCACACGTGCAGGCTGCATATATTCCTCAGTCACACAGGTATTGCACACGTGCAGGCTGCATATATTCCTCAGTCACACAGGTATTGCACACGTGCAGGCTGCATATATTCCTCAGTCACACAGGTATTACACACGTGCAGGCTGCATATATTCCTCAGTCACACAGGTATTACACACGTGCAGGCTGCATATATTCCTCAGTCACACAGGTATTGCACACGTGCAGGCTGCATATATTCCTCAGTCACACAGGTATTACACACGTGCAGGCTGCATATATTCCTCAGTCACACAGGTATTACACACGTGCAGGCTGCATATATTCCTCAGTCACACAGGTATTGCACACGTGCAGGCTGCATATACTCCTCAGTCACACAGGTATTGCACACGTGCAGGCTGCATATATTCCTCAGTCACACAGGTATTACACACGTGCAGGCTGCATATATTCCTCAGTCACACAGGCATTACACACGTGCAGGCTGCATATATTCCTCAGTCACACAGGTATTGCACACGTGCAGGCTGCGTATATTCCTCAGTCACACAGGTATTGCACACGTGCAGGCTGCATATATTCCTCAGTCACACAGGCATTACACACGTGCAGGCTGCATATATTCCTCAGTCACACAGGTATTGCACACGTGCAGGCTGCATATATTCCTCAGTCACACAGGTATTACACACGTGCAGGCTGCATATATTCCTCAGTCACACAGGTATTACACACGTGCAGGCTGCATATATTCCTCAGTCACACAGGTATTACACACGTGCAGGCTGCATATATTCCTCAGTCACACAGGTATTACACACGTGCAGGCTGCATATATTCCTCAGTCACACAGGCATTGCACACGTGCAGGCTGCATATATTCCTCAGTCACACAGGTATTGCACACGTGCAGGCTGCGTATATTCCTCAGTCACACAGGTATTACACACGTGCAGGCTGCATATATTCCTCAGTCACACAGGTATTACACACGTGCAGGCTGCATATATTCCTCAGTCACACAGGTATTGCACACGTGCAGGCTGCATATATTCCTCAGTCACACAGGTATTACACACGTGCAGGCTGCATATATTCCTCAGTCACACAGGTATTACACACGTGCAGGCTGCATATATTCCTCAGTCACACAGGTATTACACACGTGCAGGCTGCATATATTCCTCAGTCACACAGGTATTACACACGTGCAGGCTGCATATATTCCTCAGTCACACAGGCATTGCACACGTGCAGGCTGCATATATTCCTCAGTCACACAGGCATTGCACACGTGCAGGCTGCATATATTCCTCAGTCACACAGGCATTGCACACGTGCAAGCTGAAATGGGGACTCTGCCAGCATGATGTGTGAAATGGGGACGCTGCCAGTGGAGAGAACCTTTACTGTGCGGTGCGCGATGACGTCATCGCGCACCGCACATCATTTCAGCGGCGCTCATCATGTACAGGGGGCGTAACTGACCACGCCCCCTGTATGAGGCCACGCCCCCATTGCCTGCCCGGGGCGCTGAAAGCGCTCGAACCGGCCCTGACTGTGCCAACGTGATGTGTGAAATGGGGACTCTGCCAGCGTGATGTGTGATATGGGGACTGCACCAGAGTGATGTGTGATATGGGGACTGTGCCAGCGTGATGTGTGATATGGGGACTCTGCCAGAGTGATGTGTGATATGGGGACTGCACCAGAGTGATGTGTGATATGGGGACTCTGCCAGAGTGATGTGTGATATGGGGACTGCACCAGAGTGATGTGTGATATGGGGACTGTGCCAGCGTGATGTGTGATATGGGGACTCTGCCAGTGTGATGTGTGATATGGGGACTCTGCCAGTGTGATGTGTGATATGGGGACTGTGCCAGCGTGATGTGTGATATGGGGACTCTGCCAGTGTGATGTGTGATATGGGGACTCTGCCAGTGTGATGTGTGATATGGGGACTCTGCCAGCGTGATGTGTGATATGGGGACTCTGCCAGCATGATGTGTGATATGGGGACTCTGCCAGTGTGATGTGTGATATGGGGACTCTGCCAGTGTGATGTGTGATATGGGGACTGTGCCAGCGTGATGTGTGATATGGGGACTCTGCCAGCATGATGTGTGATATGGGGACTCTGCCAGCATGATGTGTGATATGGGGACTGTGCCAGCGTGATGTGTGATATGGGGACTCTGCCAGCGTGATGTGTGATATGGGGACTGTGCCAGCGTGATGTGTGATATGGGGACTCTGCCAGCATGATGTGTGATATGGGGACTGTGCCAGCGTGATGTGTGATATGGGGACTCTGCCAGTGTGATGTGTGATATGGGGACTGTGCCAGCGTGATGTGTGATATGGGGACTCTGCCAGCATGATGTGTGATATGGGGACTCTGCCAGCATGATGTGTGATATGGGGACTGTGCCAGCGTGATGTGTGATATGGGGACTCTGCCAGCGTGATGTGTGATATGGGGACTCTGCCAGTGTGATGTGTGATATGGGGACTCTGCCAGAGTGATGTGTGATATGGGGACTCTGCCAGAGTGATGTGTGATATGGGGACTCTGCCAGCATGATGTGTGATATGGGGACTCTGCCAGCATGATGTGTGATATGGGGACTGTGCCAGCGTGATGTGTGATATGGGGACTCTGCCAGCGTGATGTGTGATATGGGGACTCTGCCAGTGTGATGTGTGATATGGGGACTCTGCCAGAGTGATGTGTGATATGGGGACTCTGCCAGAGTGATGTGTGATATGGGGACTGTGCCAGCATGATGTGTGATATGGGGACTGTGCCAGCATGATGTGTGATATGGGGACTGTGCCAGCGTGATGTGTGATATGGGGACTGTGCCAGCGTGATGTGTGATATGGGGACTGTGCCAGCATGATGTGTGATATGGGGACTGTGCCAGCGTGATGTGTGATATGGGGACTCTGCCAGAGTGATGTGTGATATGGGGACTGCACCAGCATGATGTGTGATATGGGGACTCTGCCAGCGTGATGTGTGATATGGGGACTCTGCCAGCGTGATGTGTGATATGGGGACTCTGCTAGAGTGATGTGTGATATGGGGACTCTGCCAGCGTGACGTGTGATATGGGGACTCTGCCAGCGTGACGTGTGATATGGGGACTCTGCCAGCGTGATGTGTGATATGGGGACTCTGCCAGCGTGATGTGTGATATGGGGACTCTGCCAGAGTGATGTGTGATATGGGGACTCTGCCAGAGAGAGGTGTGATATGAGGACTCTGCCAGAGAGAGGTGTGATATGGGGACTCTGCCAGCGTGATGTGTGATATGGGGACTCTGCCAGAGTGATGTGTGATATGGGGACTCTGCCAGCGTGATGTGTGATATGGGGACTCTGCCAGCGTGATGTGTGATATGGGGACTCTGCCAGAGTGATGTGTTATATGGGGACTCTGCCAGCGTGATGTGTGATATGGGGACTCTGCCAGCGTGATGTGTGATATGGGGACTGTGCCAGAGAGAGGTGTGATATGGGGACTCTGCCAGCATGATGTGTGATATGGGGACTCTGCCAGAGTGATGTGTTATATGGGGACTCTGCCAGCGTGATGTGTGATATGGGGACTCTGCCAGCGTGATGTGTGATATGGGGACTGTGCCAGCGTGATGTGTGATATGGGGACTCTGCCAGCGTGAAGTTTGATATGGGGACTCTGCCAGCATGATGTGTGATATGGGGACTGTGCCAGCGTGATGTGTGATATGGGGACTCTGCCAGAGTGATGTGTGATATGGGGACTCTGCCAGAGTGATGTGTGATATGGGGACTCTGCCAGCGTGATGTGTGATATGGGGACTCTGCCAGAGTGATGTGTGATATGGGGACTCTGCCAGCGTGATGTGTGATATGGGGACTCTGCCAGAGTGATGTGTGATATGGGGACTCTGCCAGAGTGATGTGTTATATGGGGACTGTGCCAGCGTGATGTGTGATATGGGGACTCTGCCAGCGTGATGCGTGATATGGGGACTGTGCCAGCGTGATGTGTGATATGGGGACTCTGCCAGCGTGAAGTTTGATATGGGGACTCTGCCAGCATGATGTGTGATATGGGGACTGTGCCAGCGTGATGTGTGATATGGGGACTCTGCCAGAGTGATGTGTGATATGGGGACTCTGCCAGAGTGATGTGTGATATGGGGACTCTGCCAGCGTGATGTGTGATATGGGGACTCTGCCAGAGTGATGTGTGATATGGGGACTCTGCCAGCGTGATGTGTGATATGGGGACTCTGCCAGAGTGATGTGTGATATGGGGACTCTGCCAGAGTGATGTGTGATATGGGGACTCTGCCAGAGTGATGTGTGATATGGGGACTCTGCCAGCGTGATGTGTGAAAAGGGCGACTCTGCCAGTGTGATGTGTGATATGGGGACTGTGCCAGCGTGATGTGTGATATGGGGACTCTGCCAGCGTTATGTGTGATATGGGGACTCTGCCAGAGTGATGTGTGGTATGGGTACTGTGCCAGCGTGATGTGTGATATGGGGACTCTGCCAGCGTGATGTGTGATATGGGGACTCTGCCAGCGTGATGTGTGATATGGGGACTGTGCCAGAGTGATGTGTGATATGGGGACTCTGCCAGCGTGATGTGTGATATGGGGACTGTGCCAGAGTGATGTGTGATATGGGGACTCTGCCAGCGTGATGTGTGGTATGGGTACTGTGCCAGCGTGATGTGTGATATGGGAACTGTGCCAGCGTGATGTATGAAATGGGGACTGTGCCAGCGTGATGTGTAAAAAGGAGACTCTGCCAGAGTGATGTGTGAAATGGGGATTGTTCCAGCCTGATGTTTAAAAAGGGGGACTCTACCTGGTGTAATGTGTGATAGGGACTCTACCTGCCGTAATGTGTGACAGGGGCTCTACCTGGTGTAATGTGTGTAAGTGGCACTACTGTGCGGCGTAATTTGAATAATTGAGACTACTGTACAGCATAATGTGAATTTGTATTATTTTGTGACCAACTCCCTTCCACATGAAGCCGCGCCCATAAGTTTTGACTAGAGATGTTCGGGTTCGGTTCGTTGATATCCGAACCCCCCCCCCCCCCCCCCCCCCGAACTTCACCTATTTTACACGGGTCCGAGACAGCCTCGGATCTTCCCGCCTTGCTCGGTTAACCCGAACGAGGCCGAATGTCATCATCCCGCTGTCGGATTCTCGCGAGATTCATATTCTATATAAAGAGCCGCGCGTCGCATTGGAGATTGAACGGAGAGAACGTGGCTGCGTTCTGTCCCTGAAAAGCTCCGTAATCTGTCCTCAGTGTGCTGCAAATATCTGTGCTCAGTGTGCTGCAAATATCTGTGCTCAGTGTGCTGAAAATATCTACGTTCTCTGCCTGAAAACGCTCCATATCTGTGCTCAGTGTGCTGCAAATATCTGTGCTCAGTGTGCTTTATTGTGGGGACTGGGGACCACCAGTATATAATTATACTTATAGTAGTACAGCACAGTAGGCCATTGCTGTATCTTGCAGCTCTGTGTCACTGCAAGTATCCATTCCATATCTGTGCGGCATTTTTGTGAGCAGTATATATAGTATTACAGTGCAGCATTTTGGTGACCAACAGTATATAGTTGTGTACAATAGGCCATTGCTGTATCTTGCAGCTCTGTGTCACTGCACGTATCCATTCCATATCTGTGCTGCATTATTGTGAGCAGTATATATAGTATTACAGTGCAGCATTTTGGTGACCAACACTATTGAAGAGCGAGTGCGAATAGATCAAGCGGGTGTAAACTTCTAGGCTGTTAGGATTGCATGGGCTTTACACAATGTTGAGGTTATCTAACAGTTAATAGGCTTGGGGGGTTGGTCTTAATTAGAATAGTGGGAGTGTAGGGAGGAGCTAGCAGACATTTTGAGTGAGACAAGGTCTGCATCCTGCCTCTTTCTCTCAGGAGTTTGCCAAGGAAGGTTGTGTGCTCCTGTGAGTAACCATTTGAGTCTGTTTTTCTCTCCAATACCTCTTGTCTCTATTCTGCTTTATTTCTTCCACTAATTTCTCTCTATACTATAGCCTCTTTATTCTCCCCTCTATCCCTCCTTTTATTTCTCACTATCTCTTCTTCATTCCTCCTCTTAATGGCCGCATGCCCACACAGACGGGCGCCCTTTCCTGCCCGCTATCTGGTCGCTGGGTCTGGTGCGGCTTCAGCGGAACCTTCCACTTGGTGACGCCGCCAGTCCCTCAGCCCTGCTTGGATCCCTGCCGCCGTGACCGCACTCGTGGGTGCTTCCCCCGACGGTCTAGCGGCTACTGCCGCCGGGGGACCTGCTACGCGCTCGCGTGGGCTCCGGCGGTTCACGGCTCCAAGCAGGGCTTCTCCCGCCTCAGCCCCCTCTGCCGCGCATGGTGCGCGGTTTGGGCCGGCGGCGGGAGCGCGTGGGGGGACACAGGTGGGCATTACCCCTGGAGGTGCTGCGGCAGCCTCCAGGGGCAGGGGCACACAGAACGCCACCCATACACGGGCCGCAGGTGGGAGGCAAGTCATGTCTACTGGAGGGAATAATGTATCAGCCTCCAGGGACTCGGCCCCCCCCCGATCATGTTCAAACCATGCCTGCTGAGGGGTCCTCACGGGATCGTGTGGCACATGCGGGGGCAGCGGCACGTGCGCTCATCTCGTCACGCGGTGCTCGGGCGCTGCGTGCCAGGAGGCGTGGTGCTGCTGTGCCCAGTCTAGGGGTTACCTCAGTGTATGTTGCAGATCGGACTCCGGCGGTGGGTGCTTGGGTATCGGCTCCCACTCTGGGTCGCCCTGATTCAGGTGCCCCCCGTCCGGTTGGGAGCCCCCCGGCGGTTGTCGGCCGGACTCGGGCGGGCACTAGGCGTAGGCCGATACGCGCGGCTACAGGTCCTGCACTCCCGGTTGGTGGTGCAGGGCCTTTGGCCGACGGTGCACCTTCGGCGATCAGCATTGTTTTCCCCATTGCACCTGCGACAGGACCCGCACCTGCGGACGGGGACACGGTGGCTATTTCTGCACTGCTGGTCTCTCTGATAGGGATTTTGACCCCTTGTTGACGGTGCGGGCATCTGGAAGTGGTTCGGCGGGCAAGTTCGGTGACTTGCGGTCCGCACTTGCCCCACTTGTCACTCAGCTTACGTCGTTATGCGCCGCTCCCTCTTCTGCCACGGGTCAGCAGCCGCTTGTTGCCACTGGGTCCGGTGCTCAGGTGCCTGCACTTAACCAATTGCCGGGCTCTTCGCTGGCACCTTCTGTTCCCTCTCCTGTTGCAGATCAGGTGGACATGGCGGAGAGTGATTCCAGCGACAGCGACCAGTCTTCCGCATCGGCTGCCACGAGGCGGGACTCCCAGGCCTCCCCGTCCGCTGAGACCAATGGTAATGGCGCGTTAGGTCAGCAGGGTGCCGGGGCCGTGACTGCCAAGGGCAAAGAACAGGCAGAGGTTGCCATGGGTAAACGCCGGAGGCACAGGCGTTCCCACAAGCGCAGTAAGCGTTCGCGCCGCCATAGGCATGGGAGCAGTAGCAGCAGTCTGGAAGAGGGCAGCCCCAGCGACGTTGTGCGTTGCCCATACACCAAGGTTTTGCGGGGTCTCCGCCCACGGATACGGGATTGTATCAATAGTGGATCTTACGTGGATGTCTTCGCATTAACGTCCAAGTCCCGCAAGGCTTTGGTGGCAGCCAAGAAAAAGAGTGGGATAGGTGAGGACGCCTATAGGTCCTATGTTAACTGGCTCAAGGGGTTCTACACCTTATCAGCATGTTACCTGGAGACTCGCCCGGAAGAGGCCATGAACATTGTGCGCTATCTGCACATGATTCATGGTCTATTCCTTACTAACAGGCCTCTCGCTTGGCTTCGGTACGACACGGAGTTCAGGCGAAAACAGCACGGGCTGCATATCCTGGCTTTCGGAGTGAAGGACGTGGAAGTATGGCTTGAGGTTACAGAGGGCTCCCTCGAGCTTCCGGAAGCCTCTCCGGCCAAGCCCGTTAGTACGTCCACTAGGGGTTCCTTTCGGGCCAACGCGGGACGAGGGTCCAAAGGTCATTGTTTTGTCTTTAACAACGGCAATTGCGGATCTGGGTCCAAATGTCGTTTCCGGCACAGCTGCCTGCGCGGGGCGGAGCGTCCCACCCGGCTACGGAATGTCCCAAGCCTGTCGATGCGGATCCGGGTGGCAGATCCTCCGGCGTTACTAGTGCTAAGTAAAGCCCCCTCCCCTGTCCGGCTGGACGCCATGCGCAAATGGCTTACTTGGTACCCACTTCGCCCTCAGGCCCAATTTTTGCTGGAAGATTTTACTGATGGATTTCGCCTCCCCAGTAGCGGCGAGGTCCCTTACTCAGCTCCTCGGAACTTGCGCTCGGCCAGAGAGCTTCCCCACGGTCTGAAGGGTAAAGTGGCCAAGGAGGTGCAGCTAGGACGCATGGCCGACCCCTTTGCTGCACCCCCTTTGCTAAATTTGGTTTTATCCCCTATCGGAGTCGTCCCTAAGAAAACTCCTGGCAAATTTAGGCTAATCCAGCACCTATCTTACCCTCATGGCACGTCTGTTAACGATGCGATCCCCAAGGCGCTGTCCTCGGTTACGTATCAGTCGTTTGATGGCGCTTTGCAGTTAGTCAGAGCGGCGGGCCCCCATGCGTTATTGGGTAAAGTTGATGTGGAATCTGCATTTCGTCTTTTGCCATTGCACCCTGATTCGTTTCGTTTCATGGGCTTTAGGCTGGACGACGGCTTTTACATCGACAATTGCCTACCCATGGGTTGCTCAGTCTCCTGTGCTTTTTTCGAGGCTTTTAGTTCATTTCTCCATTGGTGCGTTTGCGCTGGGATTGGTGAACCGGGAGTCGCACATTATCTGGACGATTTCCTGTGCATCGGGCCTTGCGGCTCGGACAGGTGTGCTCGGCTGCTCTTCTCCTTGAAAGCACTTTTTTCCGAGTTCGGGGTACCAATCGCTCCGGATAAATGTGAGGGTCCTTGCACTCGCCTCTCGTATCTAGGCATCGAAATGGATGCTGAGGCGGGATGCTGCCGGTTGCCCTTAGACAAAGTTGCCAAGTTGCGTGAGAGTATTGAGAGGGCATTGGCAGGTGGCAAGGTTACTTTGCGCCAGTGCCAATCCCTGTCAATGGTCCGTGCCGTTATTTCTCTGTGTCGTTATTTCTCTGTGTCATTTATTTCTAGATAAGTTAAGTTAGTTCATATTTATTTGTAAGGTTATTGTGTAATGAATGATGTCATGCGGTCCGACATCGGCCGATAGAAAGTTTAATATTTGTACAGTAGGCCATTGCTGTATCTTGCAGCTCTGTGTCACTGCAAGTATCCATTCCATATCTGTGCTGCATTATTGTGAGCAGTATATATAGTATTACAGTGCAGCATTTTGGTGACCAACAGTATAGATATATAGTACAGTACAGTAGAGATGAGCGGGTTCGGTTCCTCGGAATCCGAACCCGCCCGAACTTCAGCTTTTTTTACACGGATCCGAGCGACTCGGATCTTCCCGTCTTGCTCGGAAAACCCGAGCGCGCCCGAACGTCATCATGACGCTGTCGGATTCTCGCGAGGCTCGGATTCTATCGCGAGACTCGGATTCTATATAAGGAGCCGCGCGTCGCCGCCATTTTCACACGTGCATTGAGATTGATAGGGAGAGGACGTGGCTGGCGTCCTCTCCATTTAGATTAGAAGAGAGAGAGTGAGATTGAGACAGAGACACTTGATTTACTGGAGCTTAGGAGTACTAGAGAGTGCAGAGTTTACTAGTGACTGACCACTGACCAGTGACCACCAGTGCAGTTTTATTTAATATAATCCGTTCTCTGCCTGAATAAAACGATACACAGTGACTCAGTCACATACCATATCTGTGCTCAGCCCAGTGTGCTGCATCATCTATGTATAATATCTGACTGTGCTCACACAGCTTAATTGTGGGGGAGACTGGGGAGCAGTTATAGGTTATAGCAGGAGCCAGGAGTACATACATATTATTAAAATTAAACAGTGCACACTTTTGCTGCAGGAGTGCCACTGCCAGTGTGACTGACCAGTGACCTGACCACACTGACCACCAGTATAGTATACTATATTGTGATTGCCTGAAAAAGTTAAACACTCGTCGTGTGACTTGTGTGGTGTTTTTTTATTCTATAAAAAACTCATTCTGCTGACAGACAGTGTCCAGCAGGTCCGTCATTATATAATATATACCTGTCCGGCTGCAGTAGTGATATATATATATTTTTTATATCATTATTTATCATCCAGTCGCAGCAGACACAGTACGGTAGTTCACGGCTGTAGCTACCTCTGTGTCGGCACTCGGCAGTCCATCCATAATTGTATACCACCTACCCGTGGTTTTTTTTTTCTTTCTTCTTTATACATACTACATCTCATTATCATCCAGTCTATATTAGCAGCAGACACAGTACAGTACGGTAGTCCACGGCTGTAGCTACCTCTGTGTCGGCACTCGGCAGTCCATCCATAATTGTATACCACCTACCCGTGGTTTTTTTTTCTTTCTTCTTTATACATAGTATACTACATCTCATTATCATCCAGTCTATATTAGCAGCAGACACAGTACAGTACGGTAGTCCACGGCTGTAGCTACCTCTGTGTCGGCACTCGGCAGTCCATCCATAATTGTATACCACCTACCCGTGGTTTTTTTTTCTTTCTTCTTTATACATACTACATCTCATTATCAACCAGTCTATATTAGCAGCAGACACAGTACAGTACGGTAGTCCACGGCTGTAGCTACCTCTGTGTCGGCACTCGGCAGTCCATCCATAATTGTATACCACCTACCCGTGGTTTTTTTTTCTTTCTTCTTTATACATAGTATACTACATCTCATTATCATCCAGTCTATATTAGCAGCAGACACAGTACAGTACGGTAGTCCACGGCTGTAGCTACCTCTGTGTCGGCACTCGGCAGTCCATCCATAATTGTATACCACCTACCCGTGGTTTTTTTTCTTTCTTCTTTATACATACTACATCTCATTATCAACCAGTCTATATTAGCAGCAGACACAGTACAGTACGGTAGTCCACGGCTGTAGCTACCTCTGTGTCGGCACTCGGCAGTCCATCCATAATTGTATACCACCTACCCGTGGTTTTTTTTTCTTTCTTCTTTATACATAGTATACTACATCTCATTATCATCCAGTCTATATTAGCAGCAGACACAGTACAGTACGGTAGTCCACGGCTGTAGCTACCTCTGTGTCGGCACTCGGCAGTCCATCCATAATTGTATACCACCTACCCGTGGTTTTTTTTCTTTCTTCTTTATACATACTACATCTCATTATCAACCAGTCTATATTAGCAGCAGACACAGTACAGTACGGTAGTCCACGGCTGTAGCTACCTCTGTGTCGGCACTCGGCAGTCCATCCATAATTGTATACCACCTACCCGTGGTTTTTTTTTCTTTCTTCTTTATACATAGTATACTACATCTCATTATCATCCAGTCTATATTAGCAGCAGACACAGTACAGTACGGTAGTCCACGGCTGTAGCTACCTCTGTGTCGGCACTCGGCAGTCCATCCATAATTGTATACCACCTACCCGTGTTTTTTTTTTCTTTCTTCTTTATACATACTACATCTCATTATCAACCAGTCTATATTAGCAGCAGACACAGTACAGTACGGTAGTCCACGGCTGTAGCTACCTCTGTGTCGGCACTCGGCAGTCCGTCCATAATTGTATACCACCTACCCGTGGTTTTTTTTTCTTTCTTCTTTATACATACTACATCTCATTATCATCCAGTCTATATTAGCAGCAGACACAGTACAGTACGGTAGTCCACGGCTGTAGCTACCTCTGTGTCGGCACTCGGCAGTCCATCCATAATTGTATACCACCTACCCGTGGTTTTTTTTTCTTTCTTCTTTATACATACTACATATCATTATCATCCAGTCTATATTAGCAGCAGACACAGTACAGTACGGTAGTCCACGGCTGTAGCTACCTCTGTGTCGGCACTCGGCAGTCCATCCATAATTGTATACCACCTACCCGTGGTTTTTTTTTCTTTCTTCTTTATACATACTACATCTCATTATCAACCAGTCTATATTAGCAGCAGACACAGTACAGTACGGTAGTCCACGGCTGTAGCTACCTCTGTGTCGGCACTCGGCAGTCCATCCATAATTGTATACCACCTACCCGTGGTTTTTTTTTCTTTCTTCTTTATACATACTACATCTCATTATCAACCAGTCTATATTAGCAGCAGACACAGTACAGTACGGTAGTCCACGGCTTTAGCTACCTCTGTGTCGGCACTCGGCAGTCCGTCCATAATTGTATACCACCTACCCGTGGTTTTTTTTTCTTTCTTCTTTATACATACTACATCTCATTATCATCCAGTCTATATTAGCAGCAGACACAGTACAGTACGGTAGTCCACGGCTGTAGCTACCTCTGTGTCGGCACTCGGCAGTCCATCCA
This sequence comes from Pseudophryne corroboree, assembly GCF_028390025.1. Taxonomy (NCBI): domain Eukaryota; kingdom Metazoa; phylum Chordata; class Amphibia; order Anura; family Myobatrachidae; genus Pseudophryne; species Pseudophryne corroboree. Next base: position 832,193,988 of record NC_086448.1, read on the forward strand.
TAATTGTATACCACCTACCCGTGGTTTTTTTTTCTTTCTTCTTTATACATACTACATCTCATTATCATCCAGTCTATATTAGCAGCAGACACAGTACAGTACGGTAGTCCACGGCTGTAGCTACCTCTGTGTCGGCACTCGGCAGTCCATCCATAATTGTATACCACCTACCCGTGGTTTTTTTTTCTTTCTTCTTTATACATACTACATCTCAATATCATCCAGTCTATATTAGCAGCAGACACAGTACAGTACGGTAGTCCACGGCTGTAGCTACCTCTGTGTCGGCACTCGGCAGTCCATCCATAATTGTATACTAGTATCCATCCATCTCCATTGTTTACCTGAGGTGCCTTTTAGTTGTGCCTATTAAAATATGGAGAACAAAAATGTTGAGGTTCCAAAATTAGGGAAAGATCAAGATCCACTTCCACCTCGTGCTGAAGCTGCTGCCACTAGTCATGGCCGAGACGATGAAATGCCAGCAACGTCGTCTGCCAAGGCCGATGCCCAATGTCATAGTACAGAGCATGTCAAATCCAAAACACCAAATATCAGTAAAAAAAGGACTCCAAAACCTAAAATAAAATTGTCGGAGGAGAAGCGTAAACTTGCCAATATGCCATTTACCACACGGAGTGGCAAGGAACGGCTGAGGCCCTGGCCTATGTTCATGGCTAGTGGTTCAGCTTCACATGAGGATGGAAGCACTCAGCCTCTCGCTAGAAAACTGAAAAGACTCAAGCTGGCAAAAGCACAGCAAAGAACTGTGCGTTCTTCGAAATCCCAAATCCACAAGGAGAGTCCAATTGTGTAGGTTGCGATGCCTGACCTTCCCAACACTGGACGTGAAGAGCATGCGCCTTCCACCATTTGCACGCCCCCTGCAAGTGCTGGAAGGAGCACCCGCAGTCCAGTTCCTGATAGTCAGATTGAAGATGTCAGTGTTGAAGTACACCAGGATGAGGAGGATATGGGTGTTGCTGGCGCTGGGGAGGAAATTGACAAGGAGGATTCTGATGGTGAGGTGGTTTGTTTAAGTCAGGCACCCGGGGAGACACCTGTTGTCCGTGGGAGGAATATGGCCGTTGACATGCCTGGTGAAAATACCAAAAAAATCAGCTCTTCGGTGTGGAAGTATTTCACCAGAAATGCGGACAACATTTGTCAAGCCGTGTGTTCCCTTTGTCAAGCTGTAATAAGTAGGGGTAAGGACGTTAACCACCTCGGAACATCCTCCCTTATACGTCACCTGCAGCGCATTCATAATAAGTCAGTGACAAGTTCAAAAACTTTGGCCGACAGCGGAAGCAGTCCACTGACCAGTAAATCCCTTCCTCTTGTAACCAAGCTCACGCAAACCACCCCACCAACTCCCTCAGTGTCAATTTCCTCCTTCCCCAGGAATGCCAATAGTCCTGCAGGCCATGTCACTGGCAATTCTGACGAGTCCTCTCCTGCCTGGGATTCCTCCGATGCATCCTTGCGTGTAACGCCTACTGCTGCTGGCGCTGCTGTTGTTGCTGCTGGGAGTTGACAATGCTAAATTCCTTTGTCGTATAACAACCCTTTTTGAAGCTAAGAACACTGTACGCTGTTTGCTTAAGAAGTACCGTAATGGTACGCTATTGGCGTAGCGATCGCTCAGCCGTAGGCGAGACGCTCAAGCGTCACGTTCGCTCACGGCCCAGTGATCACAGGACACGTTATTGGCTATGACTAGAGTAATGATTCGCTATGGCGTAGCGGACGCTCGAGACCACGAGGAGATCACCAGCGGCGCAGACGCTCACAACGCTATACCTTTATGATAAAACCTTATACCAATGAAATACACTGAATACCTTAATGTGAGTACAGGGTGTAAGTGCAACCTTGTGTAACCTGACTAACTACAAAGCTGCTTGAGCGTCACCGACGCTCAAGTGAACACTTAACACTATAGGAAATACACAGATACTGGTTTAGGTTCCAAGGCCTATTAACTGTATTATATCTAATATACTTGTAAAAGGGGATAACAGTACAAATGATACACTACAATATAACAAAGACTTCCTAACCACAGAACTAAACAATAAATACAAAAGGACAATACTACTCTGACCTAAAAGAAATACAATACAATACTATCTAATACAATACAATACTAGCCTAGTCTAGGGGAGATATGAGAGAACAGAACAGAGAGAGAGAGAGAGAGAGAGAGAGAGAGAGATGAGATGAGAGAAATTGGCTCACAGAAAGACAATGATTACGGAGAGAAACTTACGCACAAAGGGTATGATCGCCTGCGCCTCGATATCCAGCTCCCGGCTATCAGCAGATAACCGTTGATGAGAGAGTGAGAGCTGGATGTGGTCGGCCTGCCTATTTATGCCCCACACACAATGCAATCTCCTGGTCCTACAATCCCATTGTCCATTGGCCGAAGGAATTCGGCCCTGTATCATAACAAAAGGTCATAGGGTGATTCATACAGGTGGGCTGTGACGATTTCCAACAGCTCAGGTGGGTGGGAAACTGGGTTTCCCGCCGCATACCTGAGTATGTGTAAATAATAGAAATGGACATAAACTTCTTATGTCCATAACTATTCGCACGAGCGATTAATACGCTCCAAACCAACACCGGAATATTGCTAATTAAATACTCTTCCGATGGGTACCAAACACTGCTGTATGATTCCTGTTAGACCCTTTGTACGATATAAAGAGGGATTCCTCAGCTCTGGGACATTGTATTTTAACCAAACTTTCAGAATCTATCAAAGGGACCATGATCTATAAACTACATTAATTGTGAACATTTGTAACGAATGAGTCGCACGCTACGACTACATAAACTCTACCGTAAATACGCATACCGCGCCTGCGAGTGCACGTTATTGCGGGTATGCGCATCCACGGGAGAGCGCACGCACGCGCAGCGCGGACCAGTGTGCGGTGCAAATATGGCAACGTGCATTGAGACATTTTTCTGACTTTGACAGTCCACCCTTTGGCAGTCAATAATAACTGCCACAAAACATTTAAGGAGAAAAATGTAAGTCAGGGGTTAATTGATTTCCATGGTTGGGTAGGGGAGGAGAGAGGAGAAGGTGTGAAGAGGGTATGACCTAGTGAGATAGCAGAAGCATGTGTGTATGAATCCATGTTTGGGGGGGTCATGTATCATCGTGCCGTACGTGTTGTAAATCAAGCTTCGAGGTATTGCGAAGTATACATTTGAATTCCTTCTTATCCTGTGGTACAGGTCTGTGGATGGGCTGTCAAACTCTACCGAGCTCATTTCGGCTGTGGTTGTAACAAAATGGGGATGCACATTTTAGTTGATGATACATGAATGGGGGAGGTATGTGGTTGCTGATATCTGTGCCTGTATTCCCTATCGTCTATGTGTGTCGTTACCTGAGGGTTGTAGAGATGAAGATAAAGAACACTTACGAAAAATGCAATGATATTCTATGTCAGGGAAATGTACATCTGTCGTCGAAGTTGTTTTCGGTATCTGTTGAGAGTCGTCTTCTTTGCGCTGTTTTGCTCCTTAGGCATGAGCAACAAGCTTTGTCAGTGCCATCAGATTTACAAAAATGGTGGGCTAGCGTGAGTTTAAAAATACTAGGGAAACTGGGGATCCATGGCAAAGTTCATCAAGTGTCCATATTTAAAGTTGTCAAATCTTCTTCTTTGGTCAATCCGTTGTCTGTATACATCTTGTCTCGTCAGCTTCCTCGTCCAAGGGGGTCTTTGTATCTTGGAGAAAAGCAGAAAAACAGGTGAAAGAAACGGACCGTATAATCGCATTTTCATCACATCCTGGTTTCTATCATTGGGTCATAAATCAAATCCAGGTTAATTACGGTTTCCTCACTCCTCAAGCTCATCACTTTTGTACTTTGTTTGCACCTCATTAAAGCCTGCCCGCATCTAAATATCAATCCAATCGATATAACGACACCCAAGATACATAGTAGAAACTTTCCAACATCCATTATGACTCCTTGAGCCCAATCTCCTAAACCGGAGAACCAATTTCGCGGGTTCAACCATGACACCCAACCAGTCAGCTCATTACCTACAGCAGCAAGGGTGAGATTGTGTTTTCGACGAAATTCCCACTTCAATTGGAGAATATCGTCCATCTTTTGGTCTATGACCTCTACCGGATCCTCGGTGCTATTTGTGATGTACGTGCAACACTTTATGCCGTACTGTGTTGCCAATGTAACACAATATCCGCCTGTTACTGCTGTAAGATAATTAAGAACCATCCTATGCTGAACTAGTTCTGTTTTATAAGCTTGAAGTTCTCTTCCAGTGTATCTAAACGTGTCATCATACATTTCAGTGATATTATCTAACAAATTGGCGAGTGCGGAAATGTATCTATAATTCATCACTCCTCGAGCGGTACGAGTGAAATCTAACAGTACCAGAACCTGAATCCCGGTGGATTCATGGATAAGATCAGAGGCCGGATGCTCTAACCTTTCTGACAGTTGTCTTTTAACTCGGTGTTCGTAATGAGTGTGAGTATAAGGAGCTTGGGCACCACGGTGTATGTCCTTCATTTTGTCATGTGTAACAGTCATCACTTCAGGCAATACTTTTCCAATATAACACAATCCTTCAGAGTTTGGGGCAAGCCATTTGTACGCCTTTCTCCCGCATATGAAATATGCATCATCGGGGAGAACATAAGGGACGGAGAAGGACATGACCATGTTACAAACCTTCCAGGTGAAATCTCCTGACCCTAATTCTTCCATCTGCTTAATGCACGTATCGGTTTGTACGATATGTGCACAGTATCCTGGTGATACCTCTCCAACTCTAGTAATCCTATTTCCTAAGGTATATCGATACCGGAAAGATTTTCCTCTACTGGCTATATGGCGTACGAGCTCTGTATCTGTAGGCATTCTATCTGCTCTGTGTGAAAAGGTCATGGTAAGGTTGCTCCACGACACTTCCCAATTTCCCGGTTTTCTGGGATTGGAGATGTTAAAACATAAGAGGGACCTATCCACATGGTATTGGTGGAGCTTCAAACTAGGAGGGCTGGAGATATTAAACCTCCGGTCCACCGGTCTCCCACCACTTAGCTCAAGTACCTCCCCTAACGTTAAAGGAAATGGTACTAGCCCTGATTTGCTGTGACCCTGAGGTACTTGAGAGCATACCCAACAATCTGTTTGGTTTAACACGTTACCCACTAAGGAGTGATAGTCACTCAATGGATGCCGGTCTATATGGATATTAAAACTAGATTGGCATTTCTTTATGCATCCATCTTCAACCAGATTATCACAGAGCCTACAGATACAATTTTCTTCAGCTAACAATCCATCACAATTTCTTCTATCGGATCGTTTTCTGATACTCGCCTTTGCTTGTTGGTTTGGTTGATCTTGGAAAACTACGCCTCCATCATCATAATCGGAACCCATTCCAGAACCTCTTTCGACCTCTATGGTACTCTCGCCGGAACAGACTGCTCTGGTCAACATCATGGTTAACATCAAAATCCGGATCACAGTCTCTTGGGGCAAGTCCATCTTTGAGGAGGAAATAGAGAAGAATGAGGAGGGGGAAAAAGAAATTTTAAGGGAGAGGGGCTGGGAAGTGGAGAAAAACAATAAAAGGGAGAAGGGAGTCGACAACTGCTTTCGGTCTTCAAGGCTCAGGTGCCGCCTCAATCCTCCTGGAACAGACACTCCAGTGATACAACCTCTACCGTCTGTTCCTTATCGCGGGACTTCTCTGGATCAGCAACCTTTTTGCAGTGGGATGAATGGACCCAAGTCTCTCTCTCAGCAACCTTCAATGCTGTGGTGCTGGTCAATAAGACCTGGTATGGTCCTTCCCATCTATCAATAAGACAACCTGAGCGTAGAAAATTTCGTATCATTACATAATCCCCAGGTTCAATGTCATGACAATTACTATCTGGTAAATCAGGAATCACCAACTTCAGATTATCATTTTGATTCCTCAACTGTTTACTCATGTTAATCAAGTACTTTACAGTTACTTCATTGTTACATTTCAAATCATCCTGAGGGTTAATCATGACATGCGGTTGTCGACCAAACAAGATTTCAAAAGGAGACAGATTAAGAGGGGACCTGGGAGTGGTTCTGATGCTATACAAAACAATGGGTAAAGCTTCTGGCCACGTTAATCCTGTCTCTGCCATTACTTTACTCAATTTATTTTTAATAGTGCTGTTCACTCTTTCGACCTTCGCACTCGCCTGTGGACGGTACGGAGTGTGCAGCTTACTATCAATTCCCATCAACTTACACACTCCTTGAAAGACATCACCTGTAAAATGGGTACCCCTATCACTTTCAATGATTCTAGGGATACCATATCTACATACAAATTCCTGCACAATTTTCTTAGCTGTAAACATAGCGGTATTTGTAGCTGCTGGAAAAGCCTCGACCCAATTCGAGAAAACATCTATACAGACAAGTACATATTTCAAATTTCGACATGGGGGTAATTGAATGAAGTCAATTTGTATTACCTGGAAAGGGCCGCCGGCAGGTGGGATATGGGATGGTTCTGTAGGTATTGCTTTTCCAATATTCTTTCTCAGACAGGTAAGGCATGACATTGCTCTTTTACTCGCATGAGAGGAGAATCCTGGGGCGCACCAGTATGCTCTTACCAATTTGCACATCCCCTCCTTGCCTAGATGAGTCAGCCCGTGAGCTGCTTCAGCCAGACATGGAAGGTATGCCCTGGGGGCCACTGGTTTACCATGTCCATCCGTCCAGAGCCCTGAGGACTCCTGGCCATATCCCTTTGCCCTCCAGACTGCTCTTTCCTGTGTGGAACACAGATTCTGCATCTCACACAACTTCTGTGTGTTGATGGTATTAAATACCATCAACTGTGTGGTGTCTGTCCGTGTGGGGGTAGCAGCTGCAAGCTTTGCGGCTTCGTCTGCTCGGCTGTTACCAAGGGATACTGGGTCTTGGCTATATGTATGTGCTTTACATTTGATAACAGCCACTCTGTCGGGTTCCTGTATCGCTGTTAGAAGCCTTTTTATGTGAGCTGCATGCGCTATCGGTGTACCAGCTGCCGTCATGAAATTTCTGAGCCGCCATAGGGCTCCGAAATCATGGACTACCCCGAACGCATATCTGGAATCGGTGTAGATATTGGCTGACTTACCCTTAGCCAATTCACATGCTCTGGTTAGGGCGACCAGTTCAGCAACCTGGGCTGAGTGAGGTGGGCCTAGCGGTTCCGCTTCTATGGTGTCTTGGTCATCTACGACTGCGTATCCAGTACACAAGTCTCCCGAGTCTGACTGTCTGTGACAACTACCATCCGTGTAGAACGTGAGTTCTGCATCTTCCAGTGGATTGTCACTGATGTCAGGCCTTGCGGTAAAATTTTGGGTCAAATATTCCATACAATCATGTGTATCTCCCTTTGCATTAAATCCTCCTTCCCCATCACTCTCACCTTCCACCCTTTGTGTCTGACCAGGCACACCTGGGAGAAATGTTGCAGGATTTAATGCGCTGCATCTCCTTATGGTGATGTTTACTGGGGCCATTAATGCCAATTCCCATCTTGTAAACCTTGCAGATGAGACGTGTCTGGTTTGGGCAGAATTCAATAAGGCAGATACCGCATGCGGTGTATGGATTGTGAGGTTGTGGCCTAGCACGACATCTTCGCTTTTCGTCACTAGCAATGCTATCGCCGCAACGCTACGCAAGCATGTGGGGAGGGATCGCGCTACCGTGTCTAGCTGGGCGCTGTAGTATGCAATTGGCCTGCTGGCGTCACCGTGTTTTTGTGTTAGTACACCTGCTGCGCACCCAGCACTTTCTGTTCCGTATAGTTCAAAGGGTTTCCCATAGTCTGGCATACCTAGTGCTGGTGCCTGCGTTAGGCACTGTTTGAGTCTCTCAAATGCTGTTTCTGATTCGTCTGTATGCGAAATCCGATCAGGTTTGTTTGAAGAGACCATTTCCTGCAAAGGTAGCGCCAATATGGAAAACCCTGGGATCCAATTACGGCAATACCCACACATTCCTAAAAACGTCCTGATCTGTTGCTGGGTTTGTGGCAGTGTCATGTCTCTAATGGCTTGGATTCTATCAGCGGTCAGGTGTCTCAGTCCTTGTGTTAGACAGTGTCCCAAATATTTTACCTTAGCTTGGCATAATTGCAACTTGTCTTTGGAAACCTTGTGACCTGTGTCTGAAAGATGAAACAGGAGCTGTTTCGTATCCTTCAGAGATGTTTCCAGTGAATCTGAACACAGTAGTAGATCATCCACGTACTGTATCAACACTGATCCACTTTCCGGTTGGAAAGACTGTAAACAATCATGCAAAGCCTGAGAAAATATACTTGGACTATCTATGAAACCTTGGGGTAACCGAGTCCACGTGTATTGGACTCCTCTGTATGTGAATGCAAACAAATATTGGCTGTCAGGGTGCAGAGGTACCGAAAAGAAAGCGGAGCAGAGGTCAATAACAGTGAAAAATTTGGCAGTGGGAGGAATTTGCATTAGGATGACAGCTGGATTTGGCACTACGGGGAACTGACTCTCAACTATTTTGTTAATCCCCCTTAGATCCTGCACTAGCCTGTAACCCCTCCCCCCACTCTTTTTAACAGGGAAGATGGGACTATTTGCGGTGCTGGACGTTCTTACTAGAATGCCCTGTTGTAGCAAGCGCTCTATTACGGGAAAAACTCCTAGCTCCACCTCTGGCTTCAGAGGATACTGTGGGATTTTTGGAGCTATCCTACCATCTTTTACTTGTACAACTACTGGAGCTACGTTTGCCATTAATCCAGTGTCCTGTCCATCTTTTGTCCAAAGTGACTCTGGTATCTGAGATATCATCTCTTCTACTTGGGATGGATTCCTATTTGTCATAATGGAATGTGACATTAATTTTGATGGGGAGTCTAACATGTCTCGTACTTCCTGAGCGTGATTCTCAGGAATGTCCAAGAATACACCTTCAGGAGTACAATAAATGACGCAACCCATTTTACATAGTAAGTCTCTCCCCAGGAGATTAGTTGGTGCAGATGCAGCCAGCAAAAAGGAATGCTTGGTATGCAAAGGCCCTATTGTAATCTCGGCTGGTTTGCTAACAGGGTAGTGCTGGACTACTCCTGTTACTCCCATGGCTGGAATTGTCCTACCAGTGGTTCTCATGCCCACTGTCGAATTTATCACTGACTTGGCCGCCCCTGTGTCTACAAGAAAGTTTAAAGTTTTACCAGCCACATTGATTGCAATCTCTGGTTCGCTTCCAAGACTGGCAATCAACTTAACTGGCTGCAGATTACAGGTATGGCCACACCCCTATTGGGTATGCTGACCTCCCTGAATCCCGCTGGCAGCAACTACTTGTGAGGGAGTTAGCTGGGAACTACCAGAGGCATGCCAGTCTCTGTTTGGGGGATATCTTTTTGTTTCCCCTGTATGTGGCTCAAAACTCCGCCTCTGTGGACCCTGCTCCCAATGTCGTGTGTTGTGTTGTTGTCTAGGGGGTTGAAAAGACCTTTGTACATTCTTTGTTCTACATTCTCGTGCAAAGTGTCCCGGTCTGTTACAAGAAAAACATGTTATTACACTTGCCTTACCCACAGGATTCGGTGGTACATACGCAGGCTGCCTTGTGGTCAGCGCCTGTATACTTACGGACATCAACTTATCACTTTGCGATTCCCTGTGCCTAGTGATGTTTCTGTCGTGATCAATAGCAGCCTCTCTCAAGCCGGACACTGACAGACCTCGCCAGCATGGTTGCGTGGTCTGAACCCTAGTCTTTAATGTTTCCTTTAAACCATCCATCAGTACAGATACTGCTACTTCTCGATGGTTTGGGTTGGTCTTAATGTCTTCTATACCAGTGTACTTTGCCATTTCTAATAGTGCCCGGTGAAAATATTCTGTTGCCGTTTCGGACTCCTTTTGCTTAATGGAAAATATTTTATTCCATTTAACAACGGCTGGGAAATACTCTTTTAGCTGTAAATTTATCCTTTTTACATTATCCTTGTTGTACACGTCTGTAAGCGGTACATCTTTATCCAATGCACAATCAGCTAAAAACTGAGTTGCATCAACATTGGAAGGTAAACAAGCTCTTAGCAGTATCTGCCAATCCTTGTTGTTGGGTTCTACAGTGTTACCTAGATCCCTGATGTATTTTTGGCTAGCAACTAAATCCTTCCTGGGGTCAGGAAATTCGGACACTATTGTTCTTAATTCCATTCTGGAAAATGGAGTGTACATGGCTATGTTCCTTATGGGAGTGGCTCCAGACACATCTGTTTTTCCATTGGGAACTGCTATTACCCTTACAGGAGCAATTCTAACAGCCTCTTCCTGTGTAGATTCTACTGCTTGTTGTGGTACAATTGTTTCAGTGTAGTGCATGGTGCCGTACTTACCCGTTGACACGACCTCACCTATCCCTCCGCTAGGGGCTTTCACTAATCTCGTGGGTGTCGCTGTGCCTACTGTGGTCTCTGCTATGGTGGCTGCAAGAGAGAGAGCTGAAATTGTTGCTGAATCGTCTTCTTGATCACACTCCTGAGGAAGGTTCAAAACAGGGTACATCTTGCACGGGTTAATACTTGCATGAGTTATTTGGTTAACATCATTAACATTTACAGTGTTACTAAGAGTTTGTGTTTTACAACCCAGTGCGTTTCTCTCCGCAATCAACTTCTCTCCTGCAATGTATGGTGGGGGAGGAGCTGTGGCAATCAACTTCCTGACTGCCCCAGATCCTGCCGCCAGAGCCAAACCTCTCTGTATCTCACCTTCCTGGTGCCATAACTGTAAATAATCATGATGCTGAATTCGTCTCTTTGCTGATTTTACGAGACATATCCTCCTCCTTAAATTTTGTAACACTTCTGGACTGAAGCTACCTATTCTTGGGAATTTGTCCCTGTCTTGTACAGTCATTCTCTCCCATTCATCACATAAAGATTCGGTGTGAATTCCATATTTTTCACACATTACATATCGTGCCGACCCAACTGGTCGGTTCACAGAATCAACCTGAACCAGGGTTGATCGCCCCCTACCTGAGCAACTGGCCCCCATAGTCTGCAGGTGTTGCTTAGTCCTCCTTGGATCTCTGTATCAAGGTTTTCAGCAAGCCTTTTCAGACAACCAAATTACTCCACAGTAGGCCGGCGGTGGCGGTTTACCGAGTACCCCACTCACTCGCCCACCTCGACCAATACGACCTGATCACACCGACGTGGTGCTGGCGTACTCGATACAGGGCCCCTATGGAACCTTCAGTTTACTGGAACATATGAGGGTTACCCGCAGGACACTTACTCTTTCCAGTAAAGTTGGGGTTGTTAGATAGTTCCTGAGTGACCAGCGAACTTCCCTTCCAAAAATAAAAAATTACACAAATCACGTCAGAATGTACAGATAGCGTTTGTGACCACTTTACTCTAATGGTATTAGGTCAGATTACTAACTACTGCACACAATTACGTGTGGTCCAATCGTTCAGTACACGAGCACTACTTGTCATGTACTGAAAGATCAATGGAATCGATGTTTCCGGCCGCGATTCCTTCAGCAAGAGCTTATGGCCTATATGGGTTCTGCACCAACACCCCAGGCGTTGTGCCACTGGACTTTTATAGCGGACCTTTTACCTTACGACCTCCTGGTCTTGTTACCTTATGGTCCGCTATACTCTAATGCTCAAATATTATTTAACCAGGGATGCCTCCCTGGCCACCGTATATGTCACTTACACGTATGTCCCTTGACGAGTACCCGGCTTTCCTTTTGGTTCCACCTTAAAGTTATATAAACTTTTGTATACAAAACACACTCACTCAACACATGTACACTTTTGTTTCTATATCTATTTCTGCGCAGAAATTGTCTTTAGGCCAAAAGTGTTACCAATTAGGAGCAGGATCTGTTAAACTAAATTTCAGATTTTCCAAAAATAGATTTGCGTTATTTACCGCTTCGCGTTATCTACCGCTGTGCGTTAATTATCGCCTTGCGCTAATTATCGCTTTGCGCTAATTCAACTTTTTCGTGACTTGAGCTACGTGAGCGTAACCGGACGCTACGTTGCGTAATGAACGCTGCGTGCGTCTGCCTTTTGGATTGCGTACGCTAGTCTTTGTTAGCGACACGTGTACGCAATGCAAAGGATCCACCGTAACACAATATATTTTTATCAATGTAAATGATCCCTGATCATCTACCGCAATCCACACTGACTGCCTTGTATCTTCAGACAAACCGTGTGTTGTTCTATACTTTAATTATTACCTCTACTATGAAATAACAGCAAATCTCTTTTTAGCACTTTCTATCAACTATAAAATTTGGCAAACAGGAATAGTGATATACGAAAAATGAAATACACAAGTGAAAAGAAATGCAGGTATGTATGCGTACGCAAGACAAAAGAAAAATAAACAGTTTTAAAAAGACACAAGCGTTTTGTTCTTACTTCCGGTTCCCGGATTCCTTCAGCATTCTTTATCTAAGCGAAGCAGACGCTTATCCCGTCAGCACTGTGAGACAACCTCCCACCCTTTGCTGGAGGGATAGTGTCTGCTGATCTACCTAGTGCAGATATGAGAAGGATAGGACGAGCCCGCAATTGACAATGCTAAATTCCTTTGTCGTATAACAACCCTTTTTGAAGCTAAGAACACTGTACGCTGTTTGCTTAAGAAGTACCGTAATGGTACGCTATTGGCGTAGCGATCGCTCAGCCGTAGGCGAGACGCTCAAGCGTCACGTTCGCTCACGGCCCAGTGATCACAGGACACGTTATTGGCTATGACTAGAGTAATGATTCGCTATGGCGTAGCGGACGCTCGAGACCACGAGGAGATCACCAGCGGCGCAGACGCTCACAACGCTATACCTTTATGATAAAACCTTATACCAATGAAATACACTGAATACCTTAATGTGAGTACAGGGTGTAAGTGCAACCTTGTGTAACCTGACTAACTACAAAGCTGCTTGAGCGTCACCGACGCTCAAGTGAACACTTAACACTATAGGAAATACACAGATACTGGTTTAGGTTCCAAGGCCTATTAACTGTATTATATCTAATATACTTGTAAAAGGGGATAACAGTACAAATGATACACTACAATATAACAAAGACTTCCTAACCACAGAACTAAACAATAAATACAAAAGGACAATACTACTCTGACCTAAAAGAAATACAATACAATACTATCTAATACAATACAATACTAGCCTAGTCTAGGGGAGATATGAGAGAACAGAACAGAGAGAGAGAGAGAGAGAGAGAGAGAGAGAGATGAGATGAGAGAAATTGGCTCACAGAAAGACAATGATTACGGAGAGAAACTTACGCACAAAGGGTATGATCGCCTGCGCCTCGATATCCAGCTCCCGGCTATCAGCAGATAACCGTTGATGAGAGAGTGAGAGCTGGATGTGGTCGGCCTGCCTATTTATGCCCCACACACAATGCAATCTCCTGGTCCTACAATCCCATTGTCCATTGGCCGAAGGAATTCGGCCCTGTATCATAACAAAAGGTCATAGGGTGATTCATACAGGTGGGCTGTGACGATTTCCAACAGCTCAGGTGGGTGGGAAACTGGGTTTCCCGCCGCATACCTGAGTATGTGTAAATAATAGAAATGGACATAAACTTCTTATGTCCATAACTATTCGCACGAGCGATTAATACGCTCCAAACCAACACCGGAATATTGCTAATTAAATACTCTTCCGATGGGTACCAAACACTGCTGTATGATTCCTGTTAGACCCTTTGTACGATATAAAGAGGGATTCCTCAGCTCTGGGACATTGTATTTTAACCAAACTTTCAGAATCTATCAAAGGGACCATGATCTATAAACTACATTAATTGTGAACATTTGTAACGAATGAGTCGCACGCTACGACTACATAAACTCTACCGTAAATACGCATACCGCGCCTGCGAGTGCACGTTATTGCGGGTATGCGCATCCACGGGAGAGCGCACGCACGCGCAGCGCGGACCAGTGTGCGGTGCAAATATGGCAACGTGCATTGAGACATTTTTCTGACTTTGACAGAGTCGATGGTCATCCCAGAGGGGAAGTCGTAAGCCCACTTGTACTACTTCCAGTAAGCAATTGACTGTCCAACAGTCCTTTGCGAGGAAGATGAAATATCACAGCAGTCATCCTGCTGCAAAGCGGATAACTGAGGCCTTGACAACTATGTTGGTGTTAGACGTGCGTCCGGTATCCGCCGTTAGTTCACAGGGAACTAGACAATTTATTGAGGCAGTGTGCCCCCGTTACCAAATACCATCTAGGTTCCACTTCTCTAGGCAGGCGATACCGAGAATGTACACGGACGTCAGAAAAAGACTCACCAGTGTCCTAAAAAATGCAGTTGTACCCAATGTCCACTTAACCACGGACATGTGGACAAGTGGAGCAGGGCAGGGTCAGGACTATATGACTGTGACAGCCCACTGGGTAGATGTATGGACTCCCGCCGCAAGAACAGCAGCGGCGGCACCAGTAGCAGCATCTCGCAAACGCCAACTCTTTCCAAGGCAGGCTACGCTTTGTATCACCGCTTTCCAGAATACGCACACAGCTGAAAACCTCTTACGGCAACTGAGGAAGATCATCGCGGAATGGCTTACCCCAATTGGACTCTCCTGTGGATTTGTGGCATCGGACAACGCCAGCAATATTGTGTGTGCATTAAATATGGGCAAATTCCAGCACGTCCCATGTTTTGCACATACCTTGAATTTGGTGGTGCAGAATTTTTTAAAAAACGACAGGGGCGTGCAAGAGATGCTGTCGGTGGCCAGAAGAATTGCGGGACACTTTCGGCGTACAGGCACCACGTACAGAAGACTGGAGCACCACCAAAAACTACTGAACCTGCCCTGCCATCATCTGAAGCAAGAAGTGGTAACGAGGTGGAATTCAACCCTCTATATGCTTCAGAGGTTGGAGGAGCAGCAAAAGGCCATTCAAGCCTATACAATTGAGCACGATATAGGAGGTGGAATGCACCTGTCTCAAGTGCAGTGGAGAATGATTTCAACGTTGTGCAAGGTTCTGATGCCCTTTGAACTTGCCACACGTGAAGTCAGTTCAGACACTGCCAGCCTGAGTCAGGTCATTCCCCTCATCAGGCTTTTGCAGAAGAAGCTGGAGACATTGAAGGAGGAGCTAACACGGAGCGATTCCGCTAGGCATGTGGGACTTGTGGATGGAGCCCTTAATTCGCTTAACAAGGATTCACGGGTGGTCAATCTGTTGAAATCAGAGCACTACATTTTGGCCACCGTGCTCGGTCCTAGATTTAAAACCTACCTTGGATCTCTCTTTCCGGCAGACACAAGTCTGCTGGGGTTGAAAGACCTGCTGGTGAGAAAATTGTCAAGTCAAGCGGAACGCGACCTGTCAACATCTCCTCCTTCACATTCTCCCGCAACTGGGGGTGCGAGGAAAAGGCTCAGAATTCCGAGCCCACCCGCTGGCGGTGATGCAGGGCAGTCTGGAGCGACTGCTGATGCTGACATCTGGTCCGGACTGAAGGACCTGACAACGATTACGGGCATGTCGTCTACTGTCACTGCATATGATTCTCTCAACATTGAAAGAATGGTGGAGGATTATATGAGTGACCGCATCCAAGTAGGCACGTCACACAGTCCGTACTTATACTGGCAGGAAAAAGAGGCAATTTGGAGGCCCTTGCACAAACTGGCTTTATTCTACCTAAGTTGCCCTCCCACAAGTGTGTACTCCGAAAGAGTGTTTAGTGCCGCCGCTCACCTTGTCAGCAATCGGCGTACGAGGTTACATCCAGAAAATGTGGAGAAGATGATGTTCATTAAAATGAATTATAATCAATTCCTCCGCGGAGACATTGACCAGCAGCAATTGCCTCCACAAAGTACACAGGGAGCTGAGATGGTGGATTCCAGTGGGGACGAATTGATAATCTGTGAGGAGGGGGATGTACACGGTGATATATCGGAGGATGATGATGAGGTGGACATCTTGCCTCTGTAGAGCCAGTTTGTGCAAGGAGAGATTAATTGCTTCTTTTTTGGGGGGGGTTCAAACCAACCCGTCATATCAGTCACAGTCGTGTGGCAGACCCTGTCACTGAAATGATGGGTTGGTTAAAGTGTGCATGTCCTGTTTTGTTTATACAACATAAGGGTGGGTGGGAGGGCCCAAGGACAATTCCATCTTGCACCTCTTTTTTCTTTTATTTTTCTTTGCGTCATGTGCTGTTTGGGGAGGGTTTTTTGGAAGGGACATCCTGCGTGACACTGCAGTGCCACTCCTAGATGGGCCCGGTGTTTGTGTCGGCCACTAGGGTCGCTTATCTTACTCACACAGTCAGCTACCTCATTGCGCCTCTTTTTTTCTTTGCGTCATGTGCTGTTTGGGGAGGGTTTTTTGGAAGGGACATCCTGCGTGACACTGCAGTGCCACTCCTAGATGGGCCCGGTGTTTGTGTCGGCCACTAGGGTCGCTTATCTTACTCACACAGCTACCTCATTGCGCCTCTTTTTTTCTTTGCGTCATGTGCTGTTTGGGGAGGGTTTTTTGGAAGGGACATCCTGCGTGACACTGCAGTGCCACTCCTAGATGGGCCCGGTGTTTGTGTCGGCCACTAGGGTCGCTTATCTTACTCACACAGCGACCTCGGTGCAAATTTTAGGACTAAAAATAATATTGTGAGGTGTGAGGTATTCAGAATAGACTGAAAATGAGTGGAAATTATGGTTTTTGAGGTTAATAATACTTTGGGATCAAAATGACCCCCAAATTCTATGATTTAAGCTGTTTTTTAGGGTTTTTTGAAAAAAACACCCGAATCCTAAACACACCCGAATCCGACAAAAAAAATTCGGTGAGGTTTTGCCAAAACGCGGTCGAACCCAAAACACGGCCGCGGAACCGAACCCAAAACCAAAACACAAAACCCGAAAAATTTCCGGCGCTCATCTCTACAGTACAGTAGGCCATTGCTATTGATATATTACTGGCATATAATTCCACACATTAAAAAATGGAGAACAAAAATGTGGAGGGTAAAAATAAGAATTTACTTACCGATAATTCTATTTCTCGGAGTCCGTAGTGGATGCTGGGGTTCCTGAAAGGACCATGGGGAACAGCGGCTCCGCAGGAGACAGGGCACAAAAAGTAAAGCTTTAGGATCAGGTGGTGTGCACTGGCTCCTCCCCCTATGACCCTCCTCCAAGCCTCAGTTAGGATACTGTGCCCGGACGAGCGTACACAATAAGGAAGGATTTTGAATCCCGGGTAAGACTCATACCAGCCACACCAATCACACTGTACAACCTGTGATCTGAACCCAGTTAACAGTATGATAACAGCGGAGCCTCTGAAAAGATGGCTCACAACAATAATAACCCGATTTTTGTAACTATGTACAAGTAATGCAGATAATCCGCACTTGGGATGGGCGCCCAGCATCCACTACGGACTCCGAGAAATAGAATTATCGGTAAGTAAATTCTTATTTTCTCTATCGTCCTAGTGGATGCTGGGGTTCCTGAAAGGACCATGGGGATTATACCAAAGCTCCCAAACGGGCGGGAGAGTGCGGATGACTCTGCAGCACCGAATGAGAGAACTCCAGGTCCTCCTTAGCCAGGGTATCAAATTTGTAGGATTTTACAAACGTGTTTGCCCCTGACTAAATAGCCGCTCGGCAAAGTTGTAAAGTCGAGACCCCTCGGGCAGCCGCCCAAGATGAGCCCACCTTCCTTGTGGAATGGGCATTTACATATTTTGGCTGTGGCAGGCCTGCCACAGAATGTGCAAGCTGAATTGTATTACACATCCAACTAGCAATAGTCTGCTTAGAAGCAAGAGCACCCAGTTTGTTGGGTGCATACAGGATAACAGCAAGTCAGTTTTCCTGACTCCAGCCGTCCTGGAACCTATACTTTCAGGGCCCTGACAACATCCAGCAACTTGGAGTCCTCCAAGTCCCTAGTAGGCGCAAGGCACCACAATAAGCTGGTTCAGGTGAAACACTGACACCACCTTAGGGAGAGAACTGGGGACGAGTCCGCAGCTCTGCCCTGTCCGAATGGACAAACAGATATGGGCTTTTTTGAGAAAAAAACCCACCAATTTGACACTCGCCTGGCCCAGGCCAGGGCCAAGAGCATGGTCACTTTTCATGTGAGATGCTTCAAATCCACAGATTTGACTGGTTTTAAACCAATGTGATTTGAGGAATCCCAGAACTACGTTAAGATCCCACAGTGCCACTGGAGGCACAAAAGGGGGTTGTATATGCAATACTCCCTTGACAAACTTCTGGACTTCAGGAACTGAAGCCAATTCTTTCTGGAAGAAAATCGACAGGGCCGAAATTTGAACCTTAATGGGCCCCAATTTGAGGCCCATAGACACTCCTGTTTGCAGGAAATGCAGGAATCGACCGAGTTGAAATTTCTTCGTGGGGCCTTCCTGGCCTCACACCACGCAACATATTTTCGCCACATGTGGTGATAATGTTGTGCGGTCACCTCCTTCCTGGCTTTGACCAGGGTAGGAATGACCTCTTCCGGAATGCCTTTTTCCCTTAGGATCTGGCGTTCCACCGCCATGCCGTCAAACGCAGCTGCGGTAAGTCTTGGAACAGACATGGTACTTGCTGAAGCAAGTCCCTTCTTAGCGGCAGAGGCCATAAGTCCTCTGTGAGCATCTCTTGAAGTTCCGGGTACCAAGTCCTTCTTGGCCAATCCGGAGCCATGAGTATAGTTCTTACTCCTCTACGTCTTATAATTCTCAGTACCTTAGGTATGAGAAGCAGAGGAGGGAACACATACACCGACTGGTACACCCACGGTGTTACCAGAACGTCCACAGCTATTGCCTGAGGGTCTCTTGACCTGGCGCAATACCTGTCCCGTTTTTTGTTCAGACGGGACGCCATCATGTCCACCTTTGGTATTTCCCAATGGTTCACAATCATGTGGAAAAACTTCCCGATGAAGTTTCCACTCTCCCGGGTGGAGGTCGTGCCTGCTGAGGAAGTCTGCTTCCCAGTTTCCACTCCCGGAATGAAACACTGCTGACAGTGCTATCACATGATTTTCCGCCCAGCGAAAAGTCCTTGCAGTTTTTGCCATTGCCCTCCTGCTTCTTGTGCCGCCCTGTCTGTTTACGTGGGCGACTGCCGTGATGTTTTTCCCACTGGATCAATACCGGCTGACCTTGAAGCAGAGGTCTTGCTAAGCTTAGAGCATTATAAATTTACCCTTAGCTCCAGTATATTTATGTGGAGAAAAGTCTCCAGACTTGATCACACTCCCTGGAAATTTTTTCCTTGTGTGACTGCTCCCCAGCCTCTCGGGCTGGCCTCCGTGGTCACCAGCATCCAATCCTGAATGCCGAATCTGCGGCCCTCTAGAAGATGAGCACTCTGTAACCACCACAGGAGAGACACCCTTGTCCTTGGATATAGGGTTATCCGCTGATGCATCTGAAGATGCGATCCGGACCATTTGTCCAGCAGATCCCACTGAAAAGTTCTTGCGTGAAATCTGCCGAATGGAATTGCTTCGTAGGAAGCCACCATTTTTACCAGGACCCTTGTGCAATGATGCACTGACACTTTTCCTGGTTTTAGGAGGTTCTTGACTAGCTCGGATAACTCCCTGGCTTTCTCTTCTGGGAGAAACACCTTTTTCTGGACTGTGTCCAGAATCATCCCTAGGCACAGCAGACGTGTCGTCAGGATCAGCTGCGATTTTGGAATATTTAGAATCCATCCGTGCTGTTGTAGCAGTATCCAAGATAGTGCTACTCCGACCTCCAACTGTTCCCTGGACTTTGCCCTTATCAGGAGATCGTCCAAGTAAGGGGTAATTAAGACGCCTTTTCTTCGAAGAAGAATCATCATTTCGGCCATTACCTTGGTAAAGACCCGGGGTGCCGTGGACAATCCAAACGGCAGCGTCTGAAACTGACAGTGACAGTTCTATACCACGAACCTGAGGTACCCTTAGTGAGAAGGGCAAATTTGGGACATGGAGGTAAGCATCCCTGATGTCCCGGGACACTATATAGTCCCCTTCTTCCTGGTTCGTTATCACTGCTCTGAGTGACTCCATCTTGATTTGAACCTTTGTAAGTGTTCAAATTTTTTTAGATTTAGAATAGGTCTCACCTAGCCTTCTGGCTTCAGTACCACAATATAGTGTGGAATAATACCCCTTTCCTTGTTGTAGGAGGGGTAATTTGATTATCACCTGCTGGGAATACAGCTTGTGAATTTTTTTCCATACTGCCTCCTTGTCGGAGGGATACCTTGGTAAAGCAGACTTCAGGAGCCTGCGAGGGGGAAACGTTTCGACATTCCAATCTGTACCCCTGGGATACTACTTGTAGGATCCAGGGGTCCTGTACGGTCCCAGCGTCATGCTGAGAGCTTGGCAGAAGCGGTGGAAGGCTTCTGTTCCTGGGAATGGGCTGCCTGCTGCAGTCTTCTTCCCTTTCCTCTATCCCTGGGCAAATATGACTCTTATAGGGACGAAAGGACTGAGGCTGAAAAGACGGTGTCTTTTTCTGCAGAGATGTGACTTAGGGTAAAAACGGTGGATTTTCCAGCAGTTGCCGTGGCCACCAGGTCCGATGGACCGACCCCAAATAACTCCTCTTCCTTTATACGGCAATACACCTTTGTGCCGTTTGGAATCTGCATCACCTGACCACTGTCGTGTCCATAAACATCTTCTGGCAGATATGGACATCGCACTTACTCTTGATGCCAGAGTGCAAATATCCCTCTGTGCATCTCGCATATATAGAAATGTATCCTTTAAATGCTCTATAGTCAATAAAATACTGTCCCTGTCAAGGGTATCAATATTTTTAGTCAGGGAATCCGACCAAGCCACCCCAGCTCTGCACATCCAGGCTGAGGCGATCGCTGGTCGCAGTATAACACCAGTATGTGTGTATATACTTTTATATGATATTTTCCAGCCTCCTGTCAGCTGGCTCCTTGAGGACGGCCCTATCTATAGACGGTACCGCCACTTGTTTTGATAAGCGTGTGAGCGCCTTATCCACCCTAAGGGGTGTTTCCCAACGCGCCCTAACTTCTGGCGGGAAAGGGTATACCGCCAATAATTTTCTATCGGGGGGAACCCACGCATCATCACACACTTCATTTAATTTATCTGATTCAGGAAAAACTACAGGTAGTTTTTTCACATCCCACATAATACCCTCTTTTGTGGTACTTGTAGTATCAGAAATATGTAACACCTCCTTCATTGCCCTTAACGTGTGGCCCTAATAAGGAATACGTTTGTTTATTCACCGTCGACACTGGATTCAGTGTCCGTGTCTGTGTCTGTGTCGACCGACGAAGGTAAACGGGCGTTTTAAAACCCCTGACGGTGTTTTTGAGACGTCTGGACCGGTACTAATTGTTTGTCGGCCGTCTCATGTCGTCAACCGACCTTGCAGCGTGTTGACATTATCACGTAATTCCCTAAATAAGCCATCCATTCCGGTGTCGACTCCCTAGAGAGTGACATCACCATTACAGGCAATTGCTCCGCCTCCTCACCAACATCGTCCTCATACATGTCGACACACACGTACCGACACACAGCACACACACAGGGAATGCTCTGATAGAGGACAGGACCCACTAGCCCTTTGGAGAGACAGAGGGAGAGTTTGCCAGCACACACCAAAAAACGCTATAATTATATAGGGACAACCTTATATAAGTGTTTTCCCTTATAGCATCTTTTTATATATTTCTAACGCCAAATTAGTGCCCCCCCTCTCTGTTTTAACCCTGTTTCTGTAGTGCAGTGCAGGGGAGAGCCTGGGAGCCTTCCCTCCAGCCTTTCTGTGAGGGAAAATGGCGCTGTGTGCTGAGGAGATAGGCCCCGCCCCTTTTTCGGCGGGCTCGTCTCCCGCTCTTCAACGGATTCTGGCAGGGGTTAAATATCTCCATATAGCCCCCGGAGGCTATATGTGAGGTATTTTTTGCCAAAAAATAGGTTTACATTGCCTCCCAGGGCGCCCCCCTCCCAGCGCCCTGCACCCTCAGTGACTGCCGTGTGAAGTGTGCTGAGAGCAATGGCGCACAGCTGCAGTGCTGTGCGCTACCTTAAGAAGACTGAGGAGTCTTCTGCCGCCGATTCTGGACCTTCTTCTCTTTTCAGCATCTGCAAGGGGGCCGGCGGCGAGGCTCCGGTGACCATCCAGGCTGTACCTGTGATCGTCCCTCTGGAGCTAATGTCCAGTAGCCAAAGAAGCCAATCCATCCTGCACGCAGGTGAGTTCACTTCTTCTCCCCTAAGTCCCTCGTTGCAGTGATCCTGTTGCCAGCAGGACTCACTGTAAAATAAAAAACCTAAGCTAAACTTTTCTAAGCAGCTCTTTAGGAGAGCCACCTAGATTGCACCCTTCTCGGCCGGGCACAAAAATCTAACTGAGGCTTGGAGGAGGGTCATAGGGGGAGGAGCCAGTGCACACCACCTGATCCTAAAGCTTTACTTTTTGTGCCCTGTCTCCTGCGGAGCCGCTGTTCCCCATGGTCCTTTCAGGAACCCCAGCATCCACTAGGACGATAGAGAAATAGGGAAAGATCAAGATCCACTTCCACCTCGTGCTGAAGCTGATGCCACTAGTCATGGCCGAGACGATGAAATGCCATCAACGTCGTCTGCCTAGGCCGATGCCCAATGTCATGGTAGAGAGCATGTAAAATCCAAAAAACTAAAGTTCAGTAAAATGACCCAAAAATCGAAATTAAAAGCGTCTGAGAAGAAGCGTAAACTTGCCAATATGCCATTTATGACACGGAGTGGCAAGGAACGGCTGAGGCCCTGACCTATGTTCATGGCTAGTGGTTCAGCTTCACATGAGGATGGAAGCACTCATCCTCCCGCTAGAAAACTGAAAAGAGTTAAGATGGCAAAAGCACAGCAAAGACAGCGTTCTTCTAAATCACAAATCCCCAAGGAGAGTCCAATTGTGTCGGTTGCGATGCCTGACCTTCCCAACACTGGACGGGAAGAGGTGGCGCCTTCCACCATTTGCACACCCCCTGCAAGTGCTGGAAGGAGCACCCACAGTCCAGTTCCTGATAGTCAAATTGAAGATGTCACTGTTGAAGTACACCAGGATGAGGATATGGGTGTTGCTGGCACTGAGGAGGAAATTGACCAGGAGGATTCTGATGGTGAGGTGGTTTGTTTAAGTCAGGTACCCGGGGAGACACCTGTTGTCCGTAGGACGAATATGGCCATTGACATGCCTGGTCAAATTACAAAAAAAAAATCACCTCTTCGGTGTGGAATTATTTTAACAGAAATGCGGACAACAGGTGTCAAGCCGTGTGTTGCCTTTGTCAAGCTGTAATAAGTAGGGGTAAGGACGTTAAACACCAAGGAACATCCTCCCTTATATGTCACCTGGAGCGCATTCATCAGAAGTCATTGACAAGTTCAAAAACTTTGGGTGACAGTGGAAGCAGTCCACTGACAACTAAATCCCTTCCTCTTGTAACCAAGCTCCTGCAAACCACACCACCAACTCCCTCAGTGTCAATTTCCTCCTTAGACAGGAAAGCCAATAGTCCTGCAGGCTATGTCACTGGAAAGTCTGACGAGTCCTCTCCTAAGTGGGATTCCTCCGATGGATCCTTGAGTGTAACGCCTACTGCAGCTGGCGCTGCTGTAGTTGCTGCTGGGAGTCGATCGTCATCCCAGAGGGGAAGTCGGAAGACCACTTGTACTACTTCCAGTAAGCAATTGACTGTCCAACAGTCCTTTGCGAGGAAGATGAAATATCACAGCAGTCATCCTGCTGCAAAGCGGATAACTCAGGTCTTGGCAGCTGTGTTGGTGTTAAACGTGTGTCCGGTATCCACCGTTAATTCACAGGGAATTAGAGAATTGCTTGAGGTACTGTGTCCCCGGTACCAAATACCATCTAGGTTCCACTTGTCTAGGCAGGCGATACCGAGAATGTACACAGACGTCAGAAAAAAAGTCACCAGTGTCCTAAAAAATGCAGTTGTACCCAATGTCCACTTAACCACGGACATGTGGACAAGTGGAGCAGGGCAGACTCAGGACTATATGACTGTGACAGCCCACTGGGTAGATGTATTGCCTCCCGCAGCAAGAACAGCAGCGGCGGCACTAGTAGCAGCATCTCGCAAACGCTAACTCGTTCCTAGGCAGGCTACGCTTTGTATCACCGCTTTCCATAAGAGGCACACAGCTGACAGCCTCTTACGGAAACTGAGGAACATCATCGCAGAATGGCTTACGCCAATTGGACTCTCCTGGGGATTTGTGACATCGGACAACGCCACCAATATTGTGCGTGCATTACATGTGGGCAAATTCCAGCACGTCCCATGTTTTGCACATACATTGAATTTGGTGGTGCAGAATTTAAAAAAAAACGACAGGGGCATGCAAGAAATGCTGTCGGTGGCCCGAAGAATTGCGGGCCACTTTCGGCATTCAGCCACCGCGTGCCGAAGACTGGAGCACCAGCAAACACTCCTGAACCTGCCCCGCCATCATCTGAAGCAAGAGGTGGTAACGAGTTGGAATTCAACCCTCTATATGCTTCAGAGGATGGAGGAGCAGCAAAAGGCCATTCAAGCCTATACATCTGCCTACGATATAGGCAAAGGAGGGGGAATGCACCTGACTCAAGCGCAGTGGAGAATGATTTCAACGTTGTGCAAGGTTCTTCAACCCTTTGAACTTGCCACACGTGAAGTCAGTTCAGACACTGCCAGCCTGAGTCAGGTCATTCCCCTCATCAGGCTTTTGCAGAAGCAGCTGGAGAGATTGAAGGAGGAGCTAAAACGGAGCGATTCCGCTAGGCATGTGGGACTTGTGGATGGAGCCCTTAATTCGCTTAACCAGGATTCACGGGTGGTCAATCTGTTGAAATCAGAGCACTGCATTTTGGCCACCCTGCTCGATCCTAGGTTTATAGCCTACGTTGTATCTCTCTTTCCGGCAGACACAAGTCTGCACATGTTCAAAGACCTGCTGGTGAGACACTTGTCAAGTCAAGCGGAACGTGACCCGTCAACAGCTCCTCCAGGCTGGGAGCAGTAGTAGTGAGGAGCAGTGGAGGCAGGCTGGGAGTAGTAGTAGTGAGGAGCAGTGGGGGCAGGCTGGGAGTAGTAGTAGTGAGGAGCAGTGGAGGCAGGCTGGGAGTAGTAGTAGTGAGGAGCAGTGGAGGCAGGCTGGGAGTAGTAGTAGTGAGGAGCAGTGGAGGCAGGCTGGGAGTAGTAGTAGTGAGGAGCAGTGGGGGCAGGCTGGGAGTAGTAGTAGTGAGGAGCAGTGGAGGCAGGCTGGGAGTAGTAGTAGTGAGGAGCAGTGGAGGCAGGCTGGGAGTAGTAGTAGTGAGGAGCAGTGGAGGCAGGCTGGGAGTAGTAGTAGTGAGGAGCAGTGGAGGCAGGCTGGGAGTAGTAGTAGTGAGGAGCAGTGGAGGCAGGCTGGGAGTAGTAGTAGTAGTAGTAGTAGTGAGGAGCAGTGGGGGCAGGCTGGGAGTAGTAGTTGTGAGGAGCAGTGGGGGCAGGCTGGGAGTAGTAGTAGTGGGGAGCAGTGGAGGCAGGCTGGGAGTATTAGTAGTGAGGAGCAGTGGAGGCAGGCTGGGAGTAGTAGTAGTGAGGAGCAGTGAAGGCATGGAGCACAAGCTCTGTACACTCTAGTTGGAAGCAGGGGCAGGATGGGAGCAGTAGTAATGGTGGAGAGCAGGGGGCATGTTGAGAGTAGTAGTAGTGAGGAGCAGTGGGGGCAGGTTGAGAGTAGTAGTAGTGAGGAGCAGTGGGGGCAGGCTGGGAGTAGTAGTAGTGAGGAGCAGTGGAGGCAGGCTGGGAGTAGTAGTCGTGAGGAGCAGTGGGGGCAGGCTGGGAGTAGTAGTAGTGAGGAGCAGTGGAGGCAGGCTGGGAGTAGTAGTAGTGAGGAGCAGTGGAGGTAGGCTGGGAGTAGTAGTAGTGAGGAGCAGTGGGGGCAGGCTGGGAGTAGTAGTTGTGAGGAGCAGTGGGGGCAGGCTGGGAGTAGTAGTAGTGAGGAGCAGTGGAGGCAGGCTGGGAGTAGTAGTAGTGAGGAGCAGTGGGGGCAGGCTGGGAGTAGTAGTAGTGAGGAGCAGTGGAGGCAGGCTGGGAGTAGTAGTAGTGAGGAGCAGTGGAGGCAGGCTGGGAGTAGTAGTAGTGAGGAGCAGTGGAGGCAGGCTGGGAGTAGTAGTAGTGAGGAGCAGTGGGGGCAGGCTGGGAGTAGTAGTTGTGAGAAGCAGTGGGGGCAGGTTGGGAGTAGTAGTAGTGAGGAGCAGTGGAGGCAGGCTGGGAGTAGTAGTAGTGAGGATCAGTGGGGGCAGGCTGGGAGTAGTAGTAGTGAGGAGCAGTGGAGGCAGGCTGGGAGTAGTAGTAGTGAGGAGCAGTGGGGGCAGGCTGGGAGTAGTAGTAGTGAGGAGCAGTGGGGGCAGGCTGGGAGTAGTAGTAGTGAGGAACAGTGGGGGCAGGCTGGGAGTAGTAGTTGTGAGCAGTGGGGGCAGGCTGGGAGTAGTAGTAGGGAGCAGTGAGGGCAGGCTGGGAGTAGTAGTTGTGAGCAGTGGGGGCAGGCTGGGAGTAGTAGTAGGGAGCAGGGGCCCAACTTAGTGTAGTAGCAGGGGGAAGGATGGAAATAGTTGGGGACATGATTTGAGTAACAGTAGTGCAGAGTAGGGGGCAGGCAGGAAGTAATAGAAGGGTGGGCAGGAATAGGAGTAGTGGTGGGAAGAAATGGGCAGGATGGCAGTGGAAGGGACTCGGTGAGCATAAGTTAGAAAAGGATCTCACCTTCTCTTTGCAGCTCCCGGGTCCTGGCTTCTTCCTCCATGCTCACACAGGACTGACACTCGGACAGCTAATGGGTTCCGCTCCTCTGGTAGCTGAGATCACACTCGTCTATTCCCTGGGGAGCTTGAACACGGAGGCGGATATGGCCTGCGATCAGGTTGTGGAGGTTGGTGGCGCCGCACCTCCGCACCAGCTTTATAGCCTGCATGCCTCAGCAGTGGCCGCCTCATCATTGCAGCCCACAGACATTCCCCTGAGCTAGCGCTGTGTGTGACAGTCGGCGGCGGCTGGTTCTAAATCGGAGTGGGTGAAGGAACCTTCTGACATCACTAAGGGAGGAGACACGTCACCAGGGTACAAAGTATCCTCACGGGCTCGCTCCGCTCGCCACGCTTCGGGCTTGATGGCTCGCTCGCCACCGGGTTACTAAAGGTAATAGTTTGTGGTGCGGATAGTAGAGGAACTCCCCCTGACGTAAAATGTCCCTTAAGGCCCGTACACACTGGCCGATATATCGGCCATTCTCTTGAACGGCCGATATATCGCGGGACCCTCGGCCAGTGTGTACGACCGATACGTCTGTGAACTCCGTTGTTCACAGACGTATCGCATCGGCCCCGCAGCACAGCCGACGGCCAATATATCTACCGTTATATTGGCGCGTCGCTCTGTGTGTACGGGCGGTCGACCAACCGCCCGTACACATGCTGCGGCAGATGGCGGTGATTGACAGCTGAACTGGGCGGGCGTGTGTACACGCCCGCCCAGTTCATGACGTCAGTCCCCGACGGATCGGGCAGTGTGTATGCTGAACACACTGCCCGATCTATCCATAGATATATCTGCCGATCAATTGATCGGCAGATATTTCTTCCAGTATGTACCCAACTTAAGGCCACTTGAATCTAGCATCTACCAGTCGGCAGGACCTCCCATGCAGCTCTGTTCTCCCTGCGGCTGGGTAATGCTGCTGATTTATACTCCAGCGGGGAATGGCCGAAGGGGGGGATTTGGCAGCCACTGATTGCAGCCGGACATGTAAGCCGAGGGGAGGGGAGGGGAGGGTGGGGTGGGGTGGGGGGCGGGGGGTTCGGCAGCCACTGAATGAAGCCGTACGGGGGCGGGGGGGATTCGCCAGCCGCTGATTTAACCCGGGAGGGAGGGGGATTCGGCAGCCACACATGCAAGCCGGGCGGGGGGTTCGGCAGCCGCTGATTTAAGCAGCGGAGGGGGGGGGGGGGGAGGAGAGATGAGGATTCTGTAGCCGCCGCCGCTCATGTAAGCGGGACGGGGCGGGGGGGTTCGGCAGCCGCTGATTTAAGTCGGGGGGTGGGGGTACGGCGGCCGCACATATAAGCCGGATGGGACGGGGCGGGGGTTCGGCAGACGGGGGGGGGGGGGGGTGCGGGGTGGTGTGTGGGGGGGGGGGGTGATTCGGTAGCAGCACATGCAAGCCGGACAGGGCGGGGGGGATTCGGCAGCCGCACATGTAAGCCGGAGGGCGGCGGGGGGTGGATAATACTTGTGGCAGCTGGCACGGGAAGGGGGGATAATTGGTGCTGCTTAGCTGGACCGGCCCATCTGCAGAACAGAACAGCCCTTCCCACTGCCCAGTTACATCTGTTCTAGTGATAGGGGCGTGCTTTCATATGGGCTGAAAGCACGCCCCTGTCAAAGAGGCACTTCCAGAGATGCCGCTTACAGGGCTATTTTTAATGGGCATTTACTGCCCAATGCTTCGCCCCGCCCCCCGCTTCCAGCTCTTTTACAGCGACAACTGGAGGCACGGAGAGCGGTGCCTCCGATACACATTCAAACATCTTTACACAAAAAAAATAATTTAAATAATATAAAGGCTGAAGCATATACTTATGACACAGTAGCTGTGTCATAAGTATATTCTTTATATAATTTGAATCATTAATGACAGGGGAGGCACTGCCTCCCCTGACTGCACGTCCCTGATTCCTCCGTGGAGACATTCACCAGCAATTGCCTCCAGAATGTACACAGGGACCTGAGATGGTGGATTCCAGTGGGGACGAATTAATAATCTGTGAGGAGGGGGATGTACACAGTGAAATGGGTGAGGAATCGGACGATGAGGAGGAGGTGGACATCTTGCCTCCGTAGAGCCAGTTTGTGCAAGGAGAGATTGATTGCTTCTTTTTTGGTGGGGACCCAAACCAACCAGTCATTTCAGTCACAGTCGTGTGGCGGACCCTGTCGCTGAAATGATGGGTTCGTTAAAGTGTGCATGTCCTGTTTATACAACATAAGGGTGGGTGCAGGGCCGGCGCCACCATTAGGCAGCTTTAGGCAGCTGCCTATGGGCGCTGGCCACTGGAGGGCGGTGCCGCGCGCTGCCGATGAATGAATCCTTCGTTGTTACTTTACCAGTGCTCCTCTTCCTTGACGAGGAGCAAGAATGCCGCAGCCGCCCATCACTTACTTCACTACTCCCTCTGCAATACTTCGAGTCTCTCCCCCTACGTCACCCACCGATCCCACTCCCGCCGCGAATAAATCCTGCAATGACATCTACCCCACTACCATTCATGATGGCACCCCCCCACACACACGAGTGTGCCACCCTCCACAGGTCGGAACTGATCTCTATCAGAACCGCGGAACAGAGCTCCTGGCTCTCCACTGATAACGGACATGGACAGCTGCCGGCAATGCAGAGCAGCGATAGGCTCCTGCTGCCTAGCTATGTACCAGCCGTCCAATAGTGAGTTACAGTACGGGGCCTGCAGCTCCGTGACTGGCTGGACGTGCAGGCTGCAGGGAAGAAGGGGGCGGGATCCCATTCAGTGTTCAGAGGACAGTCAGACTCAGAGAGTAATGTGCATTCTCTCTCCTGGCTCCTGCTGTGTTTATATGTCATCACAGCCTGTCTGTTCTGAGTTAGCAAAGCAAAAGTAAGAAATGCTGTATTATTATTATTTTTCTTTTTCTGTTACCAGTTACATTTAAATTGTACACTCTGGGCTTCATGTAGTTTTATATATATATATATATATATATATATATATATATATTTCTGTTTGTGTGTGTGTGTGTATATATATATATATATATATATATATTTTTTTTTTTTTTTTGCGTGCGTATATATATATATATATATATATATACATACAGGAGCATGGAGGCGGCACTTGCTGGGCTTTTTATAGAAAATGAAAGACACTTTACTGACCACTATACAGAACTAACCATTCGTATCTTTAATCCTTCATCGGAGTAATGTTTATTCAATTTCTTGTGAAAGGCACTGTGGCCGCTGTATACAGTATTGTGAGTGACGTGAGTGTTCGAAAATACGCACAATATGTTGCGTATTTTACACAATAATAAACAGCAGGTGGCTGGGGGCACTGGCGCACGCAGGGGAAGTGGGTAGTGTGTGCTCTGAGTACCTACCCCACCCCCGCCAGACCGATCCATGCTGCTGCCGCACCAATGGTTTATTTCTTCAGATGCAGCTGCAGTGCTGCACTTGGGGCTTCAGTCAGGGATCGCGGCAGGGGGTAGACATGGAGGTATCTGGAAGCTGCTGCAGCACAAACTGTAGCTCCTTACAGCACAGCAGCTGACTGACTGCCCTCCTCTCCTCAGCTCTGCTCCAGCCACATGGTGAGAATGCGGGGCCAGTGAGTGAAGTCGTGGTGGCTGGAATTGCTGTGGGGGTTTTCCGTGTGCTCTACCTGGTGCAATGTGTATAATGTGCTTTACTTGGTGCATTGTGTATAATGTGCTTTACCTGGTGCAATGTATATAATGTGCTCTGCCTGGCGCAGTGTGTATAATGTGCTCTACCTGGTGCAATGTGTATAATGTGCTCTACCTGGTGCAATGTGTATAATGTGCTTCACTTGGTGCAGTGTGTATAATGTGCTTTAACTGGTGCAATGTGTATAATGTGCTTCACTTGGTGCAGTGTGTATAATGTGCTTTACCTGGTGCAATGTGTATAATGTGCTTCACTTGGTGCAGTGTGTATAATGTGCTCTACCTGGTGCAATGTGTATAATGTGCTTCACTTGGTGCAGTGTGTATAATGTGTTTTACTTGGTGCAATGTGTATAATGTGCTTCACTTGGTGCAGTGTGTATAATGTGCTTTACCTGGTGCAATGTGTATAATGTGCTTCACTTGGTGCTGTGTGTATAATGTGCTCTACCTGGTGCAATGTGTATAATGTGCTCTGCCTGGCGCAATGTGTATAATGTGCTCTGCCTGGCGCAATGTGTATAATGTGCTCTGCCTGGCGCAATGTGTATAATGTGCTCTACCTGACGCAGTGTGTATGACGTGCTCTGCCTGGCACAGTGTGTATAATGTGCTCTACCTGGTGCAATGTGTATAACGTGCTCTACCTGGTGCAATGTGTATAACATGCTCTGCCTGGTGCAATGTGTAGAATGTGCTCTGCCTGGCGCAATGTGTATAACGTGCTCTACCTGGTGCAATCTGTATAATGTGCTCTGCCTGGTGAAATGTGTATAATGTGCTTTACCTGGTGCAATGTGTAGAATGTGCTCTGCCTGGCGCAATGTGTATAATGTGCTTTACCTGGTGCAATGTGTATAATGTGCTCTGCCTGGTGCAGTGTGTAGAATGTGCTCTGCATGGCGCAACGTGTATAATGTGTTCTACCTTGTGCAACGTGTATAATGTGTTCTGCCTGGCGCAATGTGTATAATGTGCTCTGCCTGGCGCAATGTGTATAATGTGCTCTGCCTGGCGCAATGTGTATAATGTACTCTGCCTGGCGCAATGTGTATAATGTACTCTGCCTGGCGCATTGTGTATAATGTACTCTGCCTGGTGCAATGTGTATAATGTGCTTTACCTGGTGCAATGTGTATAATGTGCTTTACCTGGTGCAATGTGTATAATGTGCTTTACATGGTGCAATGTATATAATGTGCTCTACCTGGCGCAATGTGTATAATGTGTTCTGCCTGGCGCAGTGTGTATAACGTGCTCTACCTGGCGCAATGTGTATAATGTGTTCTGCCTGGCGCAGTGTGTAGAATGTACTCTGCATGGCGCAATGTGTATAATGTGCTCTACCTTGTGCAACGTGTATAATGTGCTCTACCTGGCGCAATGTGTATAATGTGTTCTGCCTGGCGCAGTGTGTAGAATGTACTCTGCATGGCGCAGTGTGTAGAATGTACTCTATCTTGTGCAAAGTGTATAATGTGCTCTACCTGGCGCAATGTGTATAATGTGTTCTGCCTGGCGCAGTGTGTAGAATGTACTCTATCTTGTGCAACGTGTATAATGTGCTCTGCCTGGCGCAATGTGTATAATGTACTCTGCCTGGCGCAATGTGTATAATGTACTCTGCCTGGCGCAAAGTGTATAATGTACTCTGCCTGGTGAAATGTGTATAATGGGCTTTACCTGATGCAATGTGTATAATGTGCTCTGCCTGGCACAAAGTATAACGTGCTCTATCTGGCACAATATGTATAACGTGCACTACCTGGCGCAGTGTGTATAGGAGGTTCTACCTGGTACAATGTGTATAAGCGGCACTACTGTGTGGCGTAATGTGAATTGGCACTATTATGTGGCCAGGCCCCTTCCCCATAAAGCCATGCCCCAAAATTTTTGCTGCACGCCTTCGGCGAGCACTTTCCATACTGTGCAGTATGGGAGGTGGAGCACCAATTCACTTTGTGCCAAAGGGCGCCAAAATGTCTAGTTACAGCTCTGGTGCAGAGTGTCCTGTTTGGTACACAGCCCAGCAGCATTGTCACCCCCCCTCCTCCCCCTTGCAGCACTTTTGTAGTGTCCAAACACACACACACACACACACACACACACACATATATAAAACCTACACAGAGGGGTTGGAGACACAGCGGCCACAGCTGGTGCTGGTGCTGACATGAGGGAGAGGGACCACCTGTCTTAAGTGCCCAAGCACCCCCAAAAGTTTAATCCAGCTCTGGTATAGCGGTTCTTGTGTACCCCAAGTAGCGCACACTATCTTTCGTGAGATTAATTATTGCAAGAGAGATGTGTTCATGAGGCAAAAGCAGTAGTAACCAGTGGCCAACTAATCAATGTCATTACCATGTTATATATTTTGGATCACTAATGGCATATAGGACATTACCCCTACTGTCACAATCCAGGAATGTTTTATTGATTGCACCTCACTATGAGAATTCTGTCCATTTTCCGTATATTCAGTATTGTGGGGCAGTCACTAAAATTATATCAATATTGTATAGCGGTCACAGTAATGCTCTCCGTTTTTTCTGGTGTTTACTTAACTGCTTTCTTTATTGTCTGGCGGTCACCGAAATGCTCTCTGTATTGTCTGACGGCCACTAAAATGCTCTCCATATTATCTGATGATCATTAAAATGCTCTCCGTATTGTCTGGCGGTAACTAAAATGCTATTAGTATTACATGGTGGTCCTGCAGACAGTGTTATTGGTATTACTTTTTATAGTGTTATTATTTTTATACAGGTTGAGTATCCCATATCCAAATATTCCGAAATACGGAATATTCCGAAATACGGACTTTTTTGAGTGAGAGTGAGATAGTGAAACCTTTGTTTTCTGATGCCTCAGTGTACACAAACTTTGTTTAATACACAAAGTTATTAAAAATATTGTATTAAATGACCTTCAGACTGTGTGTATAAGGTGTATATGAAACATAAATGAATTGTGTCAATGTACACACGCTTTGTTTAATGTACAATGTTATAAAAAATATTGGCTAAAATTACCTCCAGGCTGTGTGTATAAGGTGTATATGTAACATAAATGCATTCTGTGATTAGATTTAGGTCCCATCACAATGATATCTCATTATAGTATGCAATTATTCCAAAATACGGAAATATCCGATATCCAAAGTACCTCTGGTCCCAAGCATTTTGGATAAGGGATACTCAACCTGTATTTGTGTTTTTCATAAATCTAAAAATTAATAAACTATTTAAAGAAGTCAATTATGTATATGAGTGGCTGTGTGGAGGGTATTCGGGGGAGCAGGGGCGGTATTATTTAGCTTTGCCTAGGGTGTCTAGGAACCTTGCACCGGCCCTGGTTGGGTGGGAGGGCCCAAGGACAATTCCATCTTGCACCTCTTTTTCTTTTTCTTTATCTCTGCATCATGTGATGTTTGGGGCTAATTTTTTTAAGTGCCATCCTGTCTGACACTGCAGTGCCACTCCTAGATGGGCCAGGTGTTTGTGTCGGCCACTTGTGTCGCTTAGCTTAGTCATCCAGCGACCTCGGTGCAAATTTTAGGACTAAAAATAATATTGTAAGGTGTGAAGTGTTCAGAATAGACTGGAAATGAGTGGAAATTATGGTTATTGAGGTTAATACTATGGGATCAAAATGACCCCCAAATTCTATGATTTAAGCTGTTTTTGAGGGGTTTGTGAAAAAAAACACCCAAATCCAAAACACACCCGAATCCGACAAAAAATTTTCATGGAGGTTTTGCCAAAACGCGTCCGAATCCAAAACACGGCCGCGAAACCGAATCCAAAACCAAAATACAAAATCCGAAAAATTTCCGGTGCACATCTGTACTGATTATACATCCTGTAATCTGTACTGAGCGATGTGTGAGATACACCTGGGGATTATACACCCTATGGGGGTCATTCCGAGTTGTTCGCTCGGTAAAAATCTTCGCATCGCAGCGATTTTCCGCTTAATGCGCATGCGCAATGTCCGCACTGCGACTGCGCCAAGTAAATTTGCTATGCAGTTAGGATTTTTACTCACGGCTTTTTCATCATTCTGGCGATCGTAATGTGATTGACAGGAAATGGGTGTTACTGGGCGGAAACAGGCCGTTTTATGGGCGTGTGGGAAAAAACGCTACCGTTTCCAGAAAAAACGCAGGAGTGGCCGGAGAAACGGGGGAGTGTCTGGGCGAACGCTGGGTGTGTTTGTGACGTCAAACCAGGAACGACAAGCACTGAAATGATCGCAGATGCCGAGTAAGTCTGAAGCTACTCAGAAACTGCTACGAGGTGTGTAATCGCAATATTGCGAATACATCGTTCGCAATTTTAAGATGCTAAGATTCACTCCCAGTAGGCGGCGGCTTAGCATGAGCAAATCTGCTAAAATCCGCTTGCGAGCGAACAACTCGGAATGACCCCCTATATACTGTACTGAGCGATGTGTGAGATACACTTGGGGATTATACACCCTATATTATTATTATTATTATTATTATTATTATTATTATCCTTTATTTATATGGCGCCACAAGGGTTTCGCAGCGCCCAATTACAGAGTACATAAATAATCAAGCAGGAAAACAGCAACTTACAGTTGATGACAATATAGGACAAGTACAGGGTAAATAGACATAGTTACATCAGCAGATGACACTGGAATAAGTATCAGGTGGCAGAAGACTGCTGGATGTGGTGCAGTTGAAGATTATTAAAGTAAGACAAAGGATAAGTACACGAGGGAAGAGGGCCCTGCTCGTGAGAGCTTACAATCTAAAGGGGAGGGGTAGACAGACATGGGTGACACAGATGGGGTGCATAGAGAACGTGGAACAGAGGCTTAGGGTGAGATTTGGCTGGGTTTGGTGAAGAAGTGGACCCCCAGAAGGCACAAGTCAATACTTAACATTGCAACATTTTACTGGGCTATGCAGGAGAAAATTAAAAATAGGGGAAAATAAAAATAAAAAACAAGAATCGATAACTTCAATACCATTGATTAGAACGAATAATTCCAGTGATTTTGTCATTTTCTTCCAGTGATTTGGACCAATAATACCATTGATTAGAACAAATAATTCCAGTGATTTTGTCATTTTCTTCCAGTGATTTGGACCAATAATACCATTGATTAGAACGAATAATTCCTGTGATATTGAGGTGTTTGTGTCGCTTAGCTTAGCCATACAGCGACCACAGTGCACATCTTTTTCTCTTTTCTTTGCATCATGTGCTGTTTGGGGCCAATTTTTTTAAGTGCCATCCTGTCTGACACTGCAGTGCCACTCCTAGATGGGCCAGGTGTTTGTGCCGCCCTCTTGGGTCGCTTTGCTTAGTCATCCAGGGACCTCGGTGCAAATTTTAGGACTAAAAATGGTATTGTGAGGTGTGAGGTATTCAGAATAGACTGAAAATGAGTGGAAATTCTGGTTATTGAGGTTAATAATACTATAGGATCAAAATGACCCCCAAATTCTATGATTTAAGCTTTTTTTGAGGGGTTTTTGGAAAAAAAACACCCGAATCCAAAACACACCCGAATCCGACAAAAAATTTTCATGGAGGTTTTGCCAAAACGCGTCCGACTCCAAAACACGGCCGCGGGACCGAATCCAAAACACAAAACCCGAAAAATTTCCGGTGCACATCTCTAGTTTTGACGCACGCCCACAGGGCGCACTGGCCCTGTTTTGTATATGCGGGGGGGGGGGGGGGGTGCTGTTTCTGGCACACAGCGCTAAAATGTGTAGTTACGGCACTGACTCATAGGTCCTGGAAATGATCCCGGATTCTATGATGTCATGCCTCAGTGACACACCCTCCAGAAGAGATGATTTCTCCGCAGTGTGGACACAGCAATGATGTATGGCTGATGATGGAGGCGCTGTCTCTGGCGTAGGGTCTGGGTTGACTGTTAATGATATAAAATACTGGAGCGTTGGGAGGTTATTTGCAATATTTGATTTCCTGACGCAAAGTCTCTTCACCTTAACAGACTAACAGCTGAAAATGTGACGATGGCGACCTGGAGGTGAAATATATTCTATTATTTAATGCCGAAACACATACTACAGTGTATATAAACATAGTTTCGGGTGGAGGACCCCTTTAAGCGTATCGCTTTATTGCCCACCCTTTATATTTCATGTAATCCTATGCGCTGAAAGGTCACTTTCCATGCACTCTTGCTGCGTGTGTCTCTTATTCTCGCAGACTGACAGCCATACATTTATATGCGATCTCTAAAGACAAATAAATGCATCACTGACTCAGAAGAACAAAATGTATGAATTCCAGGGAAATTTCCATGTGATCTTTAGAATAATGACTTTGCCTGACCTCTGCACCTCCGCAGCTGTCTCATTACCTCTATGGACTGCGATACGTGATAGACTTATCACCAGTCATGCCTTCTGTGTATCAGGAGAAAGATAGAGAAATTAGCCGAGCCAATAAGATCTGACATTTATCCGCCACGCACAATATTTACTGTTAATAAAGATCCCACGCTACCGTCCATTATTACCATGAGAATACACACACGGCTGATGTTTGTTGTGGTCCCCGTGCAATGTGCCTGGAGACAGAATGGAATGAAATGCAAAAGTTAATAAATAATAACAATAGTCATTTATTGCTACAGTTACAATGCATACATTTTCAGCCGCTTCTCCGTTTTTGCGGCATGTAACAGATTGCGACTGCAATAGTGGAAATGCTGCACAACCATACTGAGATGTTGATGTTCACCAATGGGCCTTCATCGAGGGGAGACCACCGGGAGCTGCGGAGACCACTGGAGAGGTAGGTGTCAATTTTTTATTTCATTACTCGCATTGTGAGGTTTTCAGAGCTGAAAACACTGCATGCATTTTTTTTAAAATTGGGTATCGGAAGCATGCATACTCACAGTCAGGGGTTAAAGTGGGGGGAGACAGGGTGGAACTGAGTTCCGTCACCTGTAATGGTAGGTGGATCTAGTTCTGCCTTCACCACGGCCTGCACAGTAATTCCAACTGAAAAGCCCACCCTGCCACCCACATCATTAGATGATGCGGGCAGTGCTAGTGTCATTGGCGAGCTGTGTGTATAAGGGGCACTACTGTGGGCATTATGTGCATAAGGGATACTACTACTGTGGTCATCATGTGTTTAAAGTGCACTACTGTGGACAATAATGTGTATAAGGGGCACTAATGTAGGCATTGTGTGTATAAGCGTCAGTTCTGTGGGCATTGTGTGTATAAGTGGCACTACTGTGGTAATTATGTGTAAAGGGCACTATTACTGTGGGCATTATGTATAAGGGGCACTACTACTCTGAGAATTGTGTATTAGGGGACTACTGTAGGCATTGTGTATAAGCAGCACTAATGTGTGGTATAGCGTGTATAAGGGGCACTACTGTGTAACATGAATAAGGGGCACTACTGAGTGACATAACATGCATAAGGGGCATTACTGTGAAAAATAAGATTTTACTTACCAGTAAATCTATTTCTCGTAGTCCGTAGTGGATGCTGGGGACTCCGTAAGGACCATGGGGAATAGACGGCGCCGCAGGAGACATGGGCACTTTAAGAAAGAATTTAGATTCTGGTGTGCTCTGGCTCCTCCCTCTATGGCCCTCCTCCAGACCTCAGTTAGAGAAACTGTGCCCGGAAGAGCTGACACAACAAGGAAAGGATTTTGGTAATCCAGGGCAAGATTCATACCAGCCACACCAATCACACCGTATAACTTGAGATAAACTTACCCAGTCAACAGTATGAACAACAACAGAGCATCAGTTCAACCCTGATAACATAACCCTTATTAAAGCAATAACTATATACGAGCATTGCAGAAGAAGTCCGCACTTGGGACGGGCGCCCAGCATCCACTACGGACTACGAGAAATAGATTTACCGGTAAGTAAAATCTTATTTTCTCTAACGTCCTAGTGGATGCTGGGGACTCCGTAAGGACCATGGGGATTATACCAAAGCTCCCAAACGGGCGGGAGAGTGCGGATGACTCTGCAGCACCGATTGAGCAAACACAAGGTCCTCCTCAGCCAGGGTATCAAACTTGTAGAACTTTGCAAAAGTGTTTGAACCTGACCAAGTAGCCGCTTGGCAAAGCTGTGATGCCGAGACCCCTCGGGCAGCCGCCCAAGAAGAGCCCACCTTCCTAGTGGAATGGGCCTTAACTGATTTTGGCAGCGGCAATCCAGCCGCAGAATGAGCCTGCTGAATCGTGTTACAGATCCAGCGAGCAATAGTTTGCTTTGAAGCAGGAGCACCAAGCTTGTTGGAAGCATACAGGATAAACAAAGACTCTGTTTTCCTGACCCTAGCCGTTCTGGCTACATAAACCTTCAAAGCCCTGACCACATTCAGTAACTCGGAATCCTCCAAGTCAGTAGTAGCCACAGGCACCACAATAGGTTGGTTTATATGAAAGGATGAAACCACCTTTGGCAGAAATTGTGGACGGGTCCGCAATTCTGCTCTATCCGCATGGAAAACCAGATAGGGGCTTTTATGTGACAAAGCCGCCAACTCTGACACACGCCTAGCCGAAGCCAAGGCTAATAGCATGACCACCTTCCACGTGAGAAATTTCAACTCCACCGTTTTGAGTGGTTCAAAGTTCAAACCATTGGGACTTCAGGAAACTCAACACCACATTAAGATCCCAAGGTGCAACTGGAGGCACAAAAGGGGGCTGAATATGCAGCACTCCCTTTACAAACGTCTGAACTTCAGGTAGAGAAGCCAACTCCTTTTGAAAGAAAATGGATAGGGCCGAAATCTGGACCTTAATGGAACCCAATTTTAGGCCCAAATTCACTCCGGACTGTAGGAAGTGAAGGAAACGGCCCAGCTGGAATTCCTCCGTAGGAGCATTGCTGGCCTCACACCAAGCAACATATTTTCGCCATATACGGTGATAATGTTGAGCTGTCACGTCCTTCCTAGCCTTTATCAGCGTAGGAATGACCTCATCCGGAATGCCTTCCTCTGCTAGGATCCGGCGTTCAACCGCCATGCCGTCAAACGCAGCCGCGGTAAGTCTTGGAACAGACAGGGCCCCTGTTGCAACAAGTCCTGTCTGAGAGGCAGAGGCCATGGGTCCTCTGTGAGTATTTCTTGCAGATCTGGATACCAAGTCCTTCGTGGCCAATCTGGAACAATGAGTATTGTTCTCACTCCTCTTTTCTTATTATCCTCAGCACCTTGGGTATGAGAGGAAGAGGAGGAAATACATAGACCGACTGGAACACCCACGGTGTCACCAGGGCGTCCACAGCTATCGCCTGAGGGTCTCTTGACCTGGCGCAATACCTCTGTAGCTTTTTGTTGAGGCGGGATGCCATCATGTCCACCTGTGGCAGTTCCCACCGACTTGTAATCTGTGCGAAGACTTCCTGATGAAGTCCCCACTCTCCCGTGTGGAGGTCGTGTCTGCTGAGGAAGTCTGCTTCCCAGTTGTCCACTCCCGGGATGAACACTGCTGACAGTGCGCTTACGTGATTCTCCGCCCAGCGAAGAATTCTGGTGGCTTCCGTCATCGCCACTCTGCTCCTTGTGCCGCCTTGGCGGTTTACATGAGCCACTGCGGTGATGTTGTCTGACTGAATCAGAACCGGTTGGTCGCGAAGCAGGGTCTCCGCTTGACGTAGGGCGTTGTATATGGCCCTTAGTTCCAGGATGTTGATGTGAAGGCAAGTCTCTTGACTTGACCACAGACCTTGGAAATTTCTTCCCTGTGTGACTGCACCCCAACCTCGGAGGCTTGCGTCCGTGGTCACCAGGACCCAGTCCTGAATGCCGAATCTGCGGCCCTTGAGAAGGTGAGCGCTCTGCAGCCACCACAGGAGTGACACCCTGGCCCTGGGGGATAGGGTGATTAACCGATGCATCTGTAGATGTGACCCGGACC
The DNA here is from genome assembly GCF_028390025.1 of Pseudophryne corroboree. NCBI lineage: Eukaryota > Metazoa > Chordata > Amphibia > Anura > Myobatrachidae > Pseudophryne > Pseudophryne corroboree. The sequence goes on from NC_086448.1 coordinate 832,234,595, forward strand.
ACTTGTCCAGTAGGTCCCATTGGAAAGTCCTCGCATGGAACCTGCCGAAGGGAATGGCCTCGTAAGATGCCACCATCTTTCCCAGGACTCAAGTGCAGAGATGCACAGACACCTATTTCGGTTTTAATAGGTGCCTGACCAGAGTCATGAGTTCCTGAGCTTTCTCTATCGGAAGATAAACCCTTTTCTGGTCTGTGTCTAGGATCATGCCCAGGAAAGGCAGACGAGTCGTAGGGACCAACTGCGACTTTGGAATATTTAGGATCCAGCCGTGTTGCCGTAACACTTCCAGAGAAAGTGCTACGCTGATTAGCAACTGCTCTCTTAATCTCGCTTTTATGAGGAGATCGTCCAAGTATGGGATAATTGTGACCCCTTGCTTTTGCAGGAGTACCATCATTTCCGCCATTACCTTGGTAAATATTCTGGGTGCCGTGGAGAGACCAAACGGCAACGTCTGAAATTGGTAATGACAATCCTGTACCACAAATCTGAGGTACGCCTGATGAGGCAGATAAATGGTAGAGATGAGCGCCTGAAATTTTTCGGGTTTTGTGTTTTGGTTTTGGGTTCGGTTCCGCGGCCGTGTTTTGGGTTCGACCGCGTTTTGGCAAAACCTCACCGAATTTTTTTTGTCGGATTCGGGTGTGTTTTGGATTCGGGTGTTTTTTTCAAAAAACCCTAAAAAACAGCTTAAATCATAGAATTTGGGGGTCATTTTGATCCCATATTATTATTAACCTCAAAAACCATAATTTCCACTCATTTTCAGTCTATTCTGAATACCTCACACCTCACAATATTATTTTAAGTCCTAAAATTTGCACCGAGGTCGCTGGATGACTAAGCTAAGCGACCCTAGTGGCCGACACAAACACCTGGCCCATCTAGGAGTGGCACTGCAGTGTCACGCAGGATGTCCCTTCCAAAAAACCCTCCCCAAACAGCACATGACGCAAAGAAAAAAAGAGGCGCAATGAGGTAGCTGACTGTGTGAGTAAGATAAGCGACCCTAGTGGCCGACACAAACACCGGGCCCATCTAGGAGTGGCACTGCAGTGTCACGCAGGATGGCCCTTCCAAAAAACCCTCCCCAAACAGCACATGACGCAAAGAAAAAAAGAGGCGCAATGAGGTAGCTGACTGTGTGAGTAAGATAAGCGACCCTAGTGGCCGACACAAACACCGGGCCCATTTAGGAGTGTCACTGCAGTGTCACGCAGGATGTCCCTTCCAAAAAACCCTCCCCAAACAGCACATGACGCAAAGAAAATAAGAGGCGCAATGAGGTAGCTGTGTGAGTAAGATTAGCGACCCTAGTGGCCGACACAAACACCGGGCCCATCTAGGAGTGGCACTGCAGTGTCACGCAGGATGGCCCTTCCAAAAAACCCTCCCCAAACAGCACATGACGCAAAGAAAAAAAGAGGCGCAATGAGGTAGCTGACTGTGTGAGTAAGATAAGCGACCCTAGTGGCCGACACAAACACCGGGCCCATTTAGGAGTGTCACTGCAGTGTCACGCAGGATGTCCCTTCCAAAAAACCCTCCCCAAACAGCACATGACGCAAAGAAAATAAGAGGCGCAATGAGGTAGCTGTGTGAGTAAGATTAGCGACCCTAGTGGCCGACACAAACACCGGGCCCATCTAGGAGTGGCACTGCAGTGTCACGCAGGATGTCCCTTCCAAAAAACCCTCCCCAAACAGCACATGACGCAAAGAAAAAAAAGAGGCGCAATGAGGTAGCTGTGTGAGTAAGATTAGCGACCCTAGTGGCCGACACAAACACCGGGCCCATTTAGGAGTGTCACTGCAGTGTCACGCAGGATGTCCCTTCCAAAAAACCCTCCCCAAACAGCACATGACGCAAAGAAAATAAGAGGCGCAATGAGGTAGCTGTGTGAGTAAGATTAGCGACCCTAGTGGCCGACACAAACACCGGGCCCATTTAGGAGTGGCACTGCAGTGTCACGCAGGATGTCCCTTCCAAAAAACCCTCCCCAAACAGCACATGACGCAAAGAAAAATAAAAGAAAAAAGAGGTGCAAGATGGAATTGTCCTTGGGCCCTCCCACCCACCCTTATGTTGTATAAACAAAACAGGACATGCACACTTTAACCAACCCATCATTTCAGTGACAGGGTCTGCCACACGACTGTGACTGATATGACGGGTTGGTTTGGACCCCCCCAAAAAAAGAAGCAATTAATCTCTCCTTGCACAAACTGGCTCTACAGAGGCAAGATGTCCACCTCATCATCATCCTCCGATATATCACCGTGTACATCCCCCTCCTCACAGATTATCAATTCGTCCCCACTGGAATCCACCATCTCAGCTCCCTGTGTACTTTGTGGAGGCAATTGCTGCTGGTCAATGTCTCCGCGGAGGAATTGATTATAATTCATTTTAATGAACATCATCTTCTCCACATTTTCTGGATGTAACCTCGTACGCCGATTGCTGACAAGGTGAGCGGCGGCACTAAACACTCTTTCGGAGTACACACTTGTGGGAGGGCAACTTAGGTAGAATAAAGCCAGTTTGTGCAATGGCCTCCAAATTGCCTCTTTTTCCTGCCAGTATAAGTATGGACTGTGTGACGTGCCTACTTGGATGCGGTCACTCATATAATCCTCCACCATTCTTTCAATGGTGAGAGAATCATATGCAGTGACAGTAGACGACATGTCCGTAATCGTTGTCAGGTCCTTCAGTCCGGACCAGATGTCAGCATCAGCAGTCGCTCCAGACTGCCCTGCATCACCGCCAGCGGGTGGGCTCGGAATTCTGAGCCTTTTCCTCGCACCCCCAGTTGCGGGAGAATGTGAAGGAGGAGATGTTGACAGGTCGCGTTCCGCTTGACTTGACAATTTTCTCACCAGCAGGTCTTTCAACCCCAGCAGACTTGTGTCTGCCGGAAAGAGAGATCCAAGGTAGGCTTTAAATCTAGGATCGAGCACGGTGGCCAAAATGTAGTGCTCTGATTTCAACAGATTGACCACCCGTGAATCCTTGTTAAGCGAATTAAGGGCTCCATCCACAAGTCCCACATGCCTAGCGGAATCGCTCCGTGTTAGCTCCTCCTTCAATGTCTCCAGCTTCTTCTGCAAAAGCCTGATGAGGGGAATGACCTGACTCAGGCTGGCAGTGTCTGAACTGACTTCACGTGTGGCAAGTTCAAAGGGCAGCAGAACCTTGCACAACGTTGAAATCATTCTCCACTGCGCTTGAGACAGGTGCATTCCACCTCCTATATCGTGCTCAATTGTATAGGCTTGAATGGCCTTTTGCTGCTCCTCCAACCTCTGAAGCATATAGAGGGTTGAATTCCACCTCGTTACCACTTCTTGCTTCAGATGATGGCAGGGCAGGTTCAGTAGTTTTTGGTGGTGCTCCAGTCTTCTGTACGTGGTGCCTGTACGCCGAAAGTGTCCCGCAATTCTTCTGGCCACCGACAGCATCTCTTGCACGCCCCTGTCGTTTTTTAAATAATTCTGCACCACCAAATTCTAGGTATGTGCAAAACATGGGACGTGCTGGAATTTGCCCATATTTAATGCACACACAATATTGCTGGCGTTGTCCGATGCCACAAATCCACAGGAGAGTCCAATTGGGGTAAGCCATTCCGCGATAATCTTCCTCAGTTGCCGTAAGAGGTTTTCAGCTGTGTGCGTATTCTGGAAACCGGTGATACAAAGCGTAGCCTGCCTAGGAAAGAGTTGGCGTTTGCGAGATGCTGCTACTGGTGCCGCCGCTGCTGTTCTTGCGGCGGGAGTCCATACATCTACCCAGTGGGCTGTCACAGTCATATAGTCCTGACCCTGCCCTGCTCCACTTGTCCGTGGTTAAGTGGACATTGGGAACAGCTGCATTTTTTAGGACACTGGTGACTCTTTTTCTGAGGTCTGTGTAAATTTTCGGTATCGCCTGCCTAGAGAAATGGAACCTAGATGGTATTTGGTACCGGGGACACAGTACCTCCAACAAGTCTCTAGTTGGCTCTGCAGTAATGATGGATACCGGAACCACGGTTCTCACCACCCAGGATGCCAAGGCCTCAGTTATCCGCTTTGCAGTAGGATGACTGCTGTGATATTTCATCTTCCTCGCAAAGGACTGTTGGACAGTCAATTGCTTGGTGGAAGTAGTAAAAGTGGTCTTACGACTTCCCCTCTGGGATGACCATCGACTCCCAGCAGCAACAACAGCAGCGCCAGCAGCAGTAGGCGTTACACGCAAGGATGCATCGGAGGAATCCCAGGCAGGAGAGGAATCGTCAGAATTGCCAGTGACATGGCCTGCAGGACTATTGGCATTCCTGGGGAAGGAGGAAATTGACACTGAGGGAGTTGGTGGGGTGGTTTGCGTGAGCTTGGTTACAAGAGGAAGGGATTTACTGGTCAGTGGACTGCTTCCGCTGTCACCCAAAGTTTTTGAACTTGTCACTGACTTATTATGAATGCCCTGCAGGTGACGTATAAGGGAGGATGTTCCGAGGTGGTTAACGTCCTTACCCCTACTTATTACAGCTTGACAAAGGGAACACACGGCTTGACACCTGTTGTCCGCATTTCTGTTGAAATACCTCCACACCGAAGAGCTGATTTTTTTGGTATTTTCACCAGGCATGTCAACGGCCATATTCCTCCCACGGACAACAGGTGTCTCCCCGGGTGCCTGACTTAAACAAACCACCTCACCATCAGAATCCTCCTGGTCAATTTCCTCCCCAGCGCCAGCAACACCCATATCCTCCTCATCCTGGTGTACTTCAACACTGACATCTTCAATCTGACTATCAGGAACTGGACTGCGGGTGCTCCTTCCAGCACTTGCAGGGGGCGTGCAAATGGTGGAAGGCGCATGCTCTTCACGTCCAGTGTTGGGAAGGTCAGGCATCGCAACCGACACAATTGGACTCTCCTTGTGGATTTGGGATTTCGAAGAACGCACAGTTCTTTGCGGTGCTACTGCTTTTGCCAGCTTGAGTCTTTTCATTTTTCTAGCGAGAGGCTGAGTGCCTCCATCCTCATGTGAAGCTGAACCACTAGCCATGAACATAGGCCAGGGCCTCAGCCGTTCCTTGCCACTCCGTGTGGTAAATGGCATATTGGCAAGTTTACGCTTCTCCTCCGACAATTTTATTTTAGGTTTTGGAGTCCTTTTTTTACTGATATTTGGTGTTTTGGATTTGACATGCTCTGTACTATGACATTAGGCATCGGCCTTGGCAGACGACGTTGCTGGCATTTCATCGTCTCGGCCATGACTAGTGGCAGCAGCTTCAGCACGAGGTGGAAGTGGATCTTGATCTTTCCCTAATTTTGGAACCTCAACATTTTTGTTCTCCATATTTTAATAGGCACAACTAAAAGGCACCTCAGGTAAACAATGGAGATGGATGGATACTAGTATACAATTATGGACGGACTGCCGAGTGCCGACACAGAGGTAGCTACAGCCGTGAACTACCGTACTGTACTGTGTCTGCTGCTAATATAGACTGGTTGATAAAGAGATGTAGTAGTATGTATGTATAAAGAAGAAAGAAAAAAAAACCACGGGTAGGTGGTATACAATTATGGACGGACTGCCGAGTGCCGACACAGAGGTAGCTACAGCCGTGAACTACCGTACTGTACTGTGTCTGCTGCTAATATAGACTGGTTGATAAAGAGATGTAGTAGTATGTATGTATAAAGAAGAAAGAAAAAAAAACCACGGGTAGGTGGTATACAATTATGGACGGACTGCCGAGTGCCGACACAGAGGTAGCTACAGCCGTGAACTACCGTACTGTACTGTGTCTGCTGCTAATATAGACTGGTTGATAAAGAGATGTAGTAGTATGTATGTATAAAGAAGAAAGAAAAAAAAACCTCGGGTAGGTGGTATACAATTATGGACGGACTGCCGAGTGCCGACACAGAGGTAGCTACAGCCGTGGACTACCGTACTGTACTGTGTCTGCTGCTAATATAGACTGGTTGATAAAGAGATGTAGTAGTATGTATGTATAAAGAAGAAAGAAAAAAAAACCACGGGTAGGGGGTATACAATTATGGACGGACTGCCGAGTGCCGACACAGAGGTAGCTACAGCCGTGAACTACCGTACTGTACTGTGTCTGCTGCTAATATAGACTGGTTGATAAAGAGATGTAGTAGTATGTATGTATAAAGAAGAAAGAAAAAAAAACCACGGGTAGGTGGTATACAATTATGGACGGACTGCCGAGTGCCGACACAGAGGTAGCTACAGCCGTGAACTACCGTACTGTGTCTGCTGCTAATATAGACTGGTTGATAAAGAGATGTAGTAGTATGTATGTATAAAGAAGAAAGAAAAAAAAAACCACGGGTAGGTGGTATACAATTATGGACGGACTGCCGAGTGCCGACACAGAGGTAGCTACAGCCGTGAACTACCGTACTGTACTGTGTCTGCTGCTAATATAGACTGGTTGATAAAGAGATGTAGTAGTATGTATGTATAAAGAAGAAAGAAAAAAAAACCACGGGTAGGTGGTATACAATTATGGACGGACTGCCGAGTGCCGACACAGAGGTAGCTACAGCCGTGAACTACCGTACTGTGTCTGCTGCTAATATAGACTGGTTGATAAAGAGATGTAGTAGTATGTATGTATAAAGAAGAAAGAAAAAAAAACCTCGGGTAGGTGGTATACAATTATGGACGGACTGCCGAGTGCCGACACAGAGGTAGCTACAGCCGTGAACTACCGTACTGTGTCTGCTGCGACTGGATGATAAATAATGATATAAAAAATATATATATATCACTACTGCAGCCGGACAGGTATATATTATATAATGACGGACCTGCTGGACACTGTCTGTCAGCAGAATGAGTTTTTTATAGAATAAAAAAAAAAACACCACACAAGTGAAGTCACACGACGAGTGTTTAACTTTTTCAGGCAATCACACAATATAGTATACTACTAACTATACTGGTGGTCAGTGTGGTCAGGTCACTGGTCAGTCACACTGGCAGTGGCACTCCTGCAGCAAAAGTGTGCACTGTTTAATTTTAATATAATATGTACTCCTGGCTCCTGCTATAACCTATAACTATTAACTGGCACTGCAGTGCTCCCCAGTCTCCCCCACAATTATAAGCTGTGTGAGCTGAGCACAGTCAGATATATATACATAGATGATGCAGCACACTGGGCTGAGCAGTGCACACAGATATGGTATGTGACTGAGTCACTGTGTGTATCGTTTTTTTCAGGCAGAGAACGGATATATTAAATAAAACTGCACTGTCTGGTGGTCACTGTGGTCAGTCACTAGTAAACTCTGCACTCTCTACACTTCTACAGTACTCCTAAGCTCCAGTAAATCAGGTCAATCTCTCTCTCTCTCTCTCTCTCTTCTAATCTAAATGGAGAGGACGCCAGCCACGTCCTCTCCCTATCAATCTCAATGCACGTGTGAAAATGGCGGCGACGCGCGGCTCCTTATATAGAATCCGAGTCTCGCGAGAATCCGACAGCGTCATGATGACGTTCGGGCGCGCTCGGGTTAACCGAGCAAGGCGGGAAGATCCGAGTCGCTCGGACCCGTGAAAAAAAACATGAAGTTCGTGCGGGTTCGGATTCAGAGAAACCGAACCCGCTCATCTCTAATAAATGGGGACATGAAGGTATGCATCCTTTATGTCCAGAGACACCATAAAATCCCCCCCTACCAGGCTTGCGAAAACCGCTCTCAGCGATTCCATCTTGAACCGGAACCTTTTCAGGCACATGTTCAGGGATTTTAAATTCAATATGGGTCTGACCGAACCGTCCGGTTTCGGGACTACGAACATGGTCGAATAATAACACCTTCCTTGTTGAAGGAGGGGAACCTTGACCACCACCTGTTGAAGATACCATTTTTGAATTGCAGTTAACACTAATTCCCTCTCCTGGGGGAAAGCTGGCAGGGCCGATTTGAGGTATCGGTGAGGGGGCATCTCTTCGAATTCCAGCTTGTATCCCTGAGACACAATCTCTATTGCCCAGGGATCCAACTGGGAGTGAACCCACTTGTGGCTTAAATTTCGAAGACGCGCACCCACCGGGCCTAGCTCCGCCTGTGGAGCCCCAGCGTCATGCGGTGGATTTCGTAGAGGCCGGGGAGGACTTCTGTTCCTGGGAACTAGCTGTGTTGTGCAGCTTCTTTCCTCTGCCCCTGCCTCTGGCAAGAAAGGACGCAGCTCGAACTTTCTTGTTTTTCTGAGATCAAAAGGACTGCATTTGATAATACGGTGCTTTCTTAGGCTGTGAGGAAATATATGGCAAAAAATTTGACTTTCCAGCAGTAGCTGTGGAGACCAGGTCCGAGAGACCCTCCCCAAACAATTCCTCACCCTTGTAAGGTAAAACCTCCATATGCCTTTTTGAGTCGGCATCACCTGTCCATTGCCGTGTCCACAGGACCCTTCTGGCCGAAATCGACATAGCATTGATTCTAGAACCCAGCAGACTAATGTCTCTTTGAGCATCTCTCATATATAGGACAGCATCCTTAATATGCCCCAGGGTCATTAAAATAGTATCCTTGTCTAAGGTATCAAGTTCCTCAGATAGGGTATCCGTCCATGCTGCTACAGCACTACACACCCAGGCCAACGCGATTGCCGGCCTCAGTAAGGTACCTGAATGTGTATAAATGGACTTCAGGGTACCCTCCTGTTTTCTATCCGCAGCATCTTTGAGGGTAGGCGTATCCTGTGACGGCAGGGCTACCTTCTTGGACAAGCGTGTTAAAGCCTTGTCCACCCTAGGGGAGGATTCCCAGCGTAACCTGTCCGTTGGCGGGAAAGGATACGCCATAAGAATCCTTTTGGAAATCTGCAGTTTTTTATCTGGAGATTCCCAAGCCTTTTCACATAACTCATTTAGCTCATGTGAGGGGGGAAAGGTTACCTCCGGCTTCTCTTCCCCATACATATGAACCCTCCCGTCAGGGACTGGGGTTTCCTCTGTGATGTGCAACACATCCTTAATTGCTATAATCATAAAACGGATGGATTTAGCCAATTTTGGCTGTAACTTTGCATCATCGTAATCGACACTGGAGTCAGAATCCATGTCGGTATCTGTGTCAACAATTTGGGATAGTGGGCGCTTCTGAGACCCTGACGGACTCTGCGACATAGGATCAGGCATGGGCAGGGACCCTGACTGTCCTAAGGCTTCAGCTTTTTCTAACCTTTTATGTAAGGAATTCACACTATCATTTAAAACCTTCCACATATCCATCCAATCAGGTGTCGGTGCCGTCGGCAGAGACACCACATTCATTTGCTCCCGCTCTGCTTCCACATAGCCTTCCTCATCAGACATGTCGACACAAGCGTACCGACACACCACACACACAGGGAATGCCCTTTTCGTAGACAGTTCCCCTACAAGGCCCTTTGGAGAGACAGAGAGAGAGTATGCCAGCACACACCCCAGCGCTATATATCCCAGGCATAACACAGTAACTTAATGTTAACCCAGTAGCTGCTGTATATTGTGTTTTTGCGCCTAATTTATGTGTGCCCCCCCCCCCCCCCCTCTTTTTACCCTCTTCTACCGTGAATCTGCAGGGGAGAGCCTGGGGAGCTTCTTCTCAGCGGAGCTGTGGAGAAAAAATGGCGCTGGTGAGTGCTGATGGAGAAGCCCCGCCCCCTCGAGGGCGGGCTTCTGTCCTGCTCAAATATGCATTTTCTTGGCGGGGGCTCATACATATATACAGTGCCCAACTGTATATATGTGTACTTTTGCCAAAAGAGGTCCATATGCTGCCCAGGGCGCCCCCCCCCTGCGCCCTGCACCCTTACAGTGACCGGAGTATGTGAGGTGTGTGGGAGCAATGGCGCACAGCTGCAGTGCTGTGCGTTACCTCAGTGAAGAACGGAGTCTTCTGCCGCCGATTTCGAAGTCTTCTTGCTTCTCATACTCACCCGGCTTCTGTCTTCCGGCTCTGCGAGGGGGACGGCGGCGCGGCTCCGGGAACGGACGGCGAGGGTGAGATCCTGCGTACGATCCCTCTGGAGCTAATGGTGTCCAGTAGCCTAAGAAGCAGGACCTAGCTTCAGAGAGTAGGGCTGCTTCTCTCCCCGCAGTCCCACGATGCAGGGAGTCTGTTGCCAGCAGAGCTCCCTGAAAATAAAAAACCTAACAAAATACTTTCTCACAGCAAGCTCAGGAGAGCTCACTGAACAGCACCCAGCTCGTCCGGGCACAGATTCAAACTGAGGTCTGGAGGAGGGACATAGAGGGAGGAGCCAGAGCACACCAGAATCTAAATTCTTTCTTAAAGTGCCCATGTCTCCTGCGGAGCTGCCTATACCCCATGGTCCTTACGGAGTCCCCAGCATCCACTAGGACGTTAGAGAAAATGAATTAGGGGCACTACATGCGGTGTAATGGGAATAAGATTGTGCATAATTTGAATTGGGGGTACTATTGTGACCATGTCCCTTCCTTATGAGACCACACCCCTTTTTTGCAATGCTAGCCTTTGACACGTACAGTATCTTTATAAAGTATGGACAGTAGGGCACAAACTTATAGTTTGCAGGGGGGTGCTGAAAACACTGACCCTGGCACTGCCTAATGGGGGGTTTGGGGAAGGTGGCAAGGCAAATGAGTTCCACCACCTCTCAAGGACCACTTTACGCCCTGCCCGCAGTAATCCAAAATTGGGTACAAGGTCAGAGCCCAATTGAATTTCTCCAAAAAATATCCCCCACCGATACCCAATGAATCTGTGTAGCCTCCGGAAATCTGATGAGAATCCACCATCAGTCAGCAACGGATCTATAGCACCGCACAGCTCAGTATGACGTTCAGGATTTGCTGTGATAACAGTATTAAAATGTGTAAAATATAAATAAAAAAAAATGGCGGGAGGGGTACGGGGTCCCCCTCTTTTCAGCACGATCTTTAGTCCTGGACCATCTGCGTCTGTGGAAGCTCTGACCAGGCTGGAACCAGCTCAGACCCCCCCGCGCTGGTCACTCCCCTCCTCCAGCTCAGATCACAGTGGGGCTACTAAAGAAGGGTCCACGGTGCTTCTGTGCTATTTTTGTGCTTTACGACATCTGTACCTCTCTCGCTATTATCCCATAAACATTGCACGCAGCTGAACCCTGGACGTTGGTTGCGTCCTGGGTGAGGTCGGCAAACCTCCCAACATTCAGGGAGTTGAGAATCGGGCTGTGCCTGCGTCATAGAGGGTCACTTGCAGGGGAATTGAAGATGCACATATTATACGATGTATTATGTAGGCGTGTGTGGCCCGGTTATATGAGGCACTTTATTTTATTGCCGCACAATAGTTTGTGTAGTATTGTGTTGCATTAGTAACCGCGTTTAAGAATAATAGTTTACGGTAACGGGTGTGCCGCTGGTCTGTCAGCGCAGATCTCCTAACACATTGCTTCATGTGTTACCATAAACTACAAGTGTAAGCAACACACACAGGAGTAAATAAACACAGGTCAGTAATGAGGCGGCAGCGCCGCACGGGATAGATAATACAGCTGAGTACTGGATTCAGCTGCTGGGGTTATGTAATAATTATCCCATGTTATACAGAATGAGCTCATAGCTAGTGCAGGAGTATATACAGGACATGGATTAGCATCACATGTGTATTATATGGATCAGAGGCAGACAACGTATGGTACTCCAGCTGCTGTGAGACTACACATCCCAGCATGTCCTATAATCGTCTTGCTGTTAGGTTGCAGACGTCGCCTACTCCTGATAGATATTAAGCATAAAACAACACAGTGCAGGCAACGACTAAGGGACAGGAACAAACCATACTTTCCTAGTGTCCAGGGGAGTCCTGGGATTAGGGTGTAAGGCAGCGGTGGCCAACCAGTGGCTCTTGAGCCGCATGCGGCTCTTTCTTCATTCAGATGCGGCTCCTGACACTTGAGGTCAGGTGATCGCAAAAGATCCAGAAACCACTGTACTCCAGCCGGGCGCGCAGTGCCAGCGTCACTAATTGGACAGAGGGAGCCGGATACTAGGTGAGAACCCACTGGCAAGCAAAGGGGGACTACAGCTACCTCAGCATGGACCACCTCGGGTTTGGAGCAGGGGCTATTGGACACATGTGGCAGGGGCTGCTGGACACATGAAGGGCTAATACAGTGGCATGGGGGGCTGGAGTGACACATGGAGGAACTGAAGTGTATTATGGTAATCTTGCTTTTAAATGTATTTTATTTGGATCTGGCTTTTTTAATGTATTTTATGTAGTGATGAGCGGGTTCGGTTCCTCGGAGACCGAACCCCCCCGAACTTCACCCATTTTACACGGGTACGAGGCATACTCGGATTCTCCCGTATGGCTCGGTTAACACGAGCGCACCCGAACGTCATCATCCCGCTGTTGTATTCTCGCGACATTCGGATTCTATATAAGGAGCCGCGCGTCGCCGCCATTTTCACTCGTGCATTGGAAATGTTAGAGAGAGGACGTGGCTGGCGTCCTCTCCGTTTATTAATGTTGCTGCAAATATTTGTGCTTATTGCTTAATTGTGGGGACTGGGGAGCAGCTGTATAATATAGGAGGAGTACAGTGCAGAGTTTTGCTGACAGTGACCACCAGTATACGTTGTCTGCCTGAAAAACACTCCATATCTGTGCTCAGTGTGCTGCATATATCTGTGCTCTCACTGCTTTATTGTGGGGACTGGGGAGCAGCTGTATTATATAGGAGGAGTACAGTGCAGAGTTTTCCTGACCAGTGACCACCAGTATACGTTGTCTGCCTGAAAAACACTCCATATCTGTGCTCAGTGTGCTGCATATATCTGTGCTCACACTGCTTTATTGTGGGGACTGGGGAGCAGCTGTATTATATAGGAGGAGTACAGTGCAGAGTTTTGCTAACCAGTGACCACCAGTATACGTTGTCTGCCTGAAAAACACTCCATATCTGTGCTCAGTGTGCTGCATATATCTGTGCTCAGTGTGCTTTATTGTGGGGACTGGGGACCAGCTGTATTATATAGGAGGAGTACAGTGCAGAGTTTTGCTGACCAGTGACCACCAGTATACGTTTTCTGCCTGAAAAACGCTCCATATCTGTGCTCAGTGTGCTGTATATATCTGTGCTCACACAGCTTTATTGTGGGGACTGGGGAGCAGCTGTATTATATAGGAGGAGTACAGTGCAGAGTTTTGCTGACCAGTGACCACCAGTATACGTTTTCTGCCTGAAAAACGCTCCATATCTGTGCTCAGTGTGCTGCATATATCTGTGCTCACACAGCTTTATTGTGGGGACTGGGGAGCAGCTGTATTATATAGGAGGAGTACAGTGCAGAGTTTTGCTGACCAGTGACCACCAGTATACGTTGTCTGCCTGAAAAACACTCCATATCTGTGCTCAGTGTGCTGCATATATCTGTGCTCACACTGCTTTATTGTGGGTACTGGGGACCACCAGTATATTATATAGGAGGAGTACAGTGCAGAGTTTTGCTGACCAGTGACCACCAGTATATATAGCAGTACGGTACGGAAGGCCACTGCTCTACCTACCTCTGTGTCGTCAAGTATACTATCCATCTAGATTCTATACCTGTGGTGCATTTTAGTTTTGCAGTTTGCTGACAGTGACCACCAGTATATATAGCAGTACGGTACGGAAGGCCACTACTCTACCTACCTCTGTATCATCAAGTATACTATCCATCTAGATTCTATACCTGTGGTGCATTTTAGTTTTGCAGTTTGCTGACAGTGACCACCAGTATATATAGCAGTACGGTACGGAAGGCCACTGCTCTATCTACCTCTGTGTCGTCAAGTATACTATCCATCTAGATTCTATATCTGTGGTGCATTTTAGTTTTGCAGTTTGCTGACAGTGACCACCAGTATATATAGCAGTACGGTACGGAAGGCCACTGCTCTACCTACCTCTGTGTCGTCAAGTATACTATCCATCTAGATTCTATACCTGTGGTGCATTTTAGTTTTGCAGTTTGCTGACAGTGGCCACCAGTATATATAGCAGTACGGTACGGTAGGCCACTGCTCTACCTACCTCTGTGTCGTCAAGTATACTATCCATCTAGATTCTATACCTGTGGTGCATTTTAGTTTTGCAGTTTGCTGACAGTGACCACAAGTATATATAGCAGTACGGTACGGAAGGCCACTGCTCTACCTACCTCTGTGTCGTCAAGTATACTATCCATGCATACCTGTGGTGCATTTCAGTTGTGCGCAGTATATATAGTAGTAGGCCATTGCTCTTGATACTGGCATATAATTCTACACATTAAAAAATGGAGAACAAAAATGTGGAGGTTAAAATAGGGAAAGATCAAGATACACTTCCACCTCGTGCTGAAGCTACTGCCACTAGTCATGGCCGAGACGATGAAATGCCATCAACGTCGTCTGCCAAGGCCGATGCCCAATGTCATAGTAGAGAGCATGTAAAATCCAAAAAACAAAAGTTCAGTAAAATGACCCAAAAATCTAAATTGAAAGCGTCTGATGAGAAGCGTAAACTTGCCAATATGCCATTTACGACACGGAGTGGCAAGGAACGGCTGAGGCCCTGGCCTATGTTCATGGCTAGTGGTTCAGATTCACGTGAGGATGGAAGCACTCATCCTCTCGCTAGAAAAATGAAAAGACTTAAGCTGGCAGAAGCACAGCAAAGAACTGTGCATTCTTCTAAATCACAAATCCCCAAGGAGAGTCCAATTGTGTTGGTTGCGATGCCCGACCTTCCCAACACTGGACGGGAAGAGCTTGCGCCTTCCACCATTTGCACACCCCCTGCAAGTGCTGGAAGGAGCACCCACAGTCCAGTTCCTGATAGTCAAATTGAAGATGTCACTGTAGAAGTACACTAGGATGAGGATATGGGTGTTGCTGGCACTGAGGAGGAAATTGACAAGGAGGATTCTGATGGTGAGGTGGTTTGTTTAAGTCAGGCACCCGGGGAGACACCTGTTGTCCGTGGGACGAATATGGCCATTGACATGCCTGGTCAAAATACAAAAAAAAATCACCTCTTCGGTGTGGAATTATTTCAACACAAATGCGGACAACAGGTGTCAAGCCATGTGTTGCCTTTGTCAAGCTGTAATAAGTAGGGGTAAGGACGTTAACCACCTAGGAACATCCTCCCTTATACGTCACCTGGACCGCATTCATCAGAAGTCAGTGACAAGTTCAAAAACTTTGGATGACTGCGGAAGCAGTCCACTGACCACTAAATCCCTTCCTCTTGTAACCAAGCTCCTGCAAACCACACCACCAACTCCCTCAGTGTCAATTTCCACCTTACACAGGAAAGCCAATAGTCCTGCAGGCCATGTCACTGGCAAGTATGACGAGTCCTCTCCTGCCTGGGATTCCTCCGAAGCATCCTTGAGTGTAACGCCTACTGCTGCTGGCGCTGCTGTTGTTGCTGCTGAGAGTCGATCGTCATCCCAGACGGGAAGTCGGAAGACCACTTGTACTACTTCCAGTAAGCAATTGACTGTCCAACAGTCCTTTGCGAGGAAGATGAAATATCACAGCAGTCATCCTGCTGCAAAGCGGATAACTCAGGTCTTGTCAGCCAGGGTGGTGAGAAACGTGTGTCCGGTATCCACCATTAATTCACAGGCAACTAGAGACTTGATTGAGGTACTGTGTCCCCGGTACCAAATACCATCTAGGTTCCATTTCTCTAGGCAGGCGATACCAAAAATGTACACAGACGTCAGAAAAAGAGTCACCAGTGTCCTAAAAAATGCAGTTGTACCCAATGTCCACTTAACCAGGACATGTGGACAAGTGGAGCAGGGCAGACTCAGGACTATATGACTGTGACAGCCCACTGGCTAGATGTATTGCCTCCCGCAGCAAGAACAGCAGCGGCGGCACCAGTAGCAGCATCTCGCAAACGCCAACTCGTTCCTAGGCAGGCTACGCTTTGTATCACCGCTTTCCAGAAGAGGCACACAGCTGACAACCTCTTACGGAAACTGAGGAACATCATCGCAGAATGGCTTACCCCAATTGGACTCTCCTGGGGATTTGTGACATCGGACAAAGCCACCAATATTGTGCGTGCATTACATCTGGGCAAATTCCAGCATGTCCCATGTTTTGCACATACATTGAATTTGATAGTGCAGAATTATTTAAAAAACGACAGGGGCATGCAAGAGATGCTGTCGGTGGCCCGAAGAATTGCGGGCCACTTTTGGCATTCAGCCACCGCGTGCCGAAGACTGGAGCACCAGCAAACAGTCCTGAACCTGCCCTGCCATCATCTGAAGCAAGAGGTGGTAACTAGGTGGAATTCAACCCTCTATATGCTTCAGAGGATGGAGGAGCAGCAAAAGGCCATTCAAGCCTATACAATTGAGCACGATATAGGAGGTGGAATGCACCTGTCTCAAGCGCAGTGGAGAATGATTTCAACGTTGTGCAAGGTTCTGATGCCCTTTGAACTTGCCACACGTGAAGTCAGTTCAGACACTGCCAGCCTGAGTCAGGTCATTCCCCTCATCAGGCTTTTGCAGAAGAAGCTGGAGACATTGAAGGAGGAGCTAACACGGAGCGATTCCGCTAGGCATGTGGGACTTGTGGATGGAGCCCTTAATTCGCTTAACAAGGATTCACGGGTGGTCAATCTGTTGAAATCAGAGCACTACATTTTGGCCACCGTGCTCGATCCTAGATTTAAAGCCTACCTTGGATCTCTCTTTCCGGCAGACACAAGTCTGCTGGGGTTGAAAGACCTGCTGGTGAGAAAATTGTCAAGTCAAGCGGAACGCGACCTGTCAACATCTCCTCCTTCACATTCTCCCGCAACTGGGGGTGCGAGGAAAAGGCTCAGAATTCCGAGCCCACCCGCTGGCGGTGATGCAGGGCAGTCTGGAGCGACTGCTGATGCTGACATCTGGTCCGGACTGAAGGACCTGACAACGATTACGGACATGTCGTCTACTGTCACTGCATATGATTCTCTCACCATTGAAAGAATGGTGGAGGATTATATGAGTGACCGCATCCAAGTAGGCACGTCAGACAGTCCGTACGTATACTGGCAGGAAAAAGAGGCAATTTGGAGGCCCTTGCACAAACTGGCTTTATTCTACCTAAGTTGCCCTCCCACAAGTGTGTACTCCGAAAGAGTGTTTAGTGCCGCCGCTCACCTTGTCAGCAATCGGCGTACGAGGTTACTTCCAGAAAATGTGGAGAAGATGATGTTTATTAAAATGAATTATAATCAATTCCTCCATGGAGACATTCACCAGCAGCAATTGCCTCCAGAAAGTACACAGGGATCTGAGATGGTGGATTCCAGTGGGGACGAATTAATAATCTGTGAGGAGGGGGATGTACACAGTGAAAGGGGTGAGGAATCGGAGGATGATGATGAGGTGGACATCTTGCCTCTGTAGAGCCAGTTTGTGCAAGGAGAGATTGATTGCTTCTTTTTTGGTGGGGGCCCAAACGAACCAGTCATTTCAGTCATAGTCGTGTGGCAGACCCTGTCGCTGAAATGATGGGTTTGTTAAAGTGTGCATGTCCTGTTTATACAACATAAGGGTGGGTGGAAGGGCCCAAGGACAATTCCATCTTGCACCTCTTATTTCTTTCATTTTTCTTTGCGTCATGTGCTGTTTGGGGACTATTTTTTTAAGTGCCATCCTGTCTGACACTGCAGTGCCACTCCTAGATGGGCCAGGTGTTTGTGTCGGCCACTTGTGTCGCTTAGCTTAGTCACACAGCGACCTTGGTGCTCCTCTTTTTTTCTTTGCATCATGTGCTGTTTGGGGACTATTTTTTTGAAGTGCCATCCTGCCTGACACTGCAGTGCCACTCCTAGATGGGCCAGGTATTTGTGTCGGCCACTTGTGTCGCTCAGCTTAGTCACACAGCGACCTTGGTGCGCCTCTTTTTTTCTTTGCATCATGTGCTGTTTGGGGACAATTTTTTTGAAGTGCCATCCTGCCTGACACTGCAGTGCCACTCCTAGATGGGCCAGGTGTTTGTGTCGGCCACTTGTGTCGCTTAGCTTAGCCATCCAGTGACCTCGGTGCAAATTGTAGAACTAAAAATAATATTGTGAGGTGTGAGGTGTTCAGAATAGACTGAAAATGAGTGGAAATTATGGTTATTGAGGTTAATAATTGTTAGGATCTCCTGTTCTGTACTGCCACGTCGCCATGGCAACCGGGAGGCAAGTGTTAGCGAAGTAACCTGAGCGCAGCTGATACTCCGGTCCGGGTTTTTACTGTGTAGTGGTTACAGGCTCTGTGCACGGCAGGGAATCCGGCGCTGGTTTTGTGCTCACAGTCTGTGAGGTCTGAGTGGGGCGTGGATAGCACCTGCTATATAAACTATCCTCTCAGGCTAGGCAAATGCTGCTGAATCTTTGTTTGTTAGTCAGTTCCAGAGAGTTAGCTAGTACTGTGTGACTTTGTATTTACTTGTTGCTTACTGCGAATAGGCCTTGGGATTCGGTACTTAATTCTGCCAATCCGGACCTAGCAGTAAGACTGGAGTCAGTTGTTTAACCTGCTAGGGTTCTTTTGCTATTCTGTGAACCCAGCAGGTTTGCGGCTGTACTCTCAGACCTGCTTGCTTAATCCTCCCTCACTGTGCAGGGCGTCCAGGTGTCAGTTTAGTGGCAGTAAGCTGAACCTGTGCCCTGCAAGTGGGGGTTAGGATTGTGGATACTCTCCTTGTGTCTATATTTCTATCTCTGACCAAGGAGTTTATTCCCACACCCGTTGGTAACCCTTTGGGGTTTTTCCTGTTGCTCTTAGCAACATCATTTCGGGTGCTCCACATGTTAAATCACTACATCTCGCTTCATTGTCCGCTCTATTCCATCTGAGCATTGCTGACACTAGGGAGACACCCAATTCTTGAGCCTTTGGGCTTCCCCGTTCATTTTGTGTTTATTAGTTATTCCATCACCTCCTGTGTATGTTGTGTTATACTGTCTGTGAGTTCGTTTGCTTCGCTTCCCTCTCTGTTCATACACCGGTATACTCCTGTTAGCACTGGTGTGCGTAACATATTCAGCAGCCCTACTCCTGTTGAAATTTTGTGGGAATATGCAGGGTTGTCTTAACAGCAGTGTAGGCCCCTGGGCACAGCAATGCACTGGGCCCCCTACCCATCCTCCAGTGGTAGGGGTGGGGGGTGCTATCAGTGGCAGCTTTGAAGTCCAGCGGGCGGTTGGAGGTGTTCTATCTTCCGCTAAGCATGTAGGACCTGGAGCAGTAATTTCTGCTAATTACTCCTTTACTGCACAGATGGGGCTAAACTGTAGAAGGGGACATTGGGCTGAATGAAGAAGCCCCGGTACATGACTTTTAGGGTGGTAGGGGGTGTTTAATACGTAGGGGAGGGGTGGATAGTGGAGTGGGCTTAATATTTATAATTTTCTGGTGGGAGGGCAGCTTGCTTGACTGCAGATATCTCAAGTTCCTGAAAATATATTTCTTAGCTTTGAACGTGATAAAAAACTAGAGAGTCCCACTTTTCACAAGGTACTGGAGAATTAGGGCTCAGAGTTCAGGTGCCAGAGCAATTCACCAATGAAAACCTAAAACTGCATATTAGGCGTGTGGAGCTGAAGCAGGGACCAGCTGCTTGAAGGCTGATATTTCTGGTTCTGGGCATAGTAGAGACAAGCTGCCAGTGTCCACCAAAAGGAGAGAGTCGCAGCTTTTGGATTATACCCTCAGAAAAACTCTAAGTCAGACAGAACCCGAGATATCTTGCTGGGAACAGCAATTAACAGGCTTGGATGGGGACCACTACTTTGAGGTCGGATATCTCCGGTTCCCCATGGCCTATTTTAAAAAATCTGGTACCCCTGGAAAAAGGGGACCCTCAGCTATCAGCCTAGGGCCCTTATACTCCTGGGGCCCTTGGGCAAGAGCCCATTGAGCCCATACGGAAAGACGGCCCTGGGAATATGGAGCATACCCCTCAAAATACTTTGCAACAGGTGGTCGATCAGGTGCAGGTCCTGACTCGACAATTTAATGAGATGTCCATTAAAATGAACACCCCGCAGGCAGCTAGCGGAGCTCCCGCAGCAGCAGCGGCAAGTTTAGGGGTTAAGGAGCCGAAAGTAAATCTCCCGGATCGTTTTTCTGGAGATCGCTCGCAGTTTTTTTGTTTCAAGGAGAGCTGTAAGCTATATTTCAGGCTTAGGCCCCAGTCTTCTGGGTCGGAGATTCAGCGGGTGGGCATGGTGATTTCCTTGCTACAAGGAGACCCACAGGTCTGGGCATATGGGTTGCAGCCTGACTGTCCGTCGCTTAAAAGTGTTGATGCTTTTTTTACGGCACTGGGCATTTTGTATGATGATCCTGACAAGATGGCTTCAGCCGAGGCTCAGATTACGGTCCTAAAGCAAGGGCGACGGCCAGCTGAGGTTTATAGTACGGAGTTTCGGAGGTTGGCTCATGATACCCAGTGGAATGACCCAGCCCTGAGAAACCAGTACCGAAGGGGCCTTTCTGACCAGATAAAGGACCAACTGGTACAATATCCCTCGCCTGATAGTTTAGATCAGCTCATGCAGTTATCCATCCGGGTGGATAGACGGCTGAGAAAGCGTAGGCTTGAAAGGGAGACTGCAGTTTCCTTTTTTCCCAAGGGAACCTCAGACTCTGAGGAATATTCCGAGGAGCCTATGCAGATTGGGGCTACCCGCCTCTCCTCGCGTGAGAAGACGCGGAGGAGACAGCAGGGTTTGTGTTTGTACTGTGGGAATAAAGGTCATGTCGTAGTATCATGCCCAGAAAAGCCGGAAAACTTCAGGGCCTGAGGGTGATGGGAAATATCCTGTCAGGCCAGAAGTCAGATTTTCCCAAAAAGACTTTTCTCATTCCGGTGACTTTGGAGATCCTCGGTCAAACTGTCAAGACTGAGGCCTTTGTTGACAGTGGGGCCGATGGGGTTTTCATGGACCGTCAATTCGCCATGGAACACTCTGTTCCCTCAGTACCTTTGGCATCAGAGATTGAGATCTGTGGGTTAAACAGGGAACCATTGTCCCAGGGTAAAATTACCTCCTGCACCAGCCAAATTCCTTTGTTTATTGGAGCCATACACTCTGAAAAATTGTCTTTCTATGTGACTGTCTGTTCTTTTGCCCCATTGGTTTTGGGGTTACCCTGGTTAAGGGCCCATAACCCTCAATTTAACTGGGTCTCTGGGGAGATTCTTAGCTGGGGTAGTGATTGATTCAAAAGTTGCTTGAGCCTTCCAGTCAGGCTCTCGCAGCTAAGTTTGCCAGGATTGCCAGGATGTTATGCAGATTTTGCGGATGTGTTCTCCAAAAAAGTTGCGGAGGTACTACCTCCCCATCGCCCCTATGACTGTGCCATTGATTTGTTCCCGGATGCTAAGCTTCCCAAGAGCAGGTTGTACTCCCTGTCACGTCCTGAGACTCAGGCTATGGCAGAGTACATTCAGGAGAACTTGGCTAAGGGATTTATCAGACCCTCACAGTCCCCAGTTGGGTCGGGGTTCTTCTTCGTGGGTAAAAAGGATGGTTCGTTGCGACCCTGCATCGACTTCAGGGAATTGAACCGTATCACGATTAAAAACTCGTACCCACTGCCTCTCATTTCGGTTTTGTTTGACCAGCTTCGTACTGCCACCATTTTTTCTAAGATTGACCTACGCGGTGCTTACAATCTAATCCGAATAAGAGAGGGGGATGAATGGAAGACTGCCTTTAATACCCACTCAGGGCATTATGAATATTTGGTGATGCCTTTTGGGCTCTCTAATGCCCCCGGCAGTCTTCCAGGAATTCATGAACGATGTGCTCAGGGAATATTTGGATAGATTTTTAGTTGTTTATCTAGATGACATCCTAATCTTCTCCCATTCCCTGGAGGAACATCGGAAGCATGTACGCTTAGTCCTCCAGAAACTCAGAGACCACCAGCTTGGGGCGAAGCTGAAGAAGTGCGAATTTGAAGTCCAGCAAATCGCATTTTTAGGGTATATTATCTCCTCAGAAGGTTTCCAAATGGAGGGTTCTAAGGTACAGGCAGTCCTGGATTGGGTGCAGCCCACTAGTTTGAAGGCGCTTCAGCGTTTTCTGGGCTTTGCGAATTTTTATAGATGGTTCATCGCTGGATTTTCGTCTATAGTGGCCCCCTTGGTGGCACTCACTAAGAAAGGGGCGGATGTTGCTCACTGGTCTTGTGAGGCCAAAGCGGCCTTTGCCCGTCTCAAAAGGGCATTTGTCTCGGCCAAGGTGCTGCGACACCCAGATCCAGAGCGTCCTTTTGTGGTAGAAGTGGATGCCTCTGAGATAGGTATTGGGGCAGTGCTCTCTCAGATGGGGGTGTCTGATAATCGCCTTCATCCCTGTGCTTACTTTTCCCGTAAATTTTCGTCTGCCGAGATGAATTATGATGTGGGTAACCGGGAATTGTTGGCTATAAAGGATGCACTCGGGGAGTGGAGACACTGGCTTGAGGGGGCTAAGTTTGTGGTCTCAATTCTCACCGACCATAAGAATCTGGCATATTTAGAGTCAGCGAAGCGGCTCAATGCCAGGCAAGCACGATGGGCTTTGTTTTTTGCTCGCTTTAATTTTTTGATAACATATCACCCTGGGTCAAAAAACATCAAGGCTGATGCGCTCTCGCGGAGTTTTGCTCCAGTCCAAGAGACCACCGAGGAGCCATTGTCCATTGTGTCCCCATCATGTATTAAAGTGGGCATTACCCAGGACCTCTTGTCATTAGTCCTTAGAGCACAGGAGCAGGCTCCTCCAGACCTTCCGGTAGGTCTCTTGTTTGTGCCTCCTAGGTTAAGACAGCGAGTGTTCCTGGAATTCCATGCCAAGAGGTCGGCAGGGCATCCGGGTATTGCCAGAACTCGGGAGTTGCTGTCTAGGGCGGTGTGGTGGCCCTCGTGGCTAGGGATGTGGATCAGTGGGTTCAGGCATGTGACGTTTGTGCCCGAAATAAAACTCCTAGAGGGGTTCCTGTCGGCCCATTACATCCACTCTCTATTCCATCTAAGCCATGGATCCACATTTCCATGGATTTTGTGGTGGACTTGCCCAAATCCTCGGGGATGACAGCCATGTGGGTTGTCGTTGACAGGTTTTCGAAGATGGCGCATTTCGTTCCACTGGTTGGGTTGCCATCGGCCAGACGCCTGTCTGAGTTATTTATGCAGCATGTTGTGCGCCTCCACGGGTTGCCACTTGATGTGGTCTCTGACCGTGGATCCCAGTTTGTGGCCAAATTCTGGAGGGCATTTTGTTCTGATCTCCTGATTTCTGTGAGCTTGTCGTCAGGCTACCATCCACAGTCTACTGGGCAGACTGAGAGGGTGAACCAGTCCTTGGAGCAGTTCCTCAGGTGTTATGTCTCCAAGTGTCATACTGACTGGGTTGCTCATCTGTCCATGGCGGAGTTTGCCTATAACAACGCGGCTCACTCTGCTACAGGGATCTCTCCCTTCCTTTGTGTGTATGGGCATCATCCTAAGGCCAATTCTTTTGACCCCCTGGATTCCACGCCTGGTGGTTCCTCTGTGGTTTCGGCCCTTAGGGGTATTTTGAGGAAAGTTAAGAAAGCCCTTGTGTCTGTGTCATTAGTGACCAAAAGGGTTTTTGATAAGCGGAGAAGACCCTGCAGCTTTAAATTAGGAGACTTCGTCTGGTTGTCCACCAAGAATTTGAAGTTGAGACAGCCATCTCATAAGTTAGGCCCCCGGTTCATCGGCCCTTATAAGATCACCAGGGTTATCAATCTGGTGGCATTTCAGTTAGATCTGCCCCGTTCATTGGGTATCAATAAAACATTTCATTGTTCCCTTTTAAAACTGGCGGTTAGTAATCCTTCTTCCAGTGGAAGACCTTCTCCTCTTCTGATACGGGGTCAGAGGGAGTTTGTGGTTGAAAGGGTTCTTGACTCCAAGATGGTTCGGGGTCGGCTGTCATTTTTGGTGCACTGGAAGGAGTATGGCCCGGAGGAGCGGTCGTGGGTGCGCAGTTGTGATCTTCATGCCCCCAGACTGATACGCTCTTTCTTCTCGCAGTTCCCCGATAAACCCGGTGGTAGGGGTTCTTTGACCCCTCGTCAGAGGGGGGGTACTGTTAGGATCTCCTGTTCTGTACTGCCACGTCGCCATGGCAACCGGGAGGCAAGTGTTAGCGAAGTAACCTGAGCGCAGCTGATACTCCGGTCCGGGTTTTTACTGTGTAGTGCTTACAGGCTCTGTGCACGGCAGGGAATCCGGCGCTGGTTTTGTGCTCACAGTCTGTGAGGTCTGAGTGGGGCGTGGACAGCACCTGCTATATAAACCATCCTCTCAGGCTAGGCAAATACTGCTGAATCTTTGTTTGTTAGTCAGTTCCAGAGAGTTAGCTAGTACTGTGTGACTTTGTATTTACTTGTTGCTTACTGCGAATAGGCCTTGGGATTCGGTACTTCATTCTGCCAATCCGGACCTAGCAGTAAGACTGGAGTCAGTTGTTTAACCTGCTGGGGTTCTTTTGCTATTCTGTGAACCCAGCAGGTTTGCGGCTGTACTCTCAGACCTGCTTGCTTAATCCTCCCTCACTGTGCAGGGCGTCCAGGTGTCAGTTTAGTGGCAGTAAGCTGAACCTGTGCCCTGCAAGTGGGGGTTAGGATTGTGGATACTCTCCTTGTGTCTATATTTCTATCTCTGACCAAGGAGTTTATTCCCACACCCGTTGGTAACCCTTTGGGGTTTTTCCTGTTGCTCTTAGCAACATCATTTTGGGTGCTCCACATGTTAAATCACTACATCTCGCTTCATTGTCCGCTCTATTCCATCTGAGCATTCCTGACACTAGGGAGACACCCAATTCCTGAGCCCTTGGGCTTCCCCGTTCATTTTGTGTTTATTAGTTATTCCATCACCTCCTGTGTATGTTGTGTTATACTGTCTGTGAGTTCGTTTGCTTCGCATCCCTCTCTGTTCATACACCGGTATACTCCTGTTAGCACTGGTGTGCGTAACAATAATACTATGGGATTAAAATGACCCCCAAATTCTATGATTTAAGCTGTTTTTGAGGGTTTTTTGTAAAAAAAACACCCGAATCCAAAACACACCCGAATCCGACAAAAAATTTTCATGGAGGTTTTGGCAAAACGCGTCCGAATCCAAAACACGGCCGCGGAACCGAATCCAAAACCAAAACAATTTCCGGTGCACATCTCTAATTTTATGTGAATGTGGCTTTTAAAATGTATTTTATGTGGATTTGTCCCTTTCTATGTATTTTATTTTGTATCTGGCTTTTTCAATGTATTTTATAACGGGCGTGGCCTAGTGGGCACAAGACCATGCCCCATTTTTGCACACGTGCCTTTGGCGTGCACATGGTGTCAGCTCTTTGGCATGCCCAAAGATTTTGGGGGGGGCTCTTTGTCGCTGACTGATTGGCCACCCCTGGTGTAAGGCGTCCGCAGAGTAAATAGATGTGGTGTCCACCTCGTCCTCCCCCTCAGTGGCTCCGGTTTGTGCGTGTGCTGACGTCTGTCGGCACATGCGTGGTAGCACAGCTGAGGATCATGCAATGCGATCATATTACATCTGAGTGGTTGCCGGAATTGGCTCCTTTTGAGGCCCCTGTCCCAGCGACTCACCAATAGTACGTCTATGAGAATGCGATGGAAAGGAATGACAGAAGGGCATCAATACATTACAGATAATGATTATTACATGGTGAGCAGGGTGCCTGTCACCAGTGTCAGGGCGGCTTCAGGGCTGTGGCCAAATAGATCTACAGTAAACAGATAGACAATCAATAAGTCGACCCCAGATAGGCTACATGAGAAAGAACGACATGGAATAGGCAGATAGTAGAAAAGGTTGACAGGGTGACCAAGCAAATTGCGAAACGTACGTCAGGAAGGAGACTGCATCCTCACGGTCACGTGGTGCGCACACGTGACCGCAACGAGCCGTTCTCGGCAAAGTCCGTCGCCAAGGGAACCAGCCAAACAGGAAGTACAGTGCGGCCGGAGCTCGGCAGCAGACAGGACGCGGGCAGACGCGGCCGGCACCTTCCTCATACCAGGATCTCCCCCAGTATATCAAGTAGGACTAGAACTTTATGAACATACACCAGGTTTGGTTTATACATGTGTCTCTGTGCACCAGTGCATTTTCAATACATGTGTCTCTGTGCACCAGTGCATTGTCATTGCACGGACCGGTATTTACAAATACCTTACCCACATGGTGCATAGACTATACTATTGACAGTCAGTTATCGCCAGCAAGGGAATTAATGCAACCCTTTTGAGGTCTATATTTCTATCAAAAAAGCGGATGTGGATACGTCTGCCATTTTTTTGACCTTATCCAGCACATAAACGCCTTCTCTCTCTCTCTTTTACATGGCAGAAACCCATAATTATCCCAGTATTTCCTGAAGACACATATCATATAGAAAACACTCTGTGTCAATTTATCATTATTTTTCTATTACTTGAGAATAATTTCTGAGAGCTGAAGATTTCATTGTTTGTGTTTCCCTGCTTCTTTGATAATTCAAAGTGTAATATCATACTTTCATTACTGTTTTGGAGACCAAATTTGGAGGTTTCCCTTTCCTGCACAGTTAAAAATACCATTATTTTGATCTAATGTTTTATTTTCATATATATGATAAACTGTGCAGCTGAGAGGTTTTATTCCTACTGATACTGCGACTAACTAAGCCGTGAAAATCCAGATGGGTACTTAATCTTTTGTTATACCTTATCATTTATGATAAAAAAAATTGATTTCTTTATCAAATCAGCTGTATCGATACCTGTGGCTCATATAACAACGTAAATTGGCTCCTGTCTGTGCCCAATTGTGGACACAGTGTGACAAGGGTGAGCATAAGGTCTGCGGTCATACCCCGCTGGAGATGCCCAATCTCATCTGATCTTGGAAGCCAAGCAGTGGAGGGCCGGGTTAAGTACTTGGATAGGAGACTACCAAGGAACACCCTGGTACTGCAAATATTTGCCACCCATCTGTCACCAATACAGAGCATTGTATTACACCTCGGTTATGACCTATGATTCAACTATCTGCTAGGATTAAAATTCCCATTTGGGATATATAGCAGCTTATAAATGATGGTCATATTTTCAATAAGTGAGCAATTTATTATCACAGGTTGTCCTACAGTTGGAGTGTGATTACTAACAACACTATAGACATACCCACTTCGGCCTGAATTAGGTATTTGTACCTTACAATTTATATATTTCTCTTTATATTTTCGCAATGTCACCATTTAATAAACATCGGCACCCATTGAACTCCTCGATAATTAATTTTAAAGAGAATTAATAAAATATTGTATTTTAGTTAGTTTTTGTGACATTTAGTCGTACAACGTTATCTGTATATTGAGTGCTTCCCAACAAAAGTCTTCTTTCTTCTTTTTTTCATGTTCTCACTATGAATAACTGACTCGGGGGAGCACCACTGATGGGTAGCTTTTTTGATACATAAAAATAAGGAATGTGTTACCTTAAGTATCTGCTCCCTAAAATAAGGATTTGAACCTTAAATTTATTTATCAGTTTATACAGATAACCATCATTATACATATACATCAATTATACCAGTGCGGTTTCCAATTTTTCTGTTTCTCAATCCAGGGTCAAAAGATTGGCATAAAAATGGTTGACACACTTTTTTTGTGTGTCATTTTGTATGTTTCGCCATAGCTGAGCTAAATTAGTGAAAACGCGTACCCTCTGGGGCCCGCTTCGGTCGCCGCGTTTCCGGCAAGGTGCCTCGCTCCACTACCAGCATAGTTCAGCATAGGTTACTATTCCAAATCATAGTCCATGTGGATGTCAAATTATTAAACAAGTCAAAGTAAAAAAAAATAATAATTAAAACTACTTGTGTCGACCATTTGCCCCGGAGGTGGAGCAGGAAGGGTCTGTCCAGACGTTTTATGTGTGTCTCATATGGATTGTCAATTCAGTTGCAATCTAAAATCTCTCCATTGCCTTCTCTAGAGGTGTAATATAATATCCACAAGCTTATTTAGACCGCGCCCCACGCGGCAGGCCTGACTCATTCCCCCAGCCACGGATGCCACTGTTCGGAGCCCATCAGACAGGAGTGCAGCTGCATAGCAATCTGTCATTAGGAATAATGAGTCAATTAGTGGAGACTTCTTATCTGTAGCGTCGTCATTAGCCCGGGCAGAGGTGCCGCCTGTGCGTGACTGACGTGGGGTCTCTCAGATTATGCCAACTAGCAAATGAGGTCAAGTGACTGAGAACATGGGACAGTATAACCAGTCCCGTTAATTCTGCAGTACGTTTCTATATTACTATAATTGCTCACGCAGTGCTGGTATGAGAACAGACATGAAGCTGCAGAACTTTGCATTGCTATTTATTAAAGAGCTTTATTTCAGTGCCTCCTTTGTGAGGTGGGAAGGTAGAAGATAGAGTTGTGGAATATCTTAAATCAAACAGCTTACAGGATCCAAAACAGCATGGATTTACTGGTGGGAGATCATGCCAAACAAATCTTATTGACTTTTTTGTCTCTGTGACGAAAATAATAGATCAAGGGGGAGCTGTAGATGTAGCATATCTAGACTTTAGTAAGGCATTTGACACTGTCCTACATCGCAGACTGATAAATAAACTTGAAAGTGTGGGGGTGGATAATAAAACAGTTAAATGGATAAGAACCTGGTTGCAGGATAGGAAACAGTTGTAGTAAATGGAGTGCAATCTATGGAGGGAAATGTTACCAGTGGAGTACCCCAGGGATCTGTACTTGGTCCAATTCTCTTTAATATCTTTATTGGTGACATTGCAAATGGCATTAAAGGGAAAGTATGCCTTTTTGCAGATGACACATAGGTATGCAACAGGGTAGACACACCGGGAGGGGTAAAACAAATGACTGAGGATCTAGGTGGACTAGAGGGATGGTCAAGAGCGTGGTACTTACAGTTTAATGGCAAAAAATGCAAAATCATGCACTTGGGTCTCAAAAATCCGAAGGCTAAATATAGTATTAATGGCACTATACTGGAAACTACTGAGGAGGAAAGGGATCTAGGAGTCACTATCTCAGGTGACATAAAAGATAAATATAGTAATAATGGCACTATACTGGGAACTACTGAGGAGGAAAGGGATCTAGGAGTCACTATTTCAGGTGACATAAAGGATAAATATAGTAATAATGGCTCTATACTGGAAACTACTGAGGAGGAAAGGGATCTAGGAGTCACTATTTCAGGTGACATACAGGATAAATATAATATTAATGGCACTATACTGGAAACTACTGAGGAGGAAAGGGATCTAGGAGTCACTATTTCAGGTGACATAAAGGATAAATATAGTATTAATGGCACTATACTGGAAACTACTGAGGAGGAAAGGGATCTAGGAGTCACTATTTCAGATGACATAAAGGATAAATATAGTAATAATGGCTCTATACTGGAAACTACTGAGGAGGAAAGGGATCTAGGAGTCACTATCTCAGGTGACATAAAAGATAAATATAGTAATAATGGCACTATACTGGGAACTACTGAGGAGGAAAGGGATCTAGGAGTCACTATTTCAGGTGACATAAAGGATAAATATAGTAATAATGGCTCTATACTGGAAACTACTGAGGAGGAAAGGGATCTAGGAGTCACTATTTCAGGTGACATACAGGATAAATATAATATTAATGGCACTATACTGGAAACTACTGAGGAGGAAAGGGATCTAGGAGTCACTTTTTCAGGTGACATAAAGGATAAATATAGTATTAATGGCACTATACTGGAAATACTGAGGAGGAAAGGGATCTAGGAGTCACTATTTCAGATGACATAAAGGATAAATATAGTAATAATGGCTCTATACTGGAAACTACTGAGGAGGAAAGGGATCTAGGAGTCACTATCTCAGGTGACATAAAAGATAAATATAGTAATAATGGCACTATACTGGGAACTACTGAGGAGGAAAGGGATCTAGGAGTCACTATTTCAGGTGACATAAAGGATAAATATAGTAATAATGGCTCTATACTGGAAACTACTGAGGAGGAAAGGGATCTAGGAGTCACTATTTCAGGTGACATACAGGATAAATATAATATTAATGGCACTATACTGGAAACTACTGAGGAGGAAAGGGATCTAGGAGTCACTATTTCAGGTGACATAAAGTATAAATATAGTATTAATGGCACTATACTGGAAACTACTGAGGAGGAAAGGGATCTAGGAGTCACTATTTCAGGTGACATAAAGGATAAATATAGTATTAATGGCACTATACTGGAGACTACTGAGGAGGAAAGGGCTCTAGGAGTCACTATTTCAGGTGACATAAAGGATAAATATAGTATTAATGGCACTATACTGGAAACTACTGAGGAGGAAAGGGATCTAGGAGTCACTATCTCAGGTGACATAAAGGATAAATATAGTATTAATGGCACTGTACTGGAAACTACTGAGGAGGAAAGGGATCTAGGAGTTACTATCTCAGGTGACATAAAGGATAAATATAGTATTAATGGCACTATACTGGAAACTACTGAGGAGGAAAGGGATCTAGGAGTCACTATCTCAGGTGACATAAAGGATAAATATAGTATTAATGGCACTATACTGGAAACTACTGAGGAGGAAAGGGATCTAGGAGTCACTATTTCAGGTGACATAAAGGATAAATACAGTATTAATGGCACTATACTGGAAACTACTGAGGAGGAAAGGGATCTAGGAGTCACTATTTCAGGTGACATAAAGGATAAATATAGTATTAATGACACTATACTGGAAACTACTGAGGAGGAAAGGGATCTAGGAATCACTATTTCAGGTGACATAAAGGATAAATATAGTATTAATGGCACTATACTGGAAACTACTGAGGAGGAAAGGGATCTAGGAGTCACTATTTCAGGTGACATAAAGGATAAATATAGTTTTAATGGCACTATACTGGAGACTACTGAGGAGGAAAGGGATCTAGGAGTCACTATTTCAGGTGACATAAAGGATAAATATAGTATTAATGGCGCTATACTGGAAACTACTGAGGAGGAAAGGGATCTAGGAGTCACTATCTCAGGTGACATAAAGGATAAATATAGTATTAATGGCACTATACTGGAAACTACTGAGGAGGAAAGGGATCTAGGAGTCACTATTTCAGGTGACATAAAGGATAAATACAGTATTAATGGCACTATACTGGAAACTACTGAGGAGGAAAGGGATCTAGGAGTCACTATTTCAGGTGACATAAAGGATAAATATAGTTTTAATGGCACTATACTGGAAACTACTGAGGAGGAAAGGGATCTAGGAGTCACTATCTCAGGTGACATAAAAGATAAATATAGTAATAATGGCACTATACTGGGAACTACTGAGGAGGAAAGGGATCTAGGAGTCACTATTTCAGGTGACATAAAGGATAAATATAGTAATAATGGCTCTATACTGGAAACTACTGAGGAGGAAAGGGATCTAGGAGTCACTATTTCAGGTGACATACAGGATAAATATAATATTAATGGCACTATACTGGAAACTACTGAGGAGGAAAGGGATCTAGGAGTCACTATTTCAGGTGACATAAAGGATAAATATAGTATTAATGGCACTATACTGGAAATACTGAGGAGGAAAGGGATCTAGGAGTCACTATTTCAGATGACATAAAGGATAAATATAGTAATAATGGCTCTATACTGGAAACTACTGAGGAGGAAAGGGATCTAGGAGTCACTATTTCAGGTGACATACAGGATAAATATAATATTAATGGCACTATACTGGAAACTACTGAGGAGGAAAGGGATCTAGGAGTCACTATTTCAGATGACATACAGGATAAATATAGTAATAATGGCTCTATACTGGAAACTACTGAGGAGGAAAGGGATCTAGGAGTCACTATTTCAGGTGACATACAGGATAAATATAATATTAATGGCACTATACTGGAAACTACTGAGGAGGAAAGGGATCTAGGAGTTACTATCTCAGGTGACATAAAGGATAAATATAGTATTAATGGCACTATACTGGAAACTACTGAGGAGGAAAGGGATCTAGGAGTCACTATCTCAGGTGACATAAAGGATAAATATAGTATTAATGGCACTATACTGGAAACTACTGAGGAGGAAAGGGATCTAGGAGTCACTATTTCAGGTGACATAAAGGATAAATACAGTATTAATGGCACTATACTGGAAACTACTGAGGAGGAAAGGGATCTAGGAGTCACTATTTCAGGTGACATAAAGGATAAATATAGTATTAATGACACTATACTGGAAACTACTGAGGAGGAAAGGGATCTAGGAATCACTATTTCAGGTGACATAAAGGATAAATATAGTATTAATGGCACTATACTGGAAACTACTGAGGAGGAAAGGGATCTAGGAGTCACTATTTCAGGTGACATAAAGGATAAATATAGTTTTAATGGCACTATACTGGAGACTACTGAGGAGGAAAGGGATCTAGGAGTCACTATTTCAGGTGACATAAAGGATAAATATAGTATTAATGGCGCTATACTGGAAACTACTGAGGAGGAAAGGGATCTAGGAGTAACTATTTCAGGTGACATAAAGGATAAATATAGTATTAATGGCACTATACTGGAGACTACTGAGGAGGAAAGGGATCTAGGAGTCACTATTTCAGATGACATAACGGATAAAATGGGATTTTAATACCTACCGGTAAATCCATTTCTCCTAGTCCGTTGAGGATGCTGTGGACTCCAAAAGGACCATGGGGTATAGACGGGATCCGCAGGAGACATGGGCACACTATAAGACTTTGAATGGGTGTGAACTGGCTCCTCTCCCTATGCCCCTCCTCCAGACCTCAGTTATAGGAACTGTTCCCAGGGAGACGGACATTTCGAGGAAAATTATTTTTGCTACATTAAGGGTGAGATACATACCAGCTCACACCACAAACACACCGTACAACTGGATTAGCAGTAATACCAGATACAGTATGAACGAAAAACAGCAACAAGCTGAACATAACCGATATACAACCTTCGTGTAACCGAAAACAACAACTAACAATACAACTGCAAGTAACAGTCCGCACTGGGATGGGCGCCCAGCATCCTCTACGGACTAGGAAAAAAGGATTTACCGGTAGGTATTAAAATCCTATTTTCTCTTACGTCCTAGAGGATGCTGGGGACTCCAAAAGGACCATGGGGTCTATACCAAAGCTCCAGACCGGGCGGGAGAGTGCGGACGACTCTGCAGCACCGATTAAGCAAACATAAGGTCCTCATCAGCCAGGGTATCAAACTTGTAGAACTTAGCAAAAGTGTTTGAATCCAACCACGTAGCTGCTCGGCAAAGTTGAAGTGCCGAAACCCCTCGGGCAGCCGCCCAAGATGAGTCCACCTTCCTGGTAGAATGGGCCTCCACTGACATCGGCAACGGCAATCCGGCCGTAGAATGAGCGTGCTGAATCGTATCACAAATCCAGCGTGCAATAGTTTGCTTGGAAGCAGAATTTCCAATCTTGTTGGAAGCGTACAGGACAAACAGAGCCTCCGTTTTCCTAACAAGAGCCTTTCTGGCGACATATATTTTCAAAGCTCTCACGACATCGAGAGATTTTGGCACCGTCACGGCATCCGTAGCCACAAGCAACACAATAGGTTGATCTATGTGAAACAAAGTCACCACCTTCGGCAGAAATTGTTGACGAGTCCTCAATTCCACTCTATCCACATGGAAAATCAAATATGAGCTCCTGTGAGACAAAGCCGCCAATTCTGACACCCGTCTGGCGGACGCTCAGGCCAAAAGGATGACCACTTTCCAAACTCAACCTTCCGCAAAGGTTCAAACCAATGAGACATAAGAAATTGTAACACCACGTCAGGATCGCACGGTGCCATGGGTGGCACAAACTGAGGATGGATATGCAGCACTCCCTTCACGAAAGTCTGAACTTCAGGAAGGGCGGACAATTATTTTTGAAATAAAATAGATAAAGCCGATATCTGCACTTTGATGGAACCCAATTTCAGGCCTGCATCCACGCCTGCCTGCAAAAAATGGAGGAAACGACCCTGCTGAAACTCCTTTCTTGGCTTCACACCACGACACATATTTTCTCCAAATACGGTGATAATGCTTTGCCGTGACCTCCTTTATAGCCTTAAGGAGGGTGGGGATGACTTCCCCGGGAATACCCTTTCGAGCTATGATTTGGCGTTCAACCTCCATGCCGTCAAACGCAGCCACGGTAAATCTTGAAATACGCATGGCCCCTGCAGTAACAGGTTCTCTCTGAGAGGAAGCGGCCAAGGATCTTCAATGAGCAATTCCTGAAGATCCGGATACCAGGCCCTCCGTGGCCAATCTGGAACGACGAGTACTGCCGGAACCATTGTTCATCTTATGATACTCAACACTTTAGGAATGAGAGGAAGTGGAGGGAACACATATACCGACTGAAACACCCACGGAGTCACCAGGGCATCCACTGCACAGGCTTGGGGGTCCCTTGACCTGGAACAATACCTCAGAAGCTTCTTGCTGAGGCGAGACGCCATCATGTCTATTTGAGGAATTCCCCATCGCCATGTCACTTCTGCAAATACCTCTTGATGAAGACCCCACTCCTGGATGGAGATCGTGTCTGCTGAGAAAGTCTGCTTCCCAGTTGTCCACGCCAAGAAGGAAGACTGCTGACAGAGCGCTCACGTGTTTTTCCGCCCAACGGAGAACTCTTGTGGCCTTCGCCATCACCGCTCTGCTCTTTGTTCCACCCTGGTGGTTTACGTATGCCACCGCTATTACGTTGTCCGACTGAATCAGGACAGGTAGACCTCGAAGAAGGTGTTCCGCTTGCAGAAGGCAGTTGTAAATAGCTCTTAACTCCAGAACGTTTATGTGGAGACAAGTTTCCTGGCTTGACCATTTTCCCTGGAAACTTCTTCCTTGTGTGACTGCTCCCCAGCCTCGGAGACTTGCATCCGTGGTCAGCAGGACCCAATCCTGGATCCCGAACCTGCGTCCCTCTAGAAGGCGAGAACTTTGCAGCCACCAGAGGAGAGAAATTCTGGTCCTGGCAGATAAACTTGTTTTCCGGTGCATGTCCAGGTGAGACCCGGACCATTTGTCCAGCAAGTCCCACTGAAACACCCGGGCATGAAACCTGCCAAATGGAATGGCTTCATAAGCCGCAACCATCTTCCCTAGCACTCGAGTGCATTGATGAATCGACACTCTTGCCGGTTTCAGAATCTCCTTGACCATGTATTGGATTTCCGGAGCTTTTTCCGCCGGAAGAAACACTCTCTGCAGTTCCGTGTCCAGGATCATGCCCAAGAAAGGCAGCCGAGTTGTCGCAATCAACTGAGACTTTGGCAAATTTAGAATCCAACCATGATGTTGCAGAACCGTCAGGGAAACTTCCACATTTCTTAGCAACAGTTCCTTCGATCTCGCCTTCATCAGGAGTTCGTCCAAGTACGGGATAATTGTGACACCCTGCTTGCGTAGGAGAACCATCATTTCCGCCATCACTTTGGTGAAGACCCTCGGGACCGTGGAAAGCCCAAACGGCAACGTCTGAAATTGGTAATGACAATCCTGCACCGCAAATCTCAGGAAAGCCTGATGTGGAGGATATATCGGGACGTGCAAATAGGCATCTTTTTATGTCGACTTCACTGCTCGAAGAGATTCCATCTTGAACTTGAAAGTTTTTAAATACAGATTGAGGGATTCTAAGTTCAGTATCGGTCTGACCGAGCTGTCTGGCTTTGGTACGACAAAGAGGCTAGAATAAAACCCTTCTCCCCGTTGGGACGGGGGTACCGGGACAATGACACTCTGGAGACACAGCTTTTGTATTGCAGCATTCACTACCTCCCTTACTGGGATAGAAATTGGCAAGGCTGACTTGAAAAATCGGTGGGGGTGCACCTCCTGAAACTCCAGTTTGTAACCTTGGGACACTATGTTTAACACCCAAGGATCTAGGGCCGAGTGAAACCAGACCTGACTGAAGAGTTGGAGACGCGCCCCCACCGGCACGGACTCCCGTAGGGGAGCCCCAGCGTCATGCGGTGGACTTGGCAGAGGCCGGGGAGGACTTTTGGTCCTGGGAGACTGACACAGCTGGGGACCTTTTTCCCGTTCCTCTGCCCTTTGAAGCAAGGAAGGACAAGCCTCTTCCTTTTTTGTATTTATTAGGCCGAAAGGACTGCATCTGATAATGGGGTGTCTTTTTCTGTTGTGCTGGAACATAAGGAAGAAAAGATGACTTACCCGCTGTAGCGGTAGGCACCAGGTCAGCGAGGCCGTCACCAAACAGGACACTACCTTTATAAGGGAGAGCTTCCATAGCTTTCTTGGAGTCGGCATCAGCATTCCATTGTTGAATCCACAGCGCTCTCCTGGCCGAGACCGCCATGGCATTGGCCCTTGATCCCAAGAGGCCAATATCCCTTGCCGCATCCTTTAGGTAAGCTGCAGCGTCCCTGATATAACCAAGAGTCAAAAGAATGTTATCCTTATCAAGGGTATCCATATCAGATGCCAAATTATCAGCCCACTTAGCAATAGCACTACTCACCCAAGCCGATGCTGCGGCAGGTCTGAGGAGTGCACCCGTAGTGACATAAATGGCCTTTAATGTCGTTTCCTGCTTACGATCTGCAGGATCCTTGACGGCAGCCGTGTCCGGAGACGGAAGCACCACCTTCTTGAACAGCCGGGACAGAGCCTTGTCCACATTGGGAGATGACTCCCACTTTTCCCTGTCGTCAGAGGGGAAAGGATATGCCATAAAAATTCTCTTGGGAATCTGCCACCTTTTATCAAGCAATTCCCAAGCTTTTTCGCAAAGAGCGTTCAGTTCATGAGAGGGGGGAAACGTCACCTCAGCCTTCTTTCCCTTATACAAACATACCCTTATATCAGTTACAGCAGGCACTTCAGAAATATGTAAAACGTCTTTAATAGTCACAATCATGTACTGAATACTCTTAACCAATTTTGGATGTAAACTGGCCTCACTATAGTCGACACTGGAATCAGAGTCCGTGTCGGTATCCGTATCAGCTATTTGGGTAAATGAACGCTTTTGTGACCCTGAGGGGGCCTGTACCTGGGACAAGGCGTCCTCCATGGATTTTCTCCACGTTTGTGTCTGAGAATCAGATTTATCCAGCCTCTTACACAATAACGCCACATTTGCATTCAATGTACTCAACATATTCACCCAATCAGCAGTCAGCAGTGCCGACAGAGTCACTCCCAAATCCTTCTCTGCGCCCCCAGTAACTTCCTCCGGGAAGGAGCACTCAGCCTCAGACATGTCGACACACCGTACCGACACACACACACTCACACTGGCTATAGGGGACAAACCCACAGGGAAGCCTGTTAGAGAAAACACAGAGGGAGTTACCAGCTCACACGCCAGCGCCCATATAATACTGACAAATAATATATGATGTCTGCGCTGTTTAAATAGCACCAAATTACTGTGCCCCCCCAGTTTTGCTCCCTGTACTTGATAAGGAGAGTGGA
This sequence comes from Pseudophryne corroboree, assembly GCF_028390025.1. Taxonomy (NCBI): domain Eukaryota; kingdom Metazoa; phylum Chordata; class Amphibia; order Anura; family Myobatrachidae; genus Pseudophryne; species Pseudophryne corroboree. Next base: position 832,272,244 of record NC_086448.1, read on the forward strand.
GGTCCGGGCCAGCGTCTCTGCAATGTCTGTGAAGAGAGAAAATGGCGCTGGTAAGCTGTGAGGGCTAAGCCACGCCCCCTCCCGGCGCGCTGAAGTCCCGCTCAATTTCAAATATTTATACTGGCCGGGGATTATATTAGGTGCCTAGGCACTTATAATATGTCTTTCTGCCAGTTTTATAGCCTCAGTAACATGCTGCCCAGGGCGCGCCCCCCCCTGTGCCCTGCACCCTGTGAGTGCCGTTGGAAGTATGTGTGGGAGCATAGGACGCAGCACGACTGCTGCGCTGTACCTCGTTACCGAAGTCTTCTGCCATCTTATAGGGATGTGCACTTGACATTTTTCGGGTTTTGTGTTTTGGTTTTGGGTTCGGTTCCGCGGCCGTGTTTTGGGTTCGAACGCGTTTTGGCAAAACCTCACCGAATTTTTTTTTGTCGGATTCGGGTGTGTTTTGGATTCGGGTGTTTTTTTCAAAAAACCCTAAAAACCAGCTTAAATCATAGAATTTGGGGGTCATTTTGATCCCAAAGTATTATTAACCTCAAAAACCATAATTTCCACTCATTTTCAGTCTATTCTGAACACCTCACACCTCACAATATTATTTTTAGTCCTAAAATTTGCACCGAGGTCGCTGGATGACTAAGCTAAGCGACCCAAGTGGCCGACACAAACACCTGGCCCATCTAGGAGTGGCACTGCAGTGTCACGCAGGATGGCCCTTCCAAAAAACACTCCCCAAACAGCACATGACGCAAAGAAAAAAAGAGGCGCAATGAGGTAGCTGTGTGACTAAGCTCAACGACCCAAGTGGCCGACACAAACACCTGGCCCATCTAGGAGTGGCACTGCAGTGTCACGCAGGATGGCCCTTCCAAAAAACACTCCCCAAACAGCACATGACGCAAAGAAAAAAAGAGGCGCAATGAGGTAGCTGTGTGACTAAGCTCAGCGACCCAAGTGGCCGACACAAACACCTGGCCCATCTAGGAGTGGCACTGCAGTGTCACGCAGGATGGCCCTTCCAAAAAACACTCCCCAAACAGCACATGATGCAAAGAAAAAAAGAGGCACAATGAGGTAGCTGTGTGACTAAGCTCAACGACCCAAGTGGCCGACACAAACACCGGGCCCATCTAGGAGTGGCACTGCAGTGTCACGCAGGATGGCCCTTCCAAAAAACACCCCCCAAACAGCACATGACGCAAAGAAAAAAAGAGGCGCAATGAGGTAGCTGTGTGAGTAAGCTAAGCGACCCTAGTGGCCGACACAAACACCTGGCCCATCTAGGAGTGGCACTGCAGTGTCACGCAGGCTGGCCCTTCAAAAAATTACTCCCCAAACAGCACATGACGCAAAGAAAAAAAGAGGCGCAATGAGGTAGCTGTGTGAGTAAGCTAAGCGACCCTAGTGGCCGACACAAACACCTGGCCCATCTAGGAGTGGCACTGCAGTGTCACGCAGGATGGCCCTTCAAAAAACACTCCCCAAACAGCACATGACGCAAAGAAGAAAAAAAAGAGGCGCAATGAGGTAGCTGTGTGAGTAAGCTAAGCGACCCTAGTGGCCGACACAAACACCTGGCCCATCTAGGAGTGGCACTGCAGTGTCACGCAGGATGGCCCTTCAAAAAAAGACTCCCCAAACAGCACATGACGCAAAGAAAAATGAAAGAAAAAATAGGTGCAAGATGGAATTGTCCTTGGGCCCTCCCACCCACCCTTATGTTGTATAAACAGGACATGCACACTTTAACCAACCCATCATTTCAGTGACAGGGTCTGCCACACGACTGTGACTGAAATGACGGGTTGGTTTGGACCCCCACCAAAAAAGAAGCAATTAATCTCTCCTTGCACAAACTGGCTCTACAGAGGCAAGATGTCCACCTCATCATCATCCTCCGATATATCACCGTGTACATCCTCCTCCTCACAGATTATCAATTCGTCCCCACTGGAATCCACCATCTCAGCTCCCTGTGTACTATTTTGTGGAGGCAATTGCTGCTGGTCAATGTCTCCACGGAGGAATTGATTATAATTCATTTTAATGAACATCATCTTCTCCACATTTTCTGGATGTAACCTCGTACGCCGATTGCTGACAAGGTGAGCGGCGGCACTAAACACTCTTTCGGAGTACACACTTGTGGGAGGGCAACTTAGGTAGAATAAAGCCAGTTTGTGCAAGGGCCTCCAAATTGCCTCTTTTTCCTGCCAGTATAAGTACGGACTGTCTGACGTGCCTACTTGGATGCGGTCACTCATATAATTCTTTCAATGGGGACAGAATCATATGCAGTGACAGTAGACGACATGTCCGTAATCGTTGTCAGGTCCTTCAGTCCGGACCAGATGTCAGCATCAGCAGTCGCTCCAGACTGCCCTGCATCACCGCCAGCGGGTGGGCTCGGAATTCTGAGCCTTTTCCTCGCACCCCCAGTTGCGGGAGAATGTGAAGGAGGAGATGTTGACAGGTCGCGTTCCGCTTGACTTGACAATTTTGTCACCAGCAGTTCTTTGAACCCCAGCAGACTTGTGTCTGCCGGAAAGAGAGATCCAAGGTAGGTTTTAAATCTAGGATCGAGCACGGTGGCCAAAATGTAGTGCTCTGATTTCAACAGATTGACCACCCGTGAATCCTTGTTAAGCGAATTAAGGGCTCCATCCACAAGTCCCACATGCCTAGCGGAATCGCTCTGTGTTAGCTCCTCCTTCAATGTCTCCAGCTTCTTCTGCAAAAGCCTGATGAGGGGAATGACCTGACTCAGGCTGGCAGTGTCTGAACTGACTTCACGTGTGGCAAGTTCAAAAGGTTGCAGAACCTTGCACAACGTTGAAATCATTCTCCACTGCGCTTGAGACAGGTGCATTCCACCTCCTATATCGTGCTCAGTTGTATAGGCTTGAATGGCCTTTTGCTGCTCCTCCAACCTCTGAAGCATATAGAGGGTTGAATTCCACCTCGTTACCACTTCTTGCTTCAGATGATGGCAGGGCAGGTTCAGGCGTTTTTGGTGGTGCTCCAGTCTTCTGTACATGGTGCCTGTACGCCGAAAGTGTCCCGCAATTCTTCTGGCCACCGACAGCATCTCTTGCACGCCCCTCTCGTTTTTTAAATAATTCTGCACCACCAAATTCAAGGTATGTGCAAAACATGGGACGTGCTGGAATTTGCCCATATTTAATGCACACACAATATTGCTGGCGTTGTCCGATGCCACAAATCCACAGGAGAGTCCAATTGGGGTAAGCCATTCTGCAATGATCTTCCTCAGTTGCCGTAAGAGGTTTTTAGCTGTGTGCGTATTCTGGAAAGCGGTGATACAAAGCGTAGCCTGCCTAGGAAAGAGTTGGCGTTTGCGAGATGCTGCTACTGGTGCCGCCGCTGCTGTTCTTGCGGCGGGAGTCCATACATCTACCCAGTGGGCTGTCACAGTCATATAGTCCTGAGCCTTCCCTGCTCCACTTGTCCACATGTCCGTGGTTAAGTGAACATTGGGTACAACTGCATTTTTTAGGACACTGGTGAATCTTTTTCTGAGGTCTGTGTACATTTTCGGTATCGCCTGCCTAGAGAAATGGAACCTAGATGGTATTTGGTACCGGGGACACAGTACCTCCAACAAGTCTCTAGTTGCCTCTGCAGTAATGATGGATACCGGAACCACGTTTCTCACCGCCCAGGATGCCAAGGCCTCAGTTATCCGCTTTGCAGCAGGATGACTGCTGTGATATTTCATCTTCCTCGCAAAGGATTGTTGGACAGTCAATTGCTTGGTGGAAGTAGTAAAAGTGGTCTTATGACTTCCCCTCTGGGATGACCATCGACTCCCAGCAGCAACAACAGCAGCGCCAGCAGCAGTAGGCGTTACACGCAAGGATGCATCTGAGGAATCCCAGGCAGGAGAGGACTCGTCAGAATTGCCAGTGACATGGCCTGCAGGACTATTGGCATTCCTGGGGAAGGAGGAAATTGACACTGAGGGAGTTGGTGGGGTGGTTTGCGTGAGCTTGGTTACAAGAGGAAGGGATTTACTGGTCAGTGGACTGCTTCCGCTGTCGCCCAAAGTTTTTGAACTTGTCACTGACTTATGATGAATGCGCTGCAGGTGACGTATAAGGGAGGATGTTCCGAGGTGGTTAACGTCCTTACCCCTACTTATTACAGCTTGACAAAGGCAACACACGGCTTGACAAATGTTGTCCGCATTTCTGTTGAAATACTTCCACACCGAAGAGCTGATTTTTTTTGGTATTTTCACCAGGCATGTCAATGGCCCTATTCCTCCCACGGACAACAGGTGTCTCCCCGGGTGCCTGACTTAAACAAACCACCTCACCATCAGAATCCTCCTGGTCAATTTCCTCCCCAGCGCCAGCAACACCCATATCCTCCTCATCCTGGTGTACTTCAACACTGACATCTTCAATCTGACTATCAGGAACTGGACTGCGGGTGCTCCTTCCAGCACTTGCAGGGGGCGTGCAAATGGTGGAAGGCGCATGCTTTTCACGTCCAGTGTTGGGAAGGTCAGGCATCGCAAACGACACAATTGGACTCTCCTTGTGGATTTGTGATTTCGAAGAACGCACAGTTCTTTGCTGTGCTTTTGCCAGCTTGAGTCTTTTCATTTTTCTAGCGAGAGGCTGAGTGCTTCCATCCTCATGTGAAGCTGAACCACTAGCCATGAACATAGGCCAGGGCCTCAGCCGTTCCTTGCCACTCCGTGTGGTAAATGGCATATTGGCAAGTTTACGCTTCTCCTCCGACAATTTTATTTTAGATTTTTGAGTCCTTTTTTTACTGATATTTGGTGTTTTGGATTTTACATGCTCTGTACTATGACATTGGGCATCGGCCTTGGCAGACGACGTTGATGGAATTTCATCGTCTCAGCCATGACTAGTGGCAGCAGCTTCAGCACGAGGTGGAAGTGAATCTTGATCTTTCCCTATTTTTGGAACCTCAACATTTTTGTTCTCCATATTTTAATAGGCACAACTAAAAGGCACCTCAGGTAAACAATGGAGATGGATGGATACTAGTATACTTATGGATGACGAGCGACTGCCGACACAGAGGTAGCTACAGCCGTGGACTACCGTACTGTGTCTGCTGCTAATATAGACTGGATGATAATGAGATAAAATTAAAATATATATATATATCACACTAGTACTGCAGCCGGACAGGTATATATTATGTAATGACGGACCTGCTGGACACTGTCTGTCAGCACTGCAGACTCCTAAAGTAAGCTACTAGTATCAAGAAGATAGAAAAAAAAAAACCACGGGTAGGTGGTATACAATTATGGATGGACGAGCGACTGCCGACACAGAGGTAGCTACAGCCGTGGACTACCGTACTGTGTCTGCTGCTAATATAGACTGGATGATAATGAGATAAAATTAAAATATATATATATATATATCACACTAGTACTGCAGCCGGACAGGTATATATTATGTAATGACGGACCTGCTGGACACTGTCTGTCAGCACTGCAGACTCCTAAAGTAAGCTACTAGTATCAAGAAGATAGAAAAAAAAAAAAACACGGGTAGGTGGTATACAATTATGGATGGACGAGCGACTGCCGACACAGAGGTAGCTACAGCCGTGGACTACCGTACTGTGTCTGCTGCTAATATAGACTGGATGATAATGAGATAAAATTAAAATATATATATATATCACACTAGTACTGCAGCCGGACAGGTATATATTATGTAATGACGGACCTGCTGGACACTGTCTGTCAGCACTGCAGACTCCTAAAGTAAGCTACTAGTATCAAGAAGATAGAAAAAAAAAAACCACGGGTAGGTGGTATACAATTATGGATGGACGAGCGACTGCCGACACAGAGGTAGCTACAGCCGTGGACTACCGTACTGTGTCTGCTGCTAATATAGACTGGATGATAATGAGATAAAATTAATATATATATATATATCACACTAGTACTGCAGCCGGACAGGTATATATTATGTAATGACGGACCTGCTATACACTGTCTGCAGAATGCGTTTATAAAAACACCACACGACGAGTGTTTAACTTTTTCAGGCAGACAATCACAATATACTGGTGGTCAGCAGACAATCACAATATACTGGTGGTCAGTGGTCACTGGTCAGTCACACTGGCAGTGGCACTCTGGCAGCAAAAGTGTGCACTGTACTTAAAATATGTACTCCTGCTATAACTGCTCCCCAGTCTCCCCCACAATTAAGCTGTGTGAGCAGTGAGCACTCAGCACAGTCAGATAATGATATACAGTATTACATATGATGCAGCACACTGGGCTGAGCACAGATATGGTATGTGACTGTGTCACACTGTGTATCGTTTTTTTCCAGCAGAGAACGGATTAATTAAACTGGTGGTGGTCACTGGTCACTGGTCACACTATCAGCAAGTAGTACTCCGTCCTAAGCAGACAATCACAATATACTGGTGGTCAGTGTGGTCACTGGTCAGTCACACTGGCAGTGTGGCACTCTGGCAGCAAAAGTGTGCACTGTACTTAAAATATATTATTTATTTCATGTACTCCTGCTCTAACTGCTCCCCAGTCTCCCCCACAATTAAGCTGTGTGAGCAGTGAGCACTCAGCACAGTCAGATATACAGTATTACATATGATGATGCAGCACACTGAGGCTGAGCACAGATATGGTATGTGACTGTGTCACACTGTGTATCGTTTTTTTTCAGGCAGAGAACGGATTAATTAAACTGGTGGTCAATGGTCACTGGTCACACTATCAGCAAGTAGTAGTACTCCAGTCCTAATATGCTCCCCAAAATTAGTAAATAGTGTCTCTAACTCTCTACTCTCTTCTCTATAAACGGAGAGGACGCCAGCCACGTCCTCTCCCTATCAATCTCAATGCACGTGTGAAAATGGCGGCGACGCGCGGCTCCTTATATAGAATCCGAGTCTCGCGATAGAATACGAGCCTCGCGAGAATCCGACAGCGGGATGATGACGTTTGGGCGCGCTCGGGTTAACCGAGCAAGGCGGGAAGATCCGAGTCTGCCTCGGACCCGTGTAAAAAGGCTGACGTTCGGGGGGGTTCGGATTCCGAGGAACCGAACCCGCTCATCTGAAGTCTTCTTTCTTCTGTATACCATACTTACCTACTTTGTGGCTGCTCCCTCCGGGAGGGAGCAGCCAGGTCACACAAGAGGGGGCGTGGAGGAGGTGGTACGGGGGCGTGGTGATGAGTTTGCATCATCATAGCCACGCCCCTGCTCTGTAATGCCCATAATAGCGGTATTGCAGGGCAGGGGGCGGGGCTATGATGACGCGAATTAGCGTGATCGCATCATCGCCCCGCCCCTTTTTCTGTTTAACGGGCTGAAAGTGGTGGGGAGCGTGGGGAGCAGCGGGAGGAGAGCGGGGTGCGGCGGGGGGGCAATCGGGATGCGGGAGACTTGCCCCCTTCCCCGGGGGGCCGGGAGTGCCACCCTAATTTCGGGAGCCTCCCGGCCTTTCCGGGAGAGTGGGCAAGTATGCTGTATACTCTGCTGGCTTCTTTCCTCTGGCTTCTGTGAGGGGGGGGACGGCGCGGCTCCGGGAACAAGCAGCTAGGCGCACCAAGTGATCGAACCCTCTGGAGCTAATGGTGTCCAGTAGCCTAAGAAGCAGAGCCTTTAACTCAGAAGAAGTAGGTCTGACTTCTCTCCCCTCACGATGCAGGGAGTCTGTAGCCAGCAGGTCTCCCTGAAAATAAAAAACCTAAGTCTTTTCAGAGAAACTCAGGAGAGCTCCCCTAGTGTGTGTCCAGTCTCTCTGGGCACAGAATCTAACTGAGGTCTGGAGGAGGGGCATAGAGGGAGGAGCCAGTTCACACCCATTCAATGTCTTATAGTGTGCCCATGTTTCCTGCGAATCCTGTCTATACCCCATGGTCCTTTTGGAGTCCCCAGCATCCTCTAGGACGTAAGAGAAATATAGTATTAATGGCACTATACTGGGATCTAGTGAGGAGGAAAGGGATCTAGGAGTCACTATCTCAGGTGACATGAAGGCAGGTAAGCAATGTAACACAGCAACGAGGAAGACTAGTCAGATGCTTGGCTGCATTGGGAGAGGAATCAGCAGCAAAAAGAAAGAAGTAATAATAACACTGTATAGATCATTGGTACGGCCTCATCTAGAGTTCTGTGTTCAGTTCTGGAGACCATGGCCAGTATTTACTAAAAATCCGAGTTTGGACGATTTGTGTTTTTTTTTCTAAGTCCCAATCCGGGAATTCACTAAGCACCAATCTCGGCAGTGTCTATTCTATTCGTAATGGTTTCAATGACAATGTTCCGAAATACGAATGAATAGACCATCGGTCAAACGCGGCTGTTATTTCATAGAATACGGGCATTCACTATTCATTCATATTTGGGTGTTAGTTTCTGAGTGCTCAAGTGCGGGTCTGTTTTTTTTCGATTCGTTAAAAAAAGCAGCAAAAAAATAGACCTGCTTTTTCCAGTCGAGTTTGGATAACCATGCACGGATCAGTGAGAAAGGGTCTGTTTAGTGTAAAATGTGAAATAAAAAATTGCGTGGGGTCCCCCCTCCTAAGCACAACCAGCCTCTGGCTCTTTGAGGCGGTCCTGGTTGAAACAATATTGGGGGAAAAATGACAGGGGTTCCCCCATATTTAATCAACCAGCACCGGGCTCTGCGCCTGGTCCTGGTTCCAAAAAATACGGGGGACAAAAATCGTAGGGGTCCCCCGTATTTTTGAAACAAGGCACCGGGCTCCACTAGCCAGGTACATAATGCCACAGCCGGGGGACACTTTTATCCTGGTCCCTGCGGCCCTGGCATTACATACCCAACTAGTCACCCCTGGCCGGGGTACCCTGGAGGAGTGGTGACCCCTTCAATCAAGGGGTCCCCCCCCCTCCAGCCACCCAAGGGCCAGGGGTGAAGCCCGAGGCTGTCCCCCCCATCCAAGGGCGGTGGATGGGGGGCTGATAGCCTTGTGAAAAATTGTGAATATTGTTTTTAGTAGCAGTACTACAAGTCCCAGCAAGCCTCCCCCGCAAGCTGGTACTTGGAGAACCACAAGTACCAGCATGCGGTGGAAAACCGGGCCCGCTGGTACCTGTAGTACTACTACTAAAAAATACCCCAATAAAAACAGGACACACACCGTGACAGTATAAGTTTATTTTTTAAGACTTTAAACAACTTTTTAAGGTACACAATGAAGCCCTGCATGGATCTCACAGATCCGGCCGGGATTCCTTGTGTTTTGTCAGGCAGTGTTTTACTCATCACTCCCGTAAAACACTGCCTGATATTACGAATCACATCGACATCGAAAAAAACGATTGTGCAATACTCGGCAGCTTAGTGAATAACTGTATCAGGATTCAAAAAGTTGCAGGAAAATGCACCCGATACCATTCGAGTTCAAACACCCTTAAAAACGGCAAAAACACGAATATTAGTAAATAAACCCCCATATATTCAAAAGGATATTAATACATTAGAGACTGTACAAAGAAGGGCAACTAAAATGGTGCATGGCCTACATCACAAAACATACCCAGAAAGACTAAAATATCTCACTATGTATAGTGTGGAGCAGTACCCCCACATGATAGATACTGCCATATATATCTGGGGTATTACCAAGGTACAGGAGGGAAACATTCTCCAAATGAAGAGAAGCAATAGGACAGGAGGACATGCACTGAGACTGGAGGGAGGGGAGGTTCAGGGGAAATTTGAGGAAAAATACCTTCACAGAAAGGGTAGTGGATAAGTGGAATAGCCTCCCATCAGAGGTGGTAGAGGCTAAGACAGTAGAGCAATGTAAACATGCATGGGATAGACATAAGGATATCCTTACACAGAAATGAGGTTCAAAAAGGGTTGAGATTACCTAAAGGATAAGAAAGTGGCAGACTAGATGGACCGAATGGTTCTTATCTGCCGTCACATTCTGTGTTTCTATGGAAAGATACAGGGTCTATTCATGTAGCAGGGGATAGCCCTTTATTAGTGATAATGTGGCTTTTCACTTCTTCGTCCTATACACAGAAAGGATATCTGAGACTTCTCCAGCGGAGCCCCGGTTCTGCGTCAGGATCGCTTCCCCATGTGGTAATATGGAGAGAGCGATTCACAGAAGCACGGAACGCTGAGCTTTCCATTTCACTTATAAAAAATATTCACCATCTCAGCCTGATGTAGAGCAATGGCTACTACCTTCTCCCTGTTATCTCCCCACCCCTTATCCATTGTGGTCAATCAGAGGAGCCCGGGGGGGAAATGTGCTCCCCCACCACCGCAGCTTCGAATAGTATGTGCCGAGACTTCCAATAACCGCACTTTGCCCCCTCTGCCCCCAACCCCGCTCTAGCTATATACAGTGAGGTGACCTGATATAGGCATATGCCAGGTCACTGCCCCCATGGCTGACTTGCTCTGCACCCCCCAGAACCCCAACCCCCCTGGGCCTGGGTGGCACCACCTGGCACATACCTCCTCCCCAAACCATCCGCCACTGTGACCTGCAAGGTGGCCTTGCGCACCACTATCACAGAGCACCGCAGGAGAACACAAAATCGCTGGAGTTCTGGATTTCGGATCGCTTCGCCGCAAAGGTAAGTATCGATGAATTGCTTAATATCGCATGAAACTGAGGCGCTATACAGTGAGAAGTAACAATTCTCTTTTCACTTTCATAGACCCCACAGATGTAGCCAGCATTGATCTGATACACCTCACGCATCAGTGCTGTGACATGCCGGGAGACTGCATTGGAAACATGTTGAGCCTGATTCGGACGCAGATCTATATAAGGCCGCATATAACAGTTTATTCCTGGGCAATTCTGAGCCAGGCGGATGTTGGCAGGATCTCTTGGCTGTTTCTGAGTGGCAACGTTGCGGCTCCCCAGGGAGTGTGTAGCTATATATCCATGCTATTCTGAGTCACACTCAAAGCTGCGGTTCCCCAGGGAGCGTGTAGCTATATATCCATGCTATTCTGAGTCACATGTAACGTTGCAGTTCCCTAGGGAGCATGTAGCTATATATCCATGCTATTCGAAGTCCCATGCAACGTTGCGGTTCCCCAGAGATCGTGTAGCTATATATCCATGCTATTCTGAGTCCCACGCAACGTTGCGGCTCCCCAGAGAGCGTGTAGCGATATATCTATGCTATTCTGAGTCACACTCAATGCTGCGGTTCCCCAGGGAGCGTGTAACTATATATCCATGCTATTCTGAGTCCCACACAATGTTGCGGTTCCCCAGAGAGCATGTAGCTATATATCCATGCTATTTTGAGTCATACGCAACGCTGTGGTTCCCCAGGGAGCGTGTGATTATCTATCCATGCTATTCTGAGTCATGTGTGCATCACAGGGACGTTTGTCTCTGATAGGCCTCTTGCTTCTAGCATGGGTCTAGTGCAAGTGGCAATGGCGATGGACGATAAACTGTGGGCGGTGCTTGAAGTTGCACGGATCTTCGCTTTAGCATTACCTAGGGAATCTGGTTTCCGCAGCTTCTCTGACACTCAGGCCATGTATCACTTTGCCAACGTTTTGCAAAGCTGTATTTAGTTTCTATTGAATTTATTAACATGCAGTACCCATAGGCTACCAGCAGATGTCACAGTAAAGAAATCGAGCTGCGCATGTGCTGGGAAATCCAATCAGGAATGGGAAAATTCTATAAATAAATAAAAAAACTGTTAACATGGTAGAATTGCATATTCTGGGCCCCTACAATTGTGGGGTTCTGGGCAGCTGCCCAGTGTGCCTGTACAGTAAGATGGTCCTGTGGGCCTCCATGTTCCTGGAGACCAGCGCAGGCTTCCCTGCAAGACATAGTGGGCCCGCACGGTGCCTGCACACGGGCCCGCCCCTCTCTTAAACCGCTGTGGCAGAACGGACATAGGGGGTCATTCCAAGTTGATCGCTCGCTAGCGTTGCAAACGCTATGCCACCGCCCACCGGGAGTGTATTTTACCTTAGCAGAAGTGCGAACGGTTGTATCGCAGAGCGGCTACAAATTTTTTGTGTGTAGTTTCAGAGTAGCTCAAAACCTACTCAGCGCTTGCAATCACTTCAGACTATTCAGTTCTGGATTTGATGTCACAAACCCGCCCAGCGTTTGCCCAGCCATGCCTGCGGTTTTCCTGTCACGCCTGCGTTTTTCCGCACACTCCCTGAAAACGGTCAGTTGCCACCCAGAAACGCCCACTTCATGTCAATCACTCTGTGGCAAGCAGTGCGACTGAAATGCATCGCTAGACCCTGTGCAAAAACTACATCGTTCGTTGCACCCGTATGTCGCGTGTGCGCACTGCGCCACATATGCATGCGCATAACTGTCATTTTTTTAGCCTGATCGCTGCGCTGCGAACAAATTCAGCTAGCGATCGACTCGGAATGACCCCCATAATTAGAGATCAGCAGGTTCGGCTCTCAGAGAACCGAACCCTTCCGAACTTTGCCTTCCGAGCCCGGATCCGAGTCAGGCTCGGGTTTTCCCGCCTGACTCGGAAACACGAACGCGGCAAAACGTCATCATCTCGCTGTCGGATTCTCGCGGGATTTGGATTCCATATAAGGAGTCGCGCCCATTTTCACTCCAGCCTCGGAGAGTGTATAGAGAGGACATGTCTCCATCCTCAGTGTCTGTGTGTTGGGGCGGGAAAGTGGGGTGGTAAGTGTTGTCCAGTCCAGTGTAGTCACTCAGTGTATTGTGCTACATTAATCCAGCCAGTCACAGTGTTGGTGTCCTCTGCTGCCATATATCCAGTGTAGCTGTATAAAGTGGTGCTGTGTTGTGCAGACCAGTGGTAGTGTCCTGTGTCATCAGTAATTCCAGTGACGATATACGCTGCTGCTATATGTCCACTGCTGCCGTATAATAATAACAACAACAACAACAACAACAACAACCACAAATCCCTTACAGTATTGTTGTGTTGTGCTGCATCAGACCAGTGGTAGTGTCTTGGCCATTAGCCATCAGTCATTCCTGTACCGCATATTGTGTTATATAACTCCAAAAAAATAATGGAGAACAAAAATTTGGAGGATAAAATAGGGAAAGATCAAGATCCACTTCCACCTCGTGCTGAAGCTGCTGCCACTAGCCATGACATAGACGACGAAATGTCATCAACGTCGTCTGCCGAGGCCGATGCCCAATGTGATAGTAGAGAGCATGTAAAATCCAAAAAGCCAAAGTTCAGTAAAAAGACCCAAAAAAGAAATTTAAATGGTCTGAGGAGAAACGTAAACTTGCCAATATGCCATTTACGACACGGAGTGGCAAGGAATGGCTGAGGCCCTGGCCTATGTTCATGACTATGGTTTAGATTCACATGACGATGGAAGCCCTCATAACTGAGGCCTTGACACTTATGTTGGTGTTAGACGTGCGTCCGGTATCCGCCATTAGTGCATTGGGATTTAGACGATTGATGGAGGTATTGTGTCCCCGATACCAAATCCCATCTAGATTCCACTTCACTAGTCAGGCGATAGCGAGATTTTGCCATTTAATTCCAGTGATTTACAATGATTAATTACAGTGATTTTGCCAATTAATTCCAGTGATTTGGACGTATAATTACAGTGATTTTGCCAATTAATGTCAGTGATTTACAATTATTAATTACAGTGATCTTGCCAATTAATTCCAGTGATTTGGACGTATAATTCCAGTGATTTGGACGTATAATTCCAGTGATTTGGACGTATAATTCCAGTGATTTGGACGTATAATTCCAGTTGGAATTGTTTGTGTCGCTTGGCTTAGTCATACAGCTACCTCATTTCACCTCTTCAACATCTTTGCATGAGGTGCTGTTTGGGGCCTAGTTTTTTAAAAGTGCCATCCTGTGTGACACTGCCGTATGAGTCCAGGGGTACTGCTGTATTAGTCCTGGGGTACTGCCGTATAAGTCCACCAATTGCAGAATTATTTTAAAAATGACAGGGGTGAGCTAGAGATGCTGTCAGTGGACCGAACAATTGCGGCTCACTCTCGACATTCAGCCACTGCGTGACACCACTAGATGGGCCAGGTGGTTGTGTCGCTTAGCTTAGTCATACAGCAACCTCGGTGCACCTTTTTTTCTTCTTTGCCTCATGTGCTGTTTGGGGCCTTTTTTTTTATGTCTGCCCTCCTGTCTGCCACTGCAGTGCCACTCCTAGATGGGCCAATTGTTTGTGTCGCTTGGCTTAGTCATACAGCTACCTCATTGTACCTCTTCGACATCTTTGCATGAGGTGCTGTTTGGGGCCTAGTTTTTGAAGTGCCATCCTGTCTGACACTGCAGTGCCACTCCTAGATGGGCCAGGTGTTTGTGTCGGCCACTTGTGTCGCTTAGCTTAGTCATCCAGGGACCTCGGTGCAACCTTTTAGCCTAAAAACAATATTGTGAGGTGTGAGGTGTTCAGAATAGACTGGAAAATGAGTGGAAATTATGGTTATTGGGGTTAATAATACCGTAGGAGCAAACTTACCCCCAAATTCTGGGATTTTAGCTGTTTTTATGGTTTTTTTTTCAAAAATCATCCAGATCCAAAACCAAAACACGAAAATGGAATTAGAACCAAAACCATAACACAAAACACGAAAAAAGTGCCCACCGCCCATCTCTACCCATAATACAGGACAAGAACTTTGCACAATAAAGACAGGCTACTTACAATTATGTATCGGACCCTATAACATTAATATACAGTATAATATCTGTGAGGAACATGAGGCAATCCTCATGATCGTATTGTGGCTGCTCCTGTACTGCGGCGTCGCCCACCAACCGCGACCTGGCGTAAAGAACACAGAGAAAAAACCCCATAATGAATTAACACCTTCAGCTGGAAACTAATAATAACTAACAATCTACAAGTCTAGTTTTGTTATACAATGATTTCTAGCTGTTATACAGGGATTTGTTTTCATGTAATGTGTTTTTTTGTCTGTACAAGTATCTACAATCCCCTCCGTGGGCGCAGAACCCTGCTTTATTCATGGCCGGTTATTATTACTGCCTAATGAATGGAAATGACCCTGATGCCGGGGACAGGCTGCCAGCGCTGCGGAATGACAAGCGCCGAGGCCGACGCCACGCTGTGCATCACACTCTAGGAGGCAATTAGTAAATATTCATTAGGTTCCGTGTGTTTGTAACTCGTCAATGTTCCCTGCGCAATTTCCGATAAGTGACGGAGCGGTGCGACTCTCACTGCGCCATCTGAGTCATCGCTGCAACATGTTACAGCCAGCGTCAGTTGTGTTTGTCCCAAATAAACATAGGCTCAGGCCATGTGCATCGTATAACCCTTTCCTGTGCCCTGTGCATCGTACAACCCTTTCCTGTGCCCTGTGCATCGTATAACCCTTTCCTGTGCCCTGTGCATCGTATAATCAGTCACCAAGTAACCCTTTCCTGTTACCTATGCATCGTATAACCAGTCACCAAGTAACCCTTTCTTGTGCCCTGTGCATTGTATAACCAGTCACCAAGTAACCCTTTCCTGTGCCCTGTGCATCGTATAACCCTTTCCTGTGCCCTGTGCAATGTATAACCATTGACCAGTCACCAAGTAACCCTTTCCTGTTACCTATGCATCGTATAACCAGTCACCAAGTAACCCTTTCTTGTGCCCTGTGCATCGTATAACCAGTCATCAAGTAACCCTTTCCTGTGCCCTGTGCATCGTATAACCAGTCACCAAGTAACCCTTTCTTGTGCCCTGTGCATCGTATAACCAGTCACCAAGTAACCCTTTCCTGTACCATGGTCATCTTATAACCAGTCACCAAGTAACCCTTTCCTGTACCATGTGCATCGTATAACCAGTCACCAAGTAACCCTTTCCTGTGCCCTGTGCATCGTATAACCAGTCACCAAGTAACCCTTTCCTGTACCATGGTCATCTTATAACCAGTCACCAAGTAACCCTTTCCTGTACCATGTGCATCGTATAACCAGTCACCAAGTAACCCTTTCCTGTGCCCTGTGCATCGTATAACCAGTCACCAAGTAACCCTTTCCTGTGCATCGTATAACCAGTCACCAAGTAACCCTTTCCTGTGCCCTGTGCATCGTATAACCAGTCACCAAGTAACCCTTTCCTGTGCCCTGTGCATCGTATAGCCAGTCACCAAGTAACCCTTTTCCTGTACCATGTGTATCGTATAACCAGTCACCAAGTAACCCTTTCCTGTGCATCGTATAACCAGTCACCAAGTAACCCTTTCCTGTGCCTGGTGCATCGTATAACCAGTCACCAAGTAACCCTTTCCTGTATCATGTGCATCGTATAACCAGTCACTAAGTAACCCTTTCCTGTGCCCTGTGTATCACATAACCAGTCACCAAGTAACCCTTTCCTGTGCATCGTATAACCAGTCACCAAGTAACCCTTTCCTGTATCATGTGCATGGTATAACCAGTCACCAAGTAACCCTTTCCTGTGCCCTGTGTATCATATAACCAGTCACCAAGTAACCCTTTCCTGTGCCCTGTGCATCCTATAACCAGTCACCAAGTAACCCTTTCCTGTACCCTGTGTATCGTTTAACCAGTCACCAAGTAACCCTTTCCTGTGCCCTGTTCATCGTATAACCAGTCACCAAGCAACCCTTTCCTGTACCATGTGCATCGTATAACCAGTCACCAAGTAGCCCTTTCCTGTACCACATGCATCATATAACCAGTCACCAAGTAACCCTTTCCTGTGCCCTGTGCATCGTATAACCAGTTACCCACTAACCCTTTCCTGTGCCCTGTGCATCGTATAACCAGTCACCAAGTAACCCTTTCCTGTACCATGTGCATCGTATAACCAGTCACCAAGTAACCCTTTCCTGTACCATGTGCATCGTATAACCAGTCACCAAGTAGCCCTTTCCTGTACCACGTGCATCGTATAACCAGTCACCAAGTAACCCTTTCCTGTGCCCTGTGCATCGTATAACCAGTCACCAAGTAGCCCTTTCCTGTACCACGTGCATCATATAACCAGTCACCAAGTAACCCTTTCCTGTACCATGTGCATCGTATAACCAGTCAGCCAGTAACCCTTTCCTGTGCCCTGTGCATGGTATAACCAGTCACCAAGTAACCCTTTCCTGTACCACGTGCATCGTATAACCAGTCACCAAGTAACCCTTTCCTGTACCATGTGCATCGTATAAACAGTCACCAAGTAACCCTTTCCTGTGCCCTGTGCATCGTATAACCAGTCACCCAGTAACCCTCTCCTGTACCATGTGTATCGTATAACCAGTCACCAAGTAACCCTTTCCTGTGCCCTGTGCATCGTATAACCAGTCACCAAGTAACCCTTTCCTGTGCCATGTGCATCGTATAACCAGTAACCAAGTAACCCTTTCCTGTACCCTGTGCATCGTATAACCAGTCACCAAGTAACCCTTTCCTGTGCCCTGTGCATTATATAACCAGTCACCAAGTAACCCTTTCCTGTACCATGTGTATCGTATAACCAGTCACCAAGTAGCCCTTTCCTGTACCATGTGCATCGTATAACCAGTCACCAAGTAACCCTTTCCTGTGCCATGTGCATCGTATAACCAGTCACCAAGTAACCCTTTCCTGTACCATGTGTATCGTATAACCAGTCACCAAGTAACCCTTTCCTGTGCCCTATGCATCGTATAACCAGTCACCCAGTAACCCTTTTCTTGTACCATGTGCATCGTATAACCAGTCACCAAGTAACCCTTTCCTGTACCCTGTGCATCGTATAACCAGTCACCAAGTAACCCTTTCCTGTACCATGTGCATCGTATAACCAGTCACCAAGTAACCCTTTCCTGTACCACGTGCATCGTATAAACAGTCACCAAGTAACCCTTTCCTGTACCACGTGCATCGTATAACCAGTCACCAAGTAACCCTTTCCTGTGCCACGTGCATCGTATAACCAGTCACCAAGTAACCCTTTCCTGTACCACGTGCATCGTATAACCAGTCACCAAGTAACCCTTTCCTGTACCACGTGCATCGTATAACCAGTCACCAAGTAACCCTTTCCTGTACCACGTGCATCGTATAACCAGTCACCAAGTAACCCTTTCCTGTACCACGTGCATCGTATAACCAGTCACCAAGTAACCCTTTCCTGTGCCCATAGCAGTCCTCATTTTGGTGCTCCTACCCCCTATATTTTAAATAGGAACAGTGCACTCATTCGGCGCACAGCTCAAAACGGTGCGTGTTCTTGCTGGGAAGGGGCATGGCCACACAATAATACCCTCAGTTGAAATTACGCCACACAGTAGTGCAACTTTATTCACATTATATCATGCAATAGTGTCTCTTATTCATGTTACATCTCACAGTAGTGCCCCTTATTCACATTATACCACACCATATTGCTCTTTATTCACATTAGACCACACAGTGGTGCCCTTTCTATACAGTACGTTACGCCGCAAAGTACAGTAGCACACTTTATACACATAATGCCGCACATTAGTAATGCATTTCATATGCAGATAGAGCCGCAGTCACACACAGAATATAGACATGCTGCATATCAGCAGAAGCTGCTTGTGCCCCTAGGCATTCCAAATGCCCCAGGCATTTGCCTATGGGGTTAAGCTTTTGATGTTGGAAGGAACGCCCTCAGATAGATGGATGATTTGATTGGTTTTAAGTTAGGGGGAGGAGTGGCAATGAGTATAGAGAGGTTTCTAGAATCATTCTGTCTCTTTCCAGTTTGTCTTTGCCCGCCCTTTCACCCTATTTGGTTCTTCTATGTGGTATGTTGTGTCGGCTTCTATTGTGGCCGGTTTCAGAACTTTTTTTTGTTGTTTTTTTGTATGATAGGCAGTTGTTATTTTTTCCCTGGGGTCAGCACCTTTGGAGAGAGTGGAAGGTTATGGTGATGGTTTCCTATGGGGTCATCACTGGTCCAGGTGGGCCCCCACGCCACTTTAGTTGAGCTGTCGCCTCAAGATGAGCTGAGTCAGGCAGGTGGCCACCTTTTGATTTACAGTGTTTGTAGTCCCTGGAAGGGTGGGGTGATGAACTCTACCCTTGCGAGTTGTGTATGGTCAAGGATAGCGGCAGCAGGTCCATTCTTGACCGTCAAGGCAGATTGCCCTCTTTTATTATTTATTTTGAATTTGAATTTATAATTATTGAAACACACGTTTTATGATATCTCTATTGAGCCGTTCATCCGCCGCCACCATAGTTAGTTAGAGGAGGGATATTTTTTATTCAGAGTTAGTTGCAAATAAATTTCCCTCCTAAAATAAAAAGCTGACCCATTTCACGCCAATTTCTGTTGCTCGAGTCTTTATTTTAGATAAGTTGGCGTGACTGAAGTGTGGATGTATCTGGCTGTGTAAGGTTTAACCCTTTCCTGTTCCTTGTGTTGTGTCTCCCCTCTCAGATGTTGTTCTGATGATGAAAACTGAGATGTAAAACTAACATATAAAAACACAAACCACATATACAGTATTTATACTACGTGGCTAAATGAGACAACAAACAATGGGTTGGGTACAAAAGTCACAATGCCAACAGGATCCTGGGGAGCTTTGCTAACCTTCGCCCAAGCCCTACCCCACCCCTCCCACTATCTAACCCTAACCCTAGCCCTACCCCACCCCTCCCGCTATCTAACCCTAGCCCTACCCCACCCCTCCCGCTATCTAACCCTAACCCTAGCCCTACCCCACCCCTCCCGCTATCTAACCCTAACCCTAGCCTTACCACACCCCTCCCGCTATCTAACACTAACCCTAGCCTTACCCCACCCCTCCCGCTATCTAACCCTAACCCTACCCCACCCCTCCCGCTATCTAACCCTAACCCTAGCCCTACCCCACCCCTCCCGCTATCTAACCCTAACCCTACCCCACCCCTCCCGATATCTAACCCTAGCCTTACCCCACCCCTCCCGCTATCTAACACTAACCCTAGCCTTACCCCACCCCTCCCGCTATCTAACCCTAACCCTAGCCTTACCCCACCCCTCCCGCTATCTAACCCTAACACTAGCCCTACCCCACCCCTCCCGCTATCTAACCCTAACCCTACCCCACCCCTCCCGCTATCTAACCCAAGCCTTACCCCACCCCTCCCGCTATCTAACACTAACCCTAGACTTACCCCACCCCTCCCGCTATCTAACCCTAACACTAGCCTTACCCAACCCCTCCCGCTATCTAACCCTAACCCTACCCCACCCCTCCCGCTATCTAACCCTAACCCTACGCCACCCCTCTCGCTATCTAACCCTAACCCTACCCCACCCCTCCCGCTATCTAACCGTAGCCCTACCCCACCCCTCCCGCTATCTAACCCTAACCTTACCCCACCCCTCCCGCTATCTAACCCTAACCCTAGCCCTACCCCACCCCTCCCGCTATCTAACCCTAACCCTAGCCTTACCCCACCCCTCCCGCTATCTAACCCTAACCCTAGCCCTACCCCACCTCTCCCGCTATCTAATCCTAACCCTAGCCCTACCCCACCCCTCCCGCTATCTAACCCTAACCCTAGCCTTACCCCAACCCTCTCGCTATCTAACCCTAACCCTAGCCTTACCCCACCCCTCCCGCTATCTAACCCTAACCCTAGCCTTACCCCACCCCTCCCACTATCTAACCCTAGCCTTATCCCACCCCTCCAACTATCTAACACT
The DNA here is from genome assembly GCF_028390025.1 of Pseudophryne corroboree. Classification (NCBI taxonomy): domain Eukaryota; kingdom Metazoa; phylum Chordata; class Amphibia; order Anura; family Myobatrachidae; genus Pseudophryne; species Pseudophryne corroboree. Next base: position 832,292,935 of record NC_086448.1, read on the forward strand.
AACCCTAGCCTTACCCCACCCCTCCCGCTATCTAACCCTAACCCTACCCCACCCCTCCCGCTATCTAACCCTAGCCCTACCCCACCCCTCCCGCTATCTAACCCTAACCCTAGCCCTACCCCACCCCTCCCGCTATCTAACCCTAGCTCTACCCCACCCCTCCCGCTATCTAACCCTAACCTTACCCCACCCCTCCCGCTATCTAACCCTAACCCTACCCCACCCCTCCCGCTATCTAACCCTAACCCTAGCACTACCCCACCCCTCCCACTATCTAACCCTAGCCCTGCCCCACCCCTCCCACTATCTAACAGTAACCCTAGCCTTACCCCACCCCTCCCACTATCTAACCCTAGCCCTACCCCTCCCACTATCTAACACTAACCCTAGCCTTACCCCACCTCTCCTGCTATCTAACCCTATCCCACCCCTCCCGCTATCTAACCCTACCCCACCCCTCCCACTATCTAACCCTAACCCTAGCACTACCCCACCCCTCCCGCTATCTAACCCTAGCCCTACCCCACCCCTCCCGCTATCTAACACTAACCCTAGCCCTACCCCACACCTCCCGCTATCTAACCCTAGCCCTACCCCACCCCTCCTGCTATCTAACCCTAACCCTACCCCACCCCTCCCGCTATCTAACCCTAGCCCTACCCCACCCCTCCCGCTATCTAACCCTAACCCTACCCCACCCCTCCCGCTATCTAACCCTAACCCTACCCCACCCCTCCCGCTATCAAACCCTAACCCTAGCCCTACCCCACCCCTCCCGCTATCTAACCCTAACTCTAGCCCTACCCCACCACTCCCGCAGTCTAACCCTAACTCTAGCCTTACCCCAAACCTCCCGCATTCTCTAACCCTAACCCTAATACTCTCCGTCAGGATCTGTCGGCATTGTAACCGTCAGGATTCCACTCAGGGGCGGATCCAGAAGAAAATGATAGGGGTGCACTATGGAAGGGTAAGTACATTTGCGTGCGGCTTCGGTGCATGTGAGGTGGCGCTTCTTATACAATGCCCACAGTAGTAGCGCTCATTATGCAATGTCCACTGTACTGGTAGTGCCCCTTATATAGACCCCATAGTAGTGGTGCCCCTTATGCAATGCCCGTATTACCCCCAGTAGTAATGTTGCCTGTAGTAATGCCCGCAGTCATATAGTGAGTGTGGCCAATTAAAATGCGACGTGATACACAGACATATGCCCCCAATAGTGCAGTGCCAAATCCACAATTACCCCCACATTGCCAGATCCACAATTGCCCCCACAGTGCCAGATCCACAAATACCCCCACAGTGCCAGATCCACAAATGCCCCCACAGTGCCAGATCCAAAAATGCCCCTACAGTGCCAGATCCAAAAATGCCCCCACAGTGTCAGGTATACAAATGCCCCCACAGTGCCAGGTAAACAATTGCCCCCACAGTGCCAGGTAAACAATTGCCCCCACAGTGTCAGGTATACAAATGCCCCCACAGTGCCAGGTAAACAATTGCCCTCACAGTGCCAGGTAAACAATTGCCCCCACAGTGCCAGGTAAACAATTGCCCCCACAGTGCCAGGTATACAATTGCCCTCACAGTGCCAGGTATACAAATGCACCCACAGCAGGTATACAAATGCCCCCACAGCAGTTCTGCAGCTGCTTACCGCTGCTGCTGCTTCTCTGCCCGGCTGGCTCTGAGGGTGTCAGGAGGAGAGCACGGCTATGTCTGGCGGCGTGTAGGACTTCAAACTAGCCGCCAGTTCGTGAGCCAATCAGAGCTCGCGGACCGGCGGCTCCTGATTGGCTGCCGGTCCGCGAGCTCTGATTGGCTCACGAACCGGCGGCTGGTTTGAAGTCCGCAACACGCCGCCAGATAGCCGCGCTCTCCTCCTGACAGCTGAGACACGCTGCCCCCGGACTGAGCGGCAGCGTGTCTCAGTGATACAAGCGGGGGGGGGGACGGATGGGGCCACAAATGACAGGGGGGGCACGGGCCCGAGTGCTTTCCCCCCCGGATCCGCCACCGATTCCACTGTATGGATTCTGATCGCCGGGATCCTGACTACATTCCCAAGTAAATCCGTAATTTCAAGGTACTAAGATTTTGGCCATCAGACTTTGAATGCGGCCACATTCTGGTGATGTTTTTCACTGTTGTGTTGGATCATGTCAGGGGTCGGCAACCACTAGCACTCACTGCTTGACCCATTGCAGTCTGGCTTCCGTCCTCTCCACTCTACTGCCCTCACTAAAGTCTGCAATGACCTCCTTTCTGCTAAATCTAAGGGCCACTACTCTCTGCTTATTCTCCTTGACCTCTCTGCTGCTTTTGACACAGTGGACCACTCTTTCCTCCTGCAAATCCTTAAAATATCTGCATGATACTGCCCCCTTCTGGCTGTCCTCCTACCTCTGACCGTTCCTTCTCTATTTCCTCTTATGGCTCCACCCCCCCTACTTCAACTAACTGTAGGTGTCCCCCAAGGTTCTGATCTTGGTCCTCTTCTCTCTCTATACGTCCTCTTTAGGTGAGCTTATTATCTTTTTTGACTTCCAGACTTACCTCTCCTTCCCTGACCTCTCCACGGCTCTCCTCACTGTTGTATCCAACTGTCTCTCTGCTGTCTCTTCCTGGATGTCCCAGCGCTTTCTTGCACTACATGTCTAAGACTGAGCTGATCATCTTCCCACCCTCCCGCACAACCTCACCTCCCACACTCTCATTATCTATTGATGGCACTACTATCTCCTCTAGCCCCCAAGTGCGCTGTCTTGGAGTAATCTTTGACTCCTCCCTCTTCTTCAAACCACACATTCAGCACCTCTCACAAACCTGCCATTTTCATCTAAAAAATATTTCAAGGATCAGACCCTTTCTGACCCAGGATGCTACTAAGACTCTTATCCACTCACTGGTCATCTCCAGACTGGACTGCTGTAATCTCCTCCTGACTGGCATTCCTGACAAATACCTCTCTCCACTCCAATCTATCCTCAATGCTGCTGCCCGGCTCATCTTCCTCACCAAACGCACTACGTCCACCTCCCCTCTCCTACAAGCCCTTCACTGGCTCCCCTTCCTCTTCAGAACCCAATTCAAGCTTCTCACACTCGCTTACAAAGCCCTCACCCACTCCTCTCCCATCTACATCTCTGACCTGATCTCGCTTTACACTCCCGCCCATCCTCTTCGCTCTGCTAATGCACGTTGCCTCTACAGCCTTCTGATTATTTTCTCCCACTTCTATCACCAAGATTTTGCATGTGCTGCTCCCTACCTCTGGAATTCTCTACCTCTCCCTCTCAGAGTCTTCATCTTTTTACAAAGCTTTAAACAGGTTCGCAAGACACAATTCTTCACCAAACCCAGCCGTCTCTCATCCTAAGCCCTCTGTGGCCCACGTTCACTTTCTACCCCATTGGTGTCACCCGTTTGTCTGCCACTCCCCTTTAGAATGTAAGCTCTCAACCCTCATGTGCTTTTCCGTCTCTTACTTAACTATCTTAAACTCCCTACAATGGCACCAATGGCTTTCTGCCACCTGATACTTATGTCAGTGTCATCTGATGTAGCTATGTTTAATTACCCTGTACTTGTCCTATATTGTCTTGTACTGTAAGTCACTGTTTTCTTGTTTTGCTTATTTATGTACTGTGTAATTGGGCGCTGCGGATCCCATGTGGCGTCATATAAATAAAGGATAATAATAACCAGAGTACCTGCTAATATAGTTGAGTGCGCACATTCTGGACGCCAAATTCAGTCGGAGCTCCTGAACCTGCATGAAGAAGGTATAACTGATAATGGTTATGGCTGCACCCATGCACAGAATAATGGGGCGTACTGTAGAGTACGCATTAGAGCGCACAGCTAGTTGCACCTGCATTCCATACGCTGGGAGCCGCCGGAGTTACGTGACACATGCAACCTTTGTCACATATCCGTTTGCCCATCATCAATGTCACACAAACAGACAGATTTGTGCAAAAGTACAGTAGTATGAAATGACGGAACGTAGTTACAGCTAGTGGTGCCGATTCCGGGGCTTCTGCAATTAATGTTTACTGCAACTGATGCACCCGAATAGATGAAATTACTTTACCCACTGAGTCCATTGTTTGCTGCAATTCCAACTCTTTCGTCTTTTAGATTTTGTTACTAATCTATTTGAAGTTGATGGAAATGATGCATTCACAGTTTGGATGTTAAACTCAAATAGTATCTAATTACTCTCTGGTAATTGTTACTTAGGGTCCTATTTATCACCATCAGCATCCAGGATGCGGATGTGAGGTGATAAAATCACCCCAACTCGCACTGAGATAACTGATGACATCGCAGGGATGTATCAATTATCGCGTGCACGGACAGAGCTTGCGGTCACGCTCTGTCCCTGCGACGCCTCTTCACAGCATCATCAGGGAATTTTTCGTAAAAAATAGCCCGATTTCCTCCTGCACATGCACCGACATCGCCGCTACCGCTGCCGCCCAGTCGACCCCCCGACGCAACTATCTCCGCACGCCGCGGACCCCTTCCCCCCCAGAAGATCAATATACTCACCTGTCCAGGGAGCCGGTCCGCGTTGCTTCAGGAGGCTGCCGGGCGCCTGGGTCCTTCTCCTGCGATGTGACCCCCGGTGCTGTAAAGTGTGCTGCCATTTTGCAGCATCACTTTACTGCACCGGGGTTACAGCGCAGCATATGGGAGACCCGGCGCCCGGCAGCGCTCACCGGAGCAGCAGACACCGGCTCCCTGGACAGGTGAGTATGTTTTTTTTTTTTCATACACTGTGATCAGTTTGTGGATCCATCGGACACACACAGATGATCACTCTGCCGGGTCCCCGCTCAACTTTCTCTGCCAGGGGCAAATGCCACTTTATCGCAGTGCTGCCCTGTGAACTCGCCACAGGGCACACTGCAACGTTTCTCCCCTTTTTTTTTTAGTATATTTGGCCACATCACATTTCCCGTTATAAGTATGGGGTCGGATCAGTACAGCAGGCAGGAGGTGTGACGTCCCCTGCTGCATTACCATAGTAGTGCTATCGCTGCTGTGATATTGGCTGAAGAGCTACTGACCTCCAGTTCCATTGAAAGGGCTCCTGTGCAAAAATGCATGCAGCGCCGACATTTGTGTATTTGAGCCATTATTTGCTACTGCACATATTTTTGCACTTGCAAATCTGCAACGAAATCGCAGCCGTGGGTCAGGCCCAATGACATTAGTCTGGCTTACAGGCATGCTGGTACTTGTGATTGAACAAATCTGACAATTGCTGGGACTTGTAATTCTACAGGCGCCAGCTTCTCCAATTTCAATGTCTGCCGGGTTTACTGGGACTTGTAGTTCGGCATTTAATCTATTTTTGCTTTAAAAATAATGTTTAATTTATTTACAAAGTAGAGCGTTTATTTCCATGGGTAGTTCAGTCTTTTTCTGCACCAATTCAAATGCATTGTCCATTGGAATGAATAGGAAATGTCTCTCATCCCATTGGTTTTTCAGCAATCTTGACTGTGTGAAACCCGTGAGATTATTCTTAAAGATTTGTAAATCCTTGGTTAGTAGACGCCCTGAGTCATTACATCAGAATGCAGAAGTTGTTGATTCTGGTACAAGTGAAAAAAAAGTGGAGAATTACACTGAGGTCAGTAACATCGCACTTTCTATGAACTGTAGTGTGCTCTCAGAATATATTTATTTCCTCAGCCATCAAACGGAGAACGATTGTGAGATGATCTATACCGTGGCCATGTAAAACGTCATAACATAACACAACACGGAGGACTACAGAAAGATGAAAGAGAGTGCACTTTCACAATAGAGGGACTACAAAGAGACAGTTTAAGAGACAGCGCCACCTGCTGTGCTTCCAGTATAGCTGTTTATACAACATTCAGTTGTTCATTTCCTGGTTATTAGAGGTAATTAAACAGCATATGAATAATTGGGAGGTGCGCGGTATGACTTGTCGATAGTGACCATGTCAACATTCATTTGTACACAGGTGATATGTTACATGATGAACTGCCGACATACCGTCCCTGGTGATCTAGTGGACTCTTACCTCCTCTTGCTGGTAGCGGCGGCTCCAGCATCTTCTTCCGTGTCCCGGCGGTGAAGTTAGAGACACTTCTGATGCGGACCTCTGATAATGCAGTGTTCCCAGGAGTATAGCTCTTCCTAATCCCTATGTCCCTCTCCCTCCCCGCAACCTAACCCTAATCCTCCTAGTGGTCTCCTAGCAACCTAACCGTCGCCATCCTTAGAATGCCGACATGAGTATATTTCAGATGTCAACACTGTGAACCCGTCGACAGATTGAGGATGTCGACCTGTTCTTAACACGTCAACATTCTTATGACGGCATTGCGGTGTCGACCCAATGAACGTCAACATAGTTGCTATCGACCATTAGACCGGGTACCACTTGGGAGAGATAACAAGTTTTGACTGAAATGTAGAATGAGATGTTGCCGGCTAAACACATTAATATTTTATGCTTTAACAGTCGGGATTCTTATAAGAGCGTTATAATGGGCCGATGCAAATTGTGGCTTCATAACGCTTGTTGCCTCGCAGGTCTGGCGACAGAGATACAATGGACCACATGTACTGGGCCCTGAACGGGGGCACCAGCAACACAGAAGCAGGCTTGGACTGGCCCACAGGGGTACAGGGGAAACCACCGGTGGGCCCTACTACCTGGGGGCCCACCCCCTCCTCTAGGGATCAGGTTCCAGACTGTGCTGTTACTAATCTAGTACATTATCTTGCATGCACTACCGTATTTACTATATATATTTATCTAGGGGACCAACACTTGCAAAATGGTTAGGCAAACCAATGTGGTGGCTGGGCACACCCCCTCTAGAGACTGGCCACACCCCTAAACATGGGCCCCTACCACTGCATTCCCCCGGTGGGCCCTACATGCCTCAGTCCGACACTGCACAGGAGTCCCCCACCCACCATCACCAGCAGCCGCCTAGCCGCCCAAATATAAGCACATACACCCCTCACCAGGGCTGCCATCAGAAATTGTGGGGTCCGAGACTAACAAAAGAGATAGGGCCCCCCCCAAAAAAAAAAAATAAGATTCACCTGTGCTCTTCTCAGCCCCTGGCACTCTATCCAGTACCCCTCTTACTCTCTGAACCTTCACTCCTTTAACACCAAACTGGGGGCACAGTGCGGCATACCATGTGAACAGGGGTCACAGTGCGGCATACCATGTGAACAGGGGTCACAGTGCGGCATACCATGTGAACAGGGGTCACAGTGCGACATACCATGTGAATAGGGGGCACAGTGCGGCATACCATGTGAACAGGGGTCACAGTGCGGCATACCATGTGAACAGGGGTCACAGTGCGGCATACCATGTGAACAGGGGTCACAGTGCGGCATACCATGTGAACAGGGGGCACAGTGCGGCATACCATGTGAATAGGGGGCACAGTGCGGAATACCATGTGAACAGGGGACACAGTGCGGCATACCATGTGAACAGGGGGCACAGTGCGCATACCATGTGAATAGGGGGCACAGTGCGGCATACCATGTGAACAGGGGTCACAGTGCGCATACCATGTGAACAGGGGTCACAGTGCGGCATACCATGTGAACAGGGGTCACAGTGCGACATACCATGTGAACAGGGGTCACAGTGCGGCATACCATGTGAACAGGGAGCACAGTGCGGCATACCATGTGAACAGGGGGCACAGTGCGCATACCATGTGAATAGGGGGCACAGTGCGGAATACCATGTGAACAGGGGGCACAGTGCGGAATACCATGTGAACAGGGGGCACAGTGCGGTATACCATGTGAAGAGGGGGCATAGTGCAGAATACCATGTGAATAGGGGGCACAGTGCGGCATACCATATGAACAGGGGTCACAGTGCGGCATACCATGTGAACAGGGGGCACAGTGCGGTATACCATGTCAACAGGGGGCACAGTGCGCATACCATGTGAATAGGGGGCACAGTGCGGCATACCATGTGAACAGGGGGCACAGTGCGCATACCATGTGAACAGGGGTCACAGTGCGGCATACCATGTGAACAGGGGTCACAGTGCGACATACCATGTGAACAGGGGTCACAGTGCGGCATACCATGTGAACAGGGAGCACAGTGCGGCATACCATGTGAACAGGGGGCACAGTGCGCATACCATGTGAATAGGGGGCACAGTGCGGAATACCATGTGAACAGGGGGCACAGTGCGCATACCATGTGAATAGGGGGCACAGTGCGGAATACCATGTGAACAGGGGGCACAGTGCGGAATACCATGTGAACAGGGGGCACAGTGCGGTATACCATGAGAAGAGGGGGCATAGTGCAGAATACCATGTGAATAGGGGGCACAGTGCGGAATACCATATGAACAGGGGTCACAGTGCGGCATACCATGTGAACAGGGGGCACAGTGCGGTATACCATGTCAACAGGGGGCACAGTGCGCATACCATGTGAATAGGGGGCACAGTGCGGAATACCATGTGAACAGGGGGCACAGTGCGAATACCATGTGAATAGGGGGCACAGTGCGGAATACCATGTGAACAGGGGCACAGTGCGGCATACCATGTGAATAGGGGGCACAGTGCCGTTAACCATGTGAATAGGGGGCACAGTGCGGCATACCATGTGAACAGGGGGCACAGTGCGGAATACCATGTGAACAGGGGGCACAGTGAGGAATACCATGTGAATAGGGGGCACAGTGCGGCATACCATGTGAACAGGGGGCACAGTGCGGGATACCATGTGAACAGGGGGCACAGTGCGGCAAACCATGTGAACAGGGGCACAGTGCGGAATACCATGTGAACAGGGGGCACAGTGCGGCATACCATGTGAACAGGGGTCACAGTGCGGCATACCATGTGAACAGGGGGCACAGTGCGGCATACCATGTGAACAGGGGGCACAGTGCGGAGTACTATGTGAACAGGGGGCACAGTGCGGAAACAACACTGTACAATAATTCTGCGTATGTGAAATGAAGGAGACTCTGTTAATTTACAATTCGTTGTGAGTAATTTCATTCCTATGAGAGACCGTGCCTCGCCTCCGGGCACCAGCAATGAACGTCCGACAATGAATCCGCAGTATATTACCACAGGTCGCGCTATAATTCATACACATCACGTACGCCATGTTTACATGCATTTGTAGCAATCAGGGCAGCCGCTAGCAGCAGAGAATTTCAGCAATTATCATTCTTTTCAAATGTTTCACACTGTCAATTATTTATTTTTCGTTCGCGTACATCGTTTTAATTAATAAACGACACGTCTGATAACTATCTAACATGAATTATTCCCAGTTATGTGACCTTCATATTCTGTGTCATGTCATTTGTAGAGCAGAGAGCGATGTGATTTGTTAATATTGCAAATTGTGACAGCTGCTTGTCTCATTGTATGAACACAAGTGACACGGTGATTGGACGGCTGACTGCCGACGCTATGACCCAATTCCCTCATTATAGATGAGAGCAGCTAATGAGGATGGAGTTGCCGACATGCACTGTGCGTACAGATTGTTCCGTAGGGGTAACGCAACCACATTCACCGACCGCTGGGCCCCGAGATTTACTTGCTAAAAAATCAGTCTGATTGTATAAGATATTGGGGGTCATTCCAAGTTGATCGTAGCTGTGCTAAATTTAGCACAGCTACGATCATGTTCCCTGACATGCGGGGGACGCCCAGCACAGGGCTAGTCCGCCCCACATGTCAGTCCGGCCCCCCCCCCGCACAAATACAAACGTATCGCACACTGGGATGCCTTTGTATTTGTGGAGTAACTCCCGGCCAGCGCAGCTCTTGCGGCTGGCCAGGAGCTGCTCGTCGCTCACGCTGGCCGCAGCGGCCCGCCCCCCCAACGGTCCGGACACGCCTGCTCTTAAGCCCCCTCCCGCCTAGCGACTGCCTCTGTCTTAGAGGCGATCGCTAGGTACCGAAAGCTGCCATGTGACAAAGTGCAGCGAGCGATCGGGTCGGAATGACCCCCTTTGTGCGGGATCCACAATACAGCCGCCATATCTATCCTCAATGCTGCTGTCCGGCTCATCTTCCTCACCATACGTACTACGTCCACCTCAGGGACGTGCGGTGAGGTAAATGGCCGGGGAGGCACTGGCTAGTGGGCATGGATCATAAGATCTACATAACAAAGGTCTACAGTCATTAGGTCGACTACTATTGTCAACATGCATTAGGTCGACAGGGTGAAAAGGTCGATCTGACAAAAGGACGATGGCAGGACAGGTCGACAGGGTGAAAGGGTCGACACATGAAATGGTCAACATGACACAGGGTCGACGCAAAAAAAAGGTCTACACAACATTATTTTTTTGTATCGTTTCCACTGTCAAAGCACGTAGAAACCCAATTAGTGTACCGTGGCCCCAAGTTTCTGTGTTCTATAGAATGACTGTGTATAGGGGGCACACTGCTATGCTGTACTCTGCTGTATTGTCTGTGCTGTGTCAGACTCCAGACTTACAAGTGGCTGTGCTCTGTATATAGTCAGTGTATAGGGGGCACGCTGCTGTATGCTGTGCTGTACTCTGCTGTATTGTCTGTGCTGTGTCAGACTCCAGACTTACAAGTGGCTGTGCTCTGTATATAGTCAGTGTATAGGGGGCACGCTGCTGTGTGCTGTGCTCTGCAGTATTGTCTGTGCTGTGTCAGACTCAAGACTTGCAAGTGGCTGTGCTCTGTATATAGTCAGTGTATAGGGGCACACTGCTGTATGCTGTGCTGTACTCTGCAGTATTGGCTGTGCTGTGTCAGACTCCAGACTTGCAAGTGGCTGTGCTCTGTATATAGTCAGTGTTTGGGGGGCACGCTGCTGTATGTTGTGCTGTGCTCTGCGGTATTGGCTGTGCTGTGTTAGATTCCAGACTTGCAAGTGGCTGTGCTCTGTATATAGTCAGTGTAAATGGGGCATGCTGCTGTATGCTGTGCTCTGCTGTATTGGCTCTGCTGTGTCACACTCCAGACTTACAAGTGGCTGTGCTCTGTATATAGTCAGTGTATAGGGGGCACACTGCTGTATGCTGTGCTGTACTCTGCTGTATTGGGCTTGCTGTGTCAGACTCCAAACTTACAAGTGACTGTGCTCTGTATACAATCAGTGTATAGGGGGCACGCTGCTGTATGCTGTGCTGTACTCTGCTGTATTGGCTGTGCTGTGTCAGACTTCAGTCTTTCAAGTGAATGTGCTCTGTATATAGTCAGTGTATAGGGGCATGCTGCTGTATGCTGTACTTTACTCTGCTGTATTGGCTGTGCTATATCAGACTCCATACTTGCAAGTGGCTGTGCTCCGTATATAGTCAGTGTATAGGGGGCACGCTGCTGTATGCTGTGCTGTATGTACTCTGCTGTATTGGCTGTGCTGTGTCAGACTTCAGTCTTACAAGTGAATGTGCTCTGTATATAGTCAGTGTATAGGGACACGCTGCTGTATGCTGTACTTTACTCTGCTGTATTGGCTGTGCTATATCAGACTCCATACTTTCAAGTGGCTGTGCTCTGTATATAGTCAGTGGATAGGGGGCACGCTGCTGTGTGCTGTGCTCTGCTGTATTGGCTGTGCTGTGTCAGACTCCAGACTTTCAAGTGGCTGTGCTCTGTATATAGTTAGTGTACAGGGGGCATGCTGCTGTGTGCTGCACTGTACTCTGCTATATTGTCTGTGCTGTGTCAGACTCCAGACTTGCAAGTGGCTGTGCTCTGTATATAGTCAGTGTATAGGGGGCACACTGCTGTATGCTGTGCTGTAGTCTTCTGTATTGGCAGTGCTGTGCCAGACTCTAGACTTACAAGTGGCTGTGCTCTGTATATAGTCAGTGTTTGGGGGGCACGCTGCTATATGCTGTGCTCTGCAGTATTGACTGTGCTGTGTTAGATTCCAGACTTGCAAGTGGCTGTGCTCTGTATATAGTCAGTGTATAGGGGGCACACTGCCTTTGCTGTTCTGTACTCTTCTGTATTGGCAGTGCTGTGTCAGACTCCAGACTTACAAGTGGCTGTGCTCTGTATATAGTCAGTGTAGAGGGGACACGCTGCTGTATGCTGTGCTGTACCCTGCTGTATTGGCTGTGATGTGCCAAACTCCAGACTTATAAGTGACTGTGCTCTGTATATAGTCAGTGTAGAGGGGTCACACTCCTGTATTGGCTGTGCTGTGTCAGACTTCAGACTTGAAACTTACAAGTGGCTGTGCTCTGTATATAGTCAGTGTAGAGGGGTCACGTTGCTGTGTGCTGTGCTCTGCAGTATTGGCTGTGCTGTGTCAGACTTCAGACTTACAAGTGTCTGTGCTCTGTATATAGTCAGTGCATAGGGGGCACACTGCTGTGTGCTGTGCTCTGCAGTATTGTCTGTGCTGTGTCAGACTCCAGACTTACAAGTGGCTGTGCTCTGTATATAGTCAGTGCATAGGGGGCACACTGCTGTGTTCTGTGCTCTGCAGTATTGTCTGTGCTGTGTCAGACTCCAGACTTGCAAGTGGCTGTGCTCTGTATATAGTCAGTGTTTGGGGGGCACGCTGCTGTATGTTGTGCTGTGCTCTGCGGTATTGGCTGTGCTGTGTTAGATTCCAGACTTGCAAGTGGCTGTGCTCTGTATATAGTCAGTGTAAATGGGGCATGCTTCTGTATGCTGTGCTCTGCTGTATTGGCTCTGCTGTGTCACACTCCAGACTTACAAGTGGCTGTGCTCTGTATATAGTCAGTGTATAGGGGGCACACTGCTGTATGCTGTGCTGTACTCTGCTGTATTGGGCGTGCTGTGTCAGACTCCAAACTTACAAGTGACTGTGCTCTGCATACAATCAGTGTATAGGGGGCACGCTGCTGTACTCTGCTGTATTGGCTGTGCTGTGTCAGACTTCAGTCTTTCAAGTGAATGTGCTCCTTATATAGTCAGTGTATAGGGGCATGCTGCTGTATGCTGTACTTTACTCTGCTGTATTGGCTGTGCTATATCAGACTCCATACTTGCAAGTGGCTGTGCTCCGTATATAGTCAGTGTATAGGGGGCACGCTGCTGTATGCTGTGCTGTATGTACTCTGCTGTATTGGCTGTGCTGTGTCAGACTTCAGTCTTACAAGTGAATGTGCTCTGTATATAGTCAGTGTATAGGGACATGCTGCTGTGTGCTGTGCTCTGCTGTATTGGCTGTGCTGTGTCAGACTCCAGACTTTCAAGTGGCTGTGCTCTGTATATAGTTAGTGTACAGGGGGCATGCTGCTGTGTGCTGCACTGTACTCTGCTATATTGTCTGTGCTGTGTCAGACTCCAGACTTGCAAGTGGCTGTGCTCTGTATATAGTCAGTGTATAGGGGGCACACTGCTGTATGCTGTGCTGTAGTCTTCTGTATTGGCAGTGCTGAGCCAGACTCTAGACTTACAAGTGGCTGTGCTCTGTATATAGTCAGTGTTTGGGGGGCACGCTGCTATATGCTGTGCTCTGCAGTATTGACTGTGCTGTGTTAGATTCCAGACTTGCAAGTGGCTGTGCTCTGTATATAGTCAGTGTATAGGGGGCACACTGCCTTTGCTGTTCTGTACTCTTCTGTATTGGCAGTGCTGTGTCAGACTCCAGACTTACAAGTGGCTGTGCTCTGTATATAGTCAGTGTAGAGGGGACACGCTGCTGTATGCTGTGCTGTACCCTGCTGTATTGGCTGTGATGTGCCAAACTCCAGACTTATAAGTGACTGTGCTCTGTATATAGTCAGTGTAGAGGGGTCACACTCCTGTATTGGCTGTGCTGTGTCAGACTTCAGACTTGAAACTTACAAGTGGCTGTGCTCTGTATATAGTCAGTGTAGAGGGGTCACGTTGCTGTGTGCTGTGCTCTGCAGTATTGGCTGTGCTGTGTCAGACTTCAGACTTACAAGTGTCTGTGCTCTGTATATAGTCAGTGCATAGGGGGCACACTGCTGTGTGCTGTGCTCTGCAGTATTGTCTGTGCTGTGTCAGACTCCAGACTTACAAGTGTCTGTGCTCTGTATATTGTCAGTGTATAGGGGGCATGCTGCTGTGTACTGTGCTCTGCAGTATTGTCTGTGCTGTGTCAGACTCCAGGCTTACAAGTGGCTGTGCTCTGTATATAGTCAGTGTATAGGGGGCACACTGCTGTGTCCTGTGCTCTGCTGTATTGTCTGTGCTGTGTCAGACTCCAGGCTTACAAGTGGCTGTGCTCTGTATATAGTCAGTGTATAGGGGGCATGCTGCTGTGTCCTGTGCTCTGCAGTATTGTCTGTGATGTGTCAGACTCCAGACTTACAAGTGTCTGTGCTCTGTATATAGTCAGTGCATAGGGGGCATGCTGCTGTGTCCTGTGCTCTGCAGTATTGTCTGTGCTGTGTCAGACTCCAGACTTACAAGTGTCTGTGCTCTGTATATAGTCAGTGCATAGGGGGCACACTGCTGTGTGCTGTGCTCTGCAGTATTGTCTGTGCTGTGTCAGACTCCAGACTTACAAGTGGCTGTGCTCTGTATATAGTCAGTGTATAGGGGGCATGCTACTGTGTCCTGTGCTCTGCAGTATTGTCTGTGCTGTGTCAGACTCCAGGCTTACAAGTGGCTGTGCTCTGTATATAATCAGTATATGGGGGGGGGGGGCACGCTGCTGTATGCTGCACTGTACTCTTCTGGAAACTGGCTGTGCTGTGTCCATCTAAAGTGGCTGTTCACAAACAGCACTACATTGTTTACTGTGCGACTCACTGTCAGATATGATGTCCGAAATCCATAACCGTACGGCGAATTAGAAACAAAAGCAAAACCAGCAAAAATGGTCCGGTGGACATCGGTACCGTACCAGTCCTATATTGGGCTGGATGTCATGAAGTCAGAATTTTCCAGAGGTGTGGGTTCCCGAACAAACTCTATTTTTGTTTTTTAAAGCGGCAATCATTTACCAGACATGGTTTTGCCTTGTACATGATTGGCGCTTTAAATAATTGAAATTGCTACTGCAAGCAAGAAATTGCTACTGCATCTTCAAAAAGATGGCTGCTGTTTTTTGTCTCACTATTGTGCAGATCTGGTGTACGGTTCTCTCTTATTTTGTGACTCTGTATAATTCCTATGCAATTATGTACTGGGGAGTGAGGCGAGGGAATCACCTTGGCGTGTGTTTTGGGCAGAAGTAAAAGCTTTAAGTGGAGCGTGAGGGGTGTGATTCTGATTACCTCTCTATATTCAGCACGGATATGGGATTCTAAGTCGACACCAAAAAAGTCGACACACCTTAGGTCTACACCAATTTGTCGACACGCCTTAGGCCGACACCTCAAATAGGTTGACATGGACAAAAGGACAACCTGAACAAGGTCGACCTGGAAAAAGGACGACGTGAGTTTTTTATGTTTTTTTTGGTGTTGTTTTTTTCGTAAAGTGATTGGGAACCCCAATTAGTGCACCGTGTCCCCTCGCATGGCTCTCTTCGCTCGCCATGCTTCGGGCAAGGTTAACGTCCCCAATTGTAGTCCATGTGGATCGTAAAGTATTAAAAAATTTAAAAAAATGAAGAAGAAAAAATGTGAAAATATCATGTATTATAGTTCCGCAGCCTGGACCTCTGTAAAGTCCTAAAGTCATTTTAGGACAAACGAGTAACAATGAGTTTCTGCAGAACAGAAGTCTGACGGCCGGGGAACTACATACTTATTATTTCTGAAAGTTATAAAACAAAACAAAACAACAACAAAAACCCCAAAACCTTGAATTGCCTCCTTGACAGGATTTTATAACTGACTTCATAACTAGACGGAGCCAAAGCGGAAAGCCGACTCTCCATTCTTTGGACAGAGAAACAAATTCATTGTGTTCCGGAGGGATTACGTTAATGGCAATTTACTATAAATGAGTAAACAAGCACTCGGCAGAGAATGTGAACCGTATGGGTCATAAAGTAACGCAGGCCCGTTGTGGGAGACAAGCTGAGCAGGTCCGTCCGTCCACTTCCATTTCATCGTATCATCAGTAATCGGATTGCACATATGATTATATATAGACTAACTTCTACTTGCTGCGATGAGAGGGATGAAAGCCTCAGCACTGATGCATGAAACCAGGGGAGAGGTCACTTATCCCAAAATAAAACCAATATGACTATGAGGTAACCTCCCAGAGAGCCGCATTACTCAGAAATCATAAACACTCGTCCAACGCTGTAACAGCGACCAAACACCCCCGGTTTCTGGAAGCTGCTCCTAATTCACATCACGTGCACTCAGAACATCCTGAAATATTTCACAATCACATCATTGTTATGTGTAAACTGTGTAATGTACAGCACAATGAAAGAATGGACGACTAAAGGCCCCCATCCACTACTCCGATTTGGGCACTTTTTTTTCAGATTTTGACGCCTCTGACCAAAAAATCTGAATAAAAGTGTCACATCGGACGGCTCTTCCGATTCGATGCTCACTCCCATGTCAGATATGTCTGAACCAGTGCCGTTTCTTGGGTCGAGCGAGCCATGCAACCGCACGGGGCGCTCGCTGCAGCACTTCTGAGGGTCCTTGCTTCCCCCTCTTCCCGAGTACTCTGCTCGGGGGGCGGAGTATCGGGTCATTCCGCAAAACTCTGCCCCCCAGGCGGAGTACTGATGACAAGAGGAGGGGGAGCCAAGCTACTAGAAGGACGAGGCGGCCGGCGCGAGGAGGGAGAGGCGGGCCGAAGAGCGGGAAGAACCTCTGCTAATGTAAGTGTCTCTCTCCCCCCACTTGACACTTGCCTGCCTAATGTGTAAAATGGGGACTCTTGCCTACATAATGTGTAAAATGGGGACACTTGCCTGCCGTGATGTGTAAAATGGGGACTTTTGCCTGCCGTAATGTGTAAAATGGGGACATATGCCTGCCTAATGTGTAA
This sequence comes from Pseudophryne corroboree, assembly GCF_028390025.1. NCBI lineage: Eukaryota > Metazoa > Chordata > Amphibia > Anura > Myobatrachidae > Pseudophryne > Pseudophryne corroboree. Next base: position 832,309,867 of record NC_086448.1, read on the forward strand.
AATGGGGACACTTGCCTGCCTAATGTGTAAAATGGGGACACTTGCCTGCCTAATGTGTAAAATGGGGACATATGCCTGCCTAATGTGTAAAATGGGGACACTTGCCTGCGTAATGTGTAAAATGGGGACACTTGGCTGCGTAATGTGTAAAATGGGGACACTTGCCTGTTGTAATGTGTAAAATGGGGACTTTTGCCTCCCGTAATGTGTGAAATGGGGACTCTGCCTGCGTAGTGTGTAAAATGAGGACACTTGCCTGCGTAATGTGTAAAACGGGGACACTTTCCTGCCTAATGTGTAAAATGGGGACTCTTGCCTGCCGTATTGTGTAAAATGCCGTATTGTGTAAAATGGGGACTCTTGCCTGCCGTAATGTGTAAAATGGGGACTCTTACCTGCCATAATGTGTAAAATGGGGACACTTGCCTGCCGTAATGTGTAAAATTGGGACACTTGCCTGCATAATGTGTAAAATGGGGACTCTTGCCTGCCGTATTGTGTAAAATGAGGACTCTTGTCTGTCGTAATGTGTAAAATTGGGACTCTTGCCTGTCGTAATGTGTAAAATTGGGACTCTTGCCTGCCATAATGTGTAAAATGGGGACACTTGCCTGCATAATGTGTAAAATTGGGACTCTTGCCTGCCGTATTGTGTAAAATGAGGACTCTTGTCTGTCGTAATGTGTAAAATTGGGACTCTTGCCTGTCGTAATGTGTAAAATTGGGACTCTTGCCTGCCATAATGTGTAAAATGGGGACACTTGCCTGCATAATGTGTAAAATTGGGACACTTGCCTGCGTAATGTGTAAAATGGGGACACTTGCCTGCGTAATGTGTAAAATTGAGACACTTGCCTGTCGTAATGTGTAAAATGAGGACACTTGCCTGCGTAATGTGTAAAATGGGGACACTTGCCTGCGTAATGTATAAAATTCATCTGCCTCTTTCTCTCCAGAATTTTCCCGTCCTCCCTCCCAGAGCCGGCCATAGGCATAGGCAAACTAGGCAATTGCCTAGGGCATTTGATATGCCTAGGGGCATCATCAGCTTCTGCTGATTAAAACGATATGCGGCATGCCTATATTCTGTATGTAGCATTTCATATGCAGATACAGCCACAGTCTCACACAGTATATTGGCATGCTGCATATCAGTTTAATCAGCAGAAGCTGCTTGTGCATCCTAGCCCCATAGCAATGCAAATAAGATGCATTTTCATTAAAAAAAAAAGGTGCCCGACGTTAGCATTGATGCAAGATTCACTGTTAGTGGAAGTGTGAGTGCTGTGTGCATGTGAGTGGGTTGGTTGTGCAGTAGTGTTCAGAATATGTGTAAGGAGCATTATGTGTGTCATGTAAAAATGCTTTAATAATGTGCAACATATGTGTAAAGGGCCACTATGTGTGTCATTATGTGTATAAGGGCATTAATAATGTGCGGCATATGTGTAACAGGGTACTACTGTATGTGTGTCATTATGTGTATAGGGGCACTAATAATGTTCAGCAAATGTGTAGGGGGCACTATGTGTGTCATTATGTGTATAAGGGCATTAATAATGTGCGGCATATGTGTAAGGGACATTATGTGTAAAAGGGAATTAATAAAGGTTGTCATAATGTGTAAGGTGCATTATGTTTATAAGGACATTAATGTGTCTCATATGTGTAAGGGGCATTACTGTGTGGAATTGTGTATAAATGCATTACTAATGTGTGGCATTATGTGTATAAGGTGCTCTACTATGTGGCATTGCATATAGAAAGGGCACTACTGTGTCGTCTAATGTGAATAAAGAGCAATAAGGTGTGGTGTAATGTGAATAAGGAGCAATTCAGTGTGATGTAATGTGAATAAGGGGCTCTACTGTGAGGAGTAATGTTTATAAGGTAAAGTGGTACTACTGTGGGATATAATATGAATTATGGACACTATAGCAAGATAAAATGTGAATAAAGTTGCAGCACTCTGTGGCGTAATTGGAATTGGGGTTACTATTGTGTGGCCATGCCCCTTCCCAGCAAGAAGATGCCCCTTTTCGGGCTGTGCGTCAAATGTGCGAACTGTTCCTATTTAAAATATAGGGGGTACAAGGACTGCTATGGGTGAGGGTTGATGGTGCTGGGAAAGAGGTGCAAGGTCAGAGGCAGAACCAGCGGTGGTGCTAGGGGGCACCAGCCAAAATCTTGCCTAGGGCATCATATTGGTTAGGGCCGGCTCTGCTCCCTTCCCAGGTCACCTAACGTTTCCCCACCTGTTTATTTTTCTTTGCCGGTTGGGATTCGTCAGCCTATCTCTGTGGCGGGAAAGAACGGCGGTTACAGTGGCTATTGCGCCGCTGTTTGGAGGTGTCCTCATTGCCCAATACATTGTATACTCTGGCCCTCCTTACCGGGGGTCATTGGGCTTGGCTGTTTGGCCGACCCTATTGCGGGGTACTGGGGTGAGAGTTGAAGACTCAGCACTTATTGGCGTAGCCAATGAGATAAATAAAGTCATGTCGTGGACATGCCTAGCGGCAATAAGTCGTAATGTCACTGCTGATCTGGCCGTTCTTTTATTATTTGCCACCATACTTAGTTTAAGTATTATAAAATCGGTTGACCGATTTTAATGGCATTTCAGTGGTCTGTGTCGTTATTTCTGTGTCGTTATTTCTAGATATGTTAAGTTAGTTCACATTTAGTTGTAAGGTTATTGTGCAATGATGTCATGCGGTCCGACGTCGGCCGATAGAAAGTTTATATCGGTTGCGATCTGACACGTGCTAGATCGGATCAGATATATCTGAAGTGACTGTAGTGAAAATTAAAGCCAGGGTCCGATCTGATTCCCGGGAAACTCCCGGGAGAGTTCAAGAGAAATCTGATGAAATCTGCAGCTCAGACAAGTCTGAGTAGTGGATGGTCACCTTCAGGGATGTATTTGCTAAGCAGCGATAGTAGTAAATGCTATGTCGGGCTTGTTTTGCGTTTTTGCTATCGGCGCTGTAAATTGCATGGTCGGAGCTGCTGATAATCTGCACTATGGGCCTAATTCAGACCTGATTGCTGATGTGCATTTGTGCTTGAGCAGGGGGGAGGGGGGGGGGGGCAAGACTAGCCCTGTGCCGGGCATCCCCACACATGTCTGAGTAACTGATAGTCGCCCTGCCCTCTGTTTTATAAATACATATAAACCTTTTTTATTTTAACACTGTGAAAAATAATTGAGTCATTGTGTTCTTGTTAGAGTGTAGCAGTAATTCATTTCCCCCTCACCTCTTCTTTCAGGGCTGTTGTCCGGACTCCTGTCTCCCAGCAGGGCCAGAGGGAGCGGCGTGCAGGTGGTGCTGTCATCCATAGGGGATCTAGTTATGTGACCGCCGGTCACAGTACCTCCACCTGCATTCCAACCAATGAAAATCCCAGCAGTTGACATGCCGACTCACACGACACCCATAGAGTGGGAATATAACCTGTGGCAAGCGCAGTTCGCCACTGAGCCCGCAATGTGGGAAGCGCAATGCACCCGCAATGGGTTTCATTGCCCCCCGCCAGCGTTCTGCTGCCAGGATCCCAGCGTCGGGATGTTGATCGCCGAGATCCCAGCCGCTGGTAACGCAGCCCCAACCCATCCAGGGTGAAGGGTCCAGGGGAATACACCATTGCTGCCCTTCAGCCCCTGTATCTGGCTAGCAGCATACCTGTAATGCCCCCCCCGTAGCAAGTATTGTCTCAGTGATACTCATGGCACGCATACTCAACTCTATATCCCCCCCCCATCTGCGCGTACTTACGTCAGGAGGACAGGGTGCTGGTCCTTTGCTGTTCTGTGTTATCACACGTGTATCTTCTGTGTTATCACACCTGTATCTTCTGTATTATCACACCTGTATCTTCTGTATTATCACACCTGTATCTTCTGTGTTATCACACCTGTATCTTCTGTGTTATCACACCTGTATCTTCTGTATTATCACACCTGTATCTTCTGTATTATCACACCTGTATCTTCTGTATTATCACACCTGTATCTTCTGTATTATCACACCTGTATCTTCTGTATTATCACACCTGTATCTTCTGTATTATCACACATGTATCTTCTGTATTATCACACCTGTATCTACAGTATTATCACACCTGTTCTGTATTATCACACCTGTATCTTCTGTATTATCACACCTGTATCTTCTGTATTATCACACCTGTATCTTCTGTATTATCACACCTGTATCGTCTGTGTTATCACACCTGTATCTTCTGTGTTATCATACCTGTATCGTCTGTATTATCACACCTGTATCTTCTGTATTATCACACCTGTATCTTCTGTATTATCACACCTGTATCATCTGTATTATCACACCTGTATCTTCTGTGTTATCATACCTGTATCGTCTGTATTATCACACCTGTATCGTCTGTGTTATCACACCTGTATCTTCTGTATTATCACACCTGTATCATCTGTATTATCACACCTGTATCGTCTGTATTATCACACCTGTATCTTCTGTGTTATCACACCTGTAGCTTCTGTATTATCACACCTGTATCTTCTGTATTATCACACCTGCATCTTCTGTATAATCACACCTGTATCTTCTGTATTATCACACCTTTATCTTCTGTGTTATCACTCCTGTAGCTTATGTGTTATCACACCTGTATCGTCTGTGTTATCACACCTGTATCTTCTGTATTATCACACCTGCATCTTCTGTATTATCACACCTGTATCCTCTGTGTTATCACACCTGTATCTTCTGTATTATCACACCTGTATCTTCTGTATTATCACAACTGTATATTCTGTGTTATTACACCTGTATCTTCTGTATTATCACACCTGTATCTTCTGTATTATCACACCTGTATATTCTGTATTATCACACCTGTATCTTCTGTATTATCATACCTGTATCTTCTGTGTAATCACACCTGTATCTTCTGTGTTATCACACCTGTATCTTCTGTGTTATCATACCTGTATCGTCTGTATTATCACACCTGTATATTCTGTATTATCACACCTGTATATTCTGTTATCACACCTGTAGCTTCTGTATTATCACACCTGTAACTTCTATATTATCACCCCTGTATATTTTGTATTATCACACCTGCATATTCTGTGTTATCACACCTGTAGCTTCTGTGTTATCACACCTGTATCCTCTGTGTTATCACACCTGTATCTTCTGTATTATCACACCTGTATCTTCTGTGTTATCACACCTGTATCTTCTGTATTATCACACCTGTAGCTTCTGTATTATCACACCTGTATCTTCTGTATTATCACACCTGTATATTCTGTATTATCACACCTGTATCTTCTGTATTATCACACCTGTATCTTCTGTGTTATCACACCTGTATCTTCTGTGTTATCACACCTGTATCCTCTGTGTTATCACACCTGTATCTTCTGTATTATCACACCTGTAGCTTCTGTATTATCACACATGTATCTTCTGTATTATCACACCTGCATCTTCTGTATATCACACCTGTATCCTCTGTGTTATCACACCTGTATCTTCTGTATTATCACACCTGTATCTTCTGTATTATCACACCTGTTCTGTATTACCACACCTGTATCTTCTGTGTTATCACACCTGTATCTTCTGTATTATCACACCTGTATCTTCTGTGTTATTACACCTGTATCTTCTGTGTTATTACACCTTTATCTTCTTTTTTTTATCACACCTGTATCTTCTGTGTTATCACACCTGTATCTTCTGTGTTATCACACCTGTATCTTCTGTATTATCACACCTGTATTTTCTGTGTTATCACACCTGTAGCTTCTGTTTTATCACACCTGTAGCTTGTTATCACACCTGTATCTTCTGTATTATCACACCTGTATTTTCTGTATTATCACACCTGTAACGTCTGTTATCACACCTGTATCTTCTGTGTTATCACACCTGTAGCTTCTGTATTATCACACCTGTATATTCTGTATTCTCACACCTGTATATTCTGTGTTATCTCACCTGTAGCTTCTGTATTATCACACCTGTATATTCTGTATTCTCACACCTGTATATTCTGTTATCACACCAGTAGCTTCTGTGTTATCACACTTGTATCTTCTGTGTTATCACACCTGTAGCTTCTGTTATCACACCTGTATCTTCTGTGTTATCACACCTGTACCTTCTGTATTATCATACCTGTAGCTTCTGTTATCACACCTTTACCTTCTGTATAATCACACCTGTATCTTCTGTATTATCACACCTTTATCTTCTGTGTTATCACACCTGTATCTTCTGTATTATCACACCTGTATCTTCTGTGTTATCACACCTGTAGCTTCTGTATTATCACACCTGTAGCTTCTGTGTTATCACACCTGTATCTTCTGTATTATCACACCTGCATCTTCTGTATTATCACACCTGTATCGTCTGTGTTATCACACCTGTATCTTCTGTGATATCACACCTGTAGCTTCTGTATTATCACAACTGTATATTCGGTATTATCACACCTGTATATTCTGTGTTTTCACACCTGTAGCTTCTGTATTATCACACCTGTATCTTCTGTATTATCACACCTGTATATTTTGTATTATCACACATGTATATTCTGTTATCACACCTGTATCTTCTGTGTTATCACACCTGTAGCTTCTGTTATCACACCTTTATCTTCTGTGTTATCACACCTTTACCTTCTGTATAATCACACCTGTATCTTCTGTATTAACACACCTTTATCTTCTGTGTTATCACACCTGTAGCTTCTGTATTATCACATCTTTATCTTCTGTGTTATCAAACCTGTATCTTCTGTGTTATTACAACTTTATCTTCTTTTTTTATCACACCTGTATCTTCTGTGTTATTATACCTGTATCTTATGTGTTATCACACCTGTATCTTCTGTATTATCACACCTGTATCTTCTGTGTTATCACACCTGTAGCTTCTGTATTATCACACCTTTATCTTCTGTGTTATCACAACTGTATTTTCTGTGTTATTACACCTTTATCTTCTTTTTTTATCACACTTGTATCTTCTGTGTTATCACACCTGTATCTTCTGTGTTATTACATCTGTATCTTCTGTGTTATCACACCTGTATCTTCTGTATTATCACACCTGTATCTTCTGTATTATCACACCTGCATCTTCTGTATTATCACACCTGTATCGTCTGTGTTATCACACCTGTATCTTCTGTGTTATCACACCTCGTAGCTTCTGTATTATCACAACTGTATATTCTGTATTATCACACCTGTATATTCTGTTATCACACCTGTAGCTTCTGTGTTATCACACCTGTATCTTCTATATTATCACACCTGTATATTTTGTATTATCACACCTGCATATTCTGTGTTATCACACCTGTAGCTTCTGTGTTATCACACCTGTATCTTCTGTGTTATCACACCTGTAGCTTCTGTTATCACACCTTTATCTTCTGTGTTATCACACCTGTACCTTCTGTATAATCACACCTGTATCTTCTGTATTATCACACCTTTATCTTCTGTATTATCACACCTTTATCTTCTGTGTTATCACTCCTGTAGCTTCTGTTATCACACCTTTACCTTCTGTATAATCACACCTGTATCTTCTGTATTATCACACCTTTATCTTCTGTGTTATCACACCTGTATCTTCTGTATTATCACACCTGTATCTTCTGTGTTATCACACCTGTAGCTTCTGTATTATCACACCTGTAGCTTCTGTGTTATCACACCTGTAGCTTCTGTGTTATCACACTTGTATCTTCTGTGTTATCACACCTGTAGCTTCTGTTATCACACCTGTATCTTCTGTGTTATCACACCTGTACCTTCTGTATTATCACACCTGTAGCTTCTGTTATCACACCTTTACCTTCTGTATAATCACACCTGTATCTTCTGTATTATCACACCTTTATATTCTGTGTTATCACACCTGTATCTTCTGTATTATCACACCTGTATCTTCTGTGTTATCACACCTGTAGCTTCTGTATTATCACACCTGTAGCTTCTGTGTTATCACACCTGTATCTTCTGTATTATCACACCTGCATCTTCTGTATTTTCTGTATTATCACACCTGTATCGTCTGTGTTATCACACCTGTATCTTCTGTGATATCACACCTGTAGCTTCTGTATTATCACAACTGTATATTCGGTATTATCACACCTGTATATTCTGTGTTTTCACACCTGTAGCTTCTGTATTATCACACCTGTATCTTCTGTATTATCACACCTGTATATTTTGTATTATCACACATGTATATTCTGTTATCACACCTGTAGCTTCTGTGTTATCACACTTGTATCTTCTGTGTTATCACACCTGTAGCTTCTGTTATCACACCTTTATCTTCTGTGTTATCACACCTTTACCTTCTGTATAATCACACCTGTATCTTCTGTATTATCACACCTTTATCTTCTGTGTTATCACACCTGTAGCTTCTGTATTATCACATCTTTATCTTCTGTGTTATCAAACCTGTATCTTCTGTGTTATTTCAACTTTATGTTCTTTTTTTATCACACTTGTATCTTCTGTGTTATCACACCTGTATCTTCTGTGTTATTACATCTGTATCTTCTGTGTTATCACACCTGTATCTTCTGTATTATCACACCTGTATCTTCTGTATTATCACACCTGCATCTTCTGTATTATCACACCTGTATCGTCTGTGTTATCACACCTGTATCGTCTGTGTTATCACACCTGTATCTTCTGTGTTATCACACCTGTAGCTTCTGTATTATCACAACTGTATATTCTGTATTATCACACCTGTATATTCTGTTATCACACCTGTAGATTCTGTATTATCACACCTGTATCTTCTATATTATCACACCTGTATATTTTCTATTATCACACCTGCATATTCTGTGTTATCACACCTGTAGCTTCTGTGTTATCACACCTGTATCTACTGTGTTATCACACCTGTAGCTTCTGTTATCACACCTTTATCTTCTGTGTTATCACACCTGTACCTTCTGTATAATCACACCTGTATCTTCTGTATTATCACACCTGCATCTTCTGTATAATCACACCTGTATCTTCTGTATTATCACACCTTTATCTTCTGTGTTATCACTCCTGTAGCTTCTGTATTATCACATCTTTATCTTCTGTGTTATCACAACTGTATCTTCTGTGTTATTACATCTTTATCTTCTTTTTTTATCACACCTGTATCTTCTGTGTTATTACACCTGTATCTTCTGTGTTATCACACCTGTATCTTCTGTGTTATCACACCTGTATCTTCTGTATTATCACACCTGTATATTCTGTATTATCACACCTGTATCGTCTGTGTTATCAAACCTGTATCTTGTGTATTATCACACCTGCATCTTCTGTATTATCACACCTGTATCCTCTGTGTTATCACACTTGTATCTTCTGTATTATCACACCTGTATCTTCTGTATTATCACACCTGTTCTGTATTATCACACCTGTATATTCTGTGTTATTACACCTGTATCTGATGTATTATCACACCTGTAGCTTCTGTATTATCACACCTGCATCTTCTGTATAATCACACCTGTATCTTCTGTATTATCACACCTTTATCTTCTGTGTTATCACTCCTGTAGCTTATGTGTTATCACACCTGTATCTTCTGTGTTATCACACCTGTAGCTTCTGTATTATCACACCTGTATCTTCTGTATTATCACACTTGTATCATCTGTGTTATTACATCTGTATCTTCTGTGTTATCACACCTGTAGCTTCTGTATTATCACACCTGTATCTTCTGTATTATCACACTTGTATCTTCTGTGTGATCACACCTGTATCTTCTGTATTATCACACTTGTATCTTCTGTGTGATCACACCTGTATCTTCTGTTATCACACCTGTATCTTCTGTATTATCACACCTGTAGTTTCTGTATTATCACATCTGTAGCTTCAGTATTATCACTTTTGTAGCTTCTGTATTATCACACCTGTATCTTTTGTTATCACACCTGTAGCTTCTGTATTATCACACCTGTAGCTTCTGTGTTATCACACCTGTATCTTCTGTGTTATCACACCTGTATCTTCTGTGTTATCACACCTGTAGCTTCTGTATTATCACACCTGTGGACAGTGACTGTTTATAAGAAGTTGTGGTCACTGTGAGGGGATTCAAAGGATTACTTTGCAAAAGTTTGCACCTTCACACGCATTAGTAATAAACACATAAAACATTAAATGTTAGGCACACAGGATAACATACAGTTTAGTATGCATGAACAATATGTATCCACAATTACCATTAAAATATTTCTACAGTCTTGCCCCGTTTATATAAAGTTGTGAGTGCACTTCAAAGGTCTATTTCCTTTAAACGGGATGAATTGTGAACTTAATATAATACATGCGGAATTAAGGCTATCAAATGGGGCTGAATCTGTCTATATATGCAGCTATATAGACTGTCTCTTTCCTCAGATAAGTAACACGAAAGTAACGATCCTCCTTTATTTGTACAGCAGCATTACCAATGAATATTTTATGTATTGCTGCTTTATCACACCTGTGACTTCTACATTATCACACCTGTACTGTAGCTTCTGCATTATCACACCTGTACTGTAGCTTCTGTATTATCACACCTGTACTGTAGCTTCTGCATTATCACACCTGTAGTTTCTGTATTATAACATCTGTAGCTTCAGTATTATCACACATGTATCTTCTGTGTTATCACACCTGTACTTCTGTATTATTACACCTATGGCTTCTGCATTATCACACCTGTACTGTAGCTTCTGCATTATCACACCTGTACTGTAGCGTCTGTATTATCACACCTGTACTGTAGCTTCTGCATTATCACACCTGTACTGTAGCTTCTTCATTATCACACCTGTTGTTTCTGTATTATCACATCTGTAGCTTCAGTATTGTCACACCTGTGGCTTCTGCATTATCATACCTGTACTGTAGCGTCTGTATTATCACACCTGTACTGTAGCTTCTGCATTATCACACCTGTACTGTAGCTTCTGCATTATCACACCTGTAGTTTCTGTATTATCACATCTGTTGCTTCAGTATTATCACACATGTATCTTCTGTGTTATCACACTTGTATCTTCTGTATTATCACACCTGTGGCTTCTGCATTATCACACCTGTACTGTAGCTTCTGCATTATCACACCTGTAGCTTGTCGAAGTCAAAAATATTACATAGAGAGAACATACTGTCAAAGTCAAAAATATTACATAAAGAGGACATACAAACTACACACATTTAAGTCGCTATACTTGCAAATACGCGCAGCGAGCACAGCAATATATGGTAACACACGCATTTACACGGACATGCCACAGAGATGGATTCGACACTTATTTCATACAGTACATAATTATAATAATATCAAGCGCCAGACATCATGATGATTTAAAATTACCTAATGAATTAATGTCATGTATGTGTATTATTTGAACGGAACCAGATACACCTGTCATGTTTACTATTAAAACAAGCAGATTGGTGTGTAGATTAATTTGATACTTGTTATTAAGTTGTAGGACATTGCAGCGGATAATTATGATTGAATGTATAAAAGCTAAAATCACTTTGTTAGAACAATGAATGATACAGTGGACAGGGAACTCAGGCCAGCCCTTTGGCAGTCTTCAGGGCTGAACCTGATCAGCATATACAAAGAGAATAGTGACTCAATCATGAATGAGAGACCCCTCCCCCAGAAACTAGTTAACACATTTTGCTGGTCACACAGGAAGGTAGTTCCTGTTTTTTGGTCTCAGAGTTAGTTTCTTTTTGGTCTCAGACAGAGATGGAGGTCTTGCATGATTTTACAGAGGAAAGAGAGAAATAGAGAGTCATATGAAGGGACAAACTTATATGAGAAAGATATGGTAATTGTATCGCTGGCATTTAACTGTAACTATATGTAACTGTTTTAACTATGTTCTAACTGTTTACTGTGTGAGTTGTATTCATGTAACTATAGGTATACTGTACTTTGTAATATATATTGAATCCATATCCTTTTAACAACAAATATATACATCAATGAGCTTTGGAACTCAGATAATGTGTGGGTGTATTGTTTTCTCTTATGGGATACAGTGTTTTGCGATGTACAGCGCACTTTTATCGTATAAGGTAGTAAGAGGTGCAGGCATTTACAATATATATTAGAGCGGGCATTTTAAATATTTGTGAGAAATCAATTTGGCATTCTTAGATGAGGGCTCTTACGGGATATCAGGGTCTTAATGATGCACTGTACATTACAAATGTGGCTGTAATTGACCGGCTCCAATGGATGCATTGAGAAGCTGATGAAAATAACATTCACGTTAATGTATTTTTGTGTTATCAGTAAGCCAATGATATGAAATTCAAGGGACAATGCGTTTCTCATAATATTTAAGATGCTAAAATGTATTTTTATTGTTGCAAAACAAGGTTCAAATAAGTCATATTGTGTTTGATTCAGATTGGATTGTTTATCTGTTTAAGTAGGTTTAAAAGTATATTTAAAAGTTTCTGCATAGCCTTGATATAGTGTTTTTTTTAACTCAGGCCTAAAATAACTTCAGGTGCTTGTATGATGTGTGATTTCTTTGTGACAAAGGAAGCCGCATGGTCTGTCCTCCATTTTGGACTAACCACATGGCCTGTCCACCATTTTGTGTAACCTTCATGGATGTGGAAGGGGGAGGAGCAGCGGCCATTTTGGGAAGGTCATTTTTCTAAATGGCTGATTTTCACTGCCCAGCATAATCAGCTCTCCTTGGTCACATCAATCACCATTTATGAGTTACCAATGCATTTATTTAACCCATGCCATAGTCAATTACAAATAGTTTCAGCTGGGCCTAGTGAAAGTTAATAGTGAGATGAATACCTAGTGTAAGAATTACACACAGATATTAAAAAAAAATTTTTTTTTCTATTACCTCTAGGATTCAGTAACTCTGCTTGCTAGTTTAGGATAGACATTGAAATGTTAATTAACCTGTCCCACTACCCTCTTGAACAGGCATATGAACCTCTGTTGATATGCAAATTAGTGACTTTAAAGGAAATGCATTCATTCAGTAGGTGTGTACTGTGTGGGGGTTCTATGAGAGTCAAGTGATATATATTATATAAATATATATTATATATAATATTATTATAATTATGTGTATATTTATATCAGTGTATGTTCTGCAAGATAGCTATCCAATGTGAATCATATCATTTAAATTATTGATTGTTGCTAGAGTCATTATAGATCTGTGTTAAATAGGATACATTTGTTGCTATATAGGTAAATTTATAGGTAAATCCGAAATAACAGTATTTTAAGGAAGTAAGCATAAAGCACAAACACAGTCTGGCCTAGTTGTAAAGGTTTATACGGAACAAGTGTGTGTTGTGTTTAGTGGGCAATAGTAGTTTTTATTGCTCACATTTATAGAGCTGTGTGATTTACTGCGGATGTACGGTTTTGTACACGTGTCTCAGACAAAGTACGGAACTGTACACGCAGCGTAAGAGACACGCACGGTCGCGTGTTTGCGCAAAGTGCGTAAGAATGCAGGCGCTGAGTACAAATTATACAATAGTGTCGTTTAGTTCAAAGGTGGGACTGTAGACATTTAATACAATAGCACATAACTATCAGTTTTCAAAAGCAGGTTACTCTAAATTTAGTTTAAAAACTGTATTGCCTCTGGGGTAAAGCTGCCTATCTGAATGAATCCAAATTTTCTGTACAGAAAAGACAAAGTGTACTTGAGCGAACGAACATAGGAGTGAGTGGAATTGAACCCCGGAAGTCGGGTCCCGTGGTACATCAAGTAAGAGGAGGCTTGGTGGCGTGAAGTGGCTGACTCACGTTAATATAGATTGAAATACGCAAATCATGAGGTGATTTGTAGAGGAACGTGATAGTGCATTGTATTGCGAAGTATTGAAGTAAAAAGTTTTTTTTGGTATTACGCTCCGGACTGAGGGTCCCAGTTTGTACAACGACCCGTGGTCGTACGGCAGATAAGTAACAAGTACCTATATGCTGTGCGATTGTACCGCGCATTTGTGGGTGCGATATATATAGCGCAACTGGATACCCCTTTACGAGCTTTTGCGTAAAATCGCGGTGCCATTAGCGCTGTATAGAGCATACGCAAGTGTGATTTGTGTATAAGGTTATAGGGAGTTTTCGCTGGTCTCTCTCAGGAAAATCTCCAGCGGTGTATATTTACTGGAATAGGTAAGTCACTCCTAAACACTTCCAATAAATAGAAACTAGATAGGGCCTCACTGGGTACGCGGTGTTCACTATTGGAGTGAGTCGTGGTACTCAGCGGAGATGGAGCGAGTGAAAGCGCTAGGTGTCTTTCACCGTCTATCTGCGGTGTGCATTGGGGTTTGCGTTTATTGGCAAAAAGCCCGCGATGGGATCCAATTGCACAAGCAGTGGGCGTTTAGAAACTAGGGTTCAGGTTGAGGTGCCACGGCCCAGGGGGTCAGCGAGGTTTATTATGTGTGAAAAGTATGGTTCACACACGGAGGCTTTTTGCAATGAATGGGTATGTATGACTGACAAAGATAGGGTACCTAACCCTAAGGTGAGCAGCTTTGAACCAGAGGTATTGCAGAACTTAAGGATAAGAATATGTCTGATAAAATCCCAAAAACAAAGGGTCAGACATACAAATTGTTTAAACCTGTGACAGCAAGAGGGGTTGGTGAGTTTGATCCTAAGGTATTGCAGGTGGTATGTCTAACCAAAGTCATATAAGACAAGAATGGAAATATAAGAACTGTTTGAACTTGTAGCAACAATAACCAAGTAGGAAGAAAAAAAGAGAATGCAAGTACACCGCCTTATGTAGATGTGGAAGCAGTTACGGCCAGCATACAAACTATAGAAAATAATAATAATATGAAAAATATGACTGTAACCTATATATGTACTAATGAATGTTGAAGTTTTATTTAGGAGGAGAAGGTGACCTGATCGTTTTC
This sequence comes from Pseudophryne corroboree, assembly GCF_028390025.1. Lineage (NCBI taxonomy): Eukaryota > Metazoa > Chordata > Amphibia > Anura > Myobatrachidae > Pseudophryne > Pseudophryne corroboree. The sequence continues at coordinate 832,324,883 of NC_086448.1, forward strand.
AGCCATTTCTCATGCACCCAGAGGAGTATCCAACTGGTAAAAGAAGAGCAGTAGCCTGTGGGGGAAGTGGCTGAGACCAGTGGAACAGGTAAGTATGGTATCATTCGTGTACATATATAGTAAAACAAATAAATAAATAAAACGAAAAAAAAATCAAGAAAGTAACGTCAGAAATGGAGAAAAACCTGTCCGCACATTAGTATTTGCCAGTAGGAAAGCGTACAGAGACAAGGTAACCCCAGGGTATTTCTTTCAGTTACCATACAAGAAGTATTCATTCCTAGTAATGCCCCTCGTAAAGATGAGCTTGGAAATGTTTGTTGAACCATGTACAGATCCTTATTACGGGATGAGAAGGATTGAATGAAATACTTCGCATGACCTAGAAGCTTGTTAAACTTTTTTTGTTGTTGTCTCTTGCAGAAATAGATAACTCTCCATCAGGATAAGACCACTGGTAAACACTAATTTGGCAAATGGGAGGTGGCTGTCTCTGTGCAAATGGACGGGCTCAATAAGGTATTGAGTGTCAGGGTGCAGACTTCTTTGAAAAATTGTAAAGGTCACAGTAGCTAATCTTAGATAGTGTGCTATTGAACATCACAAGAATAGTGCTAGGCGCAGAGAACGACAGGTGGAGAGGTTGAGGACGGTAAGTATACTGGCACATACAGGAAAGACCCATCAGTCCAAACCCCAGATCCCTAATGGTCAATAATATGTTACACTTGTAGGAAGGAAGGGCATTTTGCCAGAGATTGTAGGAGTAGTAGGACACATAGTCAATATAGATCCCCTAGACAGAAAACACAAGCCACATTATTAAACACATAGACGGGACCAAGGGACATATAGTAAGGAATCATAAGCCATATAGAAAACACAGATTCGGCTAATGGGAAGAATAGAATAAATGCAACTTACTAATGTTACATTTCACTGTTCTAGATGCATGTCCATCACAGGTAGAGAAAATTAACTCACAGATGTCACGATCCGGGTATCTGGACGCCATTTCTTACCCATCAGATGCCTCCTAAGGCTGGCTCAGCGCTCCAGGACCGGATTCCATCTGTTATCCTGATGTGTACATTCCTGTATCCTCTCCTGTCACTCTGGGACGCTGTCACAGTAAACGCCATATTACACCTGGCATGGCGTCTCCCGCGGCCTCCGCCGCCGTCCCTGAACTTCTGCATGCAGAGTGTCTGAGTGGCGATTACGTCAGCCGCGGCCTCCGCTGTGTCCGAGTGGTTGGATGTGCATCTGTCAGCCTGGCGCCTCCTGTCTCCGGTGGCCGGCGCCGCCATTACTGTTTTCATTACCACATGGATTACAAACCAAACTTCCCTCCAAGTGTCTGCATGGGCGCAGCCATCTTGGATTCTGTCAGCTGATCATTTCCACCAATCTGTTCTCAGTATTGATAATCTGCATAATTGCCTAGCCAATCCCTTCCTTGCTGCAGGTATAAATACACTGTGCCTGAGCAAGGAAGGCGTCAGTGCTTTGGTTGTCAAACCTAGTTCCTGTTTGTCTCTCTCCTGTGATTGTCTTCCAGGTTCCAGCTCCTGTCTCAAGACTTCCACCATAGAGACCCGCACCAGCATTCCACCTGCGGTGTAGCCTGACTCTCCAATCCATTGTGGATTCATCTGTTTCCAGCTACAACATTACCTGCTTCCAGCAGAGTACAGCTTCCCTTAAAGGGCCGGTGCCCTTTCTACACTTTACCACTCTCCACCGGTATTATTATTTCTCCGCTCTCAAGTTCTACATTTCAGTTCATATTTCATCGCTCCCAAGTTCATTTATTATTTAACTGGTTCCAGCCAGTATCCACTCCGTGCTAACAACAGTCTGGTTCCAGCCAGTATCCACAGCAGCTGTTTTATCTTCAGCAACCCAGCTTTTCCTGGAACACCAGCTGGCACAATCCTGGGTTATCTCCATTGCTACAGTCGGGCCTGGTAAGGACTTTCCATCTAGAAGATCATAAGAACTATCTCACATTACCAGTGCCCTGTGGCTCCTGCCATCCTGTAGTACCCAGGAACTGTATTTATTCTTTGCTGACTTTTACGTTTTCTTTTACTGCTGCTGTGTTGCGGAGTTGTCATAATAAACATCATTGACTTTTATCCAAGTTGTCGTGGTCACGCCTTCGGGCAGTTATTATTCATGTTACTTACATGTCCAGGGGTCTGATACAACCTCCCAGGTTCCGGTACATCTCAGCCCCTACAACTGAGGCTGCCTCCCGTCAGCTCAGGCCCTCAGTTGTGACAACAGATACTGGGTTCCCTATGAACTTAGGATGGACAGGACACTGGATTGATGGCTGGGATAGTCCCAGTAGAGATAAGGCACACATTATTTTTTTTTTAAGGAGTAGACCAAGTAGAGAATCACTTCCCCGTAGTGCCCAATCCAGTTGTCAAATTTTTATAAAATCTTCTCCACCTCTACAAACTCACCAACCTCTATTCTGTTTCTCTACAGTTTCCTCTTCATCTTTTGCGTTCACACAGGGTGGTACAATACAGGGACCCAAGTACAGTTCAAACTCCACAGAGTTCTGCCCGAACCCAGTATATCTCAACAGCACGATGACACCAGTATTACTGCAGTGTGCCTTGTCATGCACAAAGGGTAGAGAATGGGAATACTGGTGAAGAGAAATTTTGTATAGACACTGATATGTCTGTTAGTGAATGGCAAACCTGACATTTTCTTTTTCCATTTTCTTCCTTCTCTCCTCTAGAGATGTTTCTTTTTTCTTTTTTTTTCTTTTTGAGTTATGCTCATGGTACTCTACATTGCAAACACACGATAGTTAAAATTAAGATACAAAAATTTGTGTTCCCTGCAGGAAGAGGCAGTCTGGAGGACAAAGAGGTATGGCCAGGAGTCCTCAGGACTGTGGGCAGGTGGACACGGTAAGCCAGTAGCCCCCAGAGCATACTTTCCAAGTCTAGCTGAGGTGGCACACGGTCTGACTCATCTAGGCAAAGAGGGTAGGTACAGGCTGATGAGAGCCTACTGGTGTGCGCCAGGTTTCTATTCTCATGCAGGTAAGAGAGCAATGACCTGTCTTACTTGCTTGAGGAAGAATATTGGTAAAGCAATACCAACTAGAGATGAGCGCCTGAAATTTTTCGGGTTTTGTGTTTTGGTTTTGGGTTCGGTTCCGCGGCCGTGTTTTGGGTTCGAACGCGTTTTGGCAAAACCTCACCGAATTTTTTTTGTCGGATTCGGGTGTGTTTTGGATTCGGGTGTTTTTTTCAAAAAACACTAAAAAACAGCTTAAATCATAGAATTTGGGGGTCATTTTGATCCCAAAGTATTATTAACCTCAAAAACCATAATTTCCACTCATTTTCAGTCTATTCTGAATACCTCACACCTCACAATATTATTTTTAGTCCTAAAATTTGCACCGAGGTCGCTGTGTGAGTAAGATAAGCGACCCTAGTGGCCGACACAAACACCGGGCCCATCTAGGAGTGGCACTGCAGTGTCACGCAGGATGTCCCTTCCAAAAAACCCTCCCCAAACAGCACATGACGCAAAGAAAAAAAGAGGCGCAATGAGGTAGCTGTGTGAGTAAGATTAGCGACCCTAGTGGCCGACACAAACACCGGGCCCATCTAGGAGTGGCACTGCAGTGTCACGCAGGATGTCCCTTCCAAAAAACCCTCCCCAAACAGCACATGACGCAAAGAAAAAAAGAGGCGCAATGAGGTAGCTGACTGTGTGAGTAAGATTAGCGACCCTAGTGGCCGACACAAACACTGGGCCCATCTAGGAGTGGCACTGCAGTGTCACGCAGGATGTCCCTTCCAAAAAACCCTCCCCAATCAGCACATGATGCAAAGAAAAAGAAAAGAAAAAAGAGGTGCAAGATGGAATTGTCCTTGGGCCCTCCCACCCACCCTTATGTTGTATAAACAAAACAGGACATGCACACTTTAACCAACCCATCATTTCAGTGACAGGGTCTGCCACACGACTGTGACTGATATGACGGGTTGGTTTGGACCCCCCCCAAAAAAGAAGCAATTAATCTCTCCTTGCACAAACTGGCTCTACAGAGGCAAGATGTCCACCTCATCTTCACCCTCCGATATATCACCGTGTACATCCCCCTCCTCACAGATTATCAATTCGTCCCCACTGGAATCCACCATCTCAGCTCCCTGTGTACTTTGTGGAGGCAATTGCTGCTGGTCAATGTCTCCGCGGAGGAATTGATTATAATTCATTTTAATGAACATCATCTTCTCCACATTTTCTGGATGTAACCTCGTACGCCGATTGCTGACAAGGTGAGCGGCGGCACTAAACACTCTTTCGGAGTACACACTTGTGGGAGGGCAACTTAGGTAGAATAAAGCCAGTTTGTGCAAGGGCCTCCAAATTGCCTCTTTTTCCTGCCAGTATAAGTACGGACTGTGTGACGTGCCTACTTGGATGCGGTCACTCATATAATCCTCCACCATTCTATCAATGTTGAGAGAATCATATGCAGTGACAGTAGACGACATGTCCGTAATCGTTGTCAGGTCCTTCAGTCCGGACCAGATGTCAGCATCAGCAGTCGCTCCAGACTGCCCTGCATCACCGCCAGCGGGTGGGCTCGGAATTCTGAGCCTTTTCCTCGCACCCCCAGTTGCGGGAGAATGTGAAGGAGGAGATGTTGACAGGTCGCGTTCCGCTTGACTTGACAATTTTGTCACCAGCAGGTCTTTCAACCCCAGCAGACCTGTGTCTGCCGGAAAGAGAGATCCAAGGTAGGCTTTAAATCTAGGATCGAGCACGGTGGCCAAAATGTAGTGCTCTGATTTCAACAGATTGACCACCCGTGAATCCTTGTTAAGCGAATTAAGGGCTGCATCCACAAGTCCCACATGCCTAGCGGAATCGCTCCCTTTTAGCTCCTTCTTCAATGCCTCCAGCTTCTTCTGCAAAAGCCTGATGAGGGGAATGACCTGACTCAGGCTGGCAGTGTCTGAACTGACTTCACGTGTGGCAAGTTCAAAGGGCATCAGAACCTTGCACAACGTTGAAATCATTCTCCACTGCACTTGAGACAGGTGCATTCCACCTACTATATCGTGCTCAATTGTATAGGCTTGAATGGCCTTTTGCTGCTCCTCCAACCTCTGAAGCATATAGAGGGTTGAATTCCACCTCGTTACCACTTCTTGCTTCAGATGATGGCAGGGCAGGTTCAGTAGTTTTTGGTGGTGCTCCAGTCTTCTGTACGTGGTGCCTGTACGCCGAAAGTGTCCCGCAATTTTTCTGGCCACCGACAGCATCTCTTGCACGCCCCTGTCGTTTTTAAAAAAATTCTGCACCACCAAATTCAAGGTATGTGCAAAACATGGGACGTGCTGGAATTTGCCCATATTTAATGCACACACAATATTGCTGGCGTTGTCCGATGCCACAAATCCACAGGAGAGTCCAATTGGGGTAAGCCATTCCGCGATGATCTTCCTCAGTTGCCGTAAGAGGTTTTCAGCTGTGTGCGTATTCTGGAAAGCGGTGATACAAAGCGTAGCCTGCCTAGGAAAGAGTTGGCGTTTGCGAGATGCTGCTACTGGTGCCGCCACTGCTGTTCTTGCGGCGGGAGTCCATACATCTACCCAGTGGGCTGTCACAGTCATATAGTCCTGACCCTGCCCTGCTCCACTTGTCCACATGTCCGTGGTTAAGTGGACATTGGGTACAACTGCATTTTTTAGGACACTGGTGAGTCTTTTTCTGACGTCCGTGTACATTCTCGGTATCGCCTGCCTAGAGAAGTGGAACCTAGATGGTATTTGGTAACGGGGGCACACTGCCTCAATAAATTGTCTAGTTCCCTGTGAACTAACGGCGGATACCGGACGCACGTCTAACACCATCATAGTTGTCAAGGACTCAGTTATCCGCTTTGCAGTAGGATGACTGCTGTGATATTTCATCTTCCTCGCAAAGGACTGTTGAACAGTCAATTGCTTACTGGAAGTAGTACAAGTGGGCTTACGACTTCCCCTCTGGGATGACCATCGACTCCCAGCGGCAACAACAGCAGCGCCAGCAGCAGTAGGCGTTACACGCAAGGATGCATCGGAGGAATCCCAGGCAGGAGAGGACTCGTCAGAATTGCCAGTGACATGGCCTGCAGGACTATTGGCATTCCTGGGGAAGGAGGAAATTGACACTGAGGGAGTTGGTGGGGTGGTTTGCGTGAGCTTGGTTACAAGAGGAAGGGATTTACTGGTCAGTGGACTGCTTCCGCTGTCACCCAAAGTTTTTGAACTTGTCACTGACTTATTATGAATGCGCTGCAGGTGACGTATAAGGGAGGATGTTCCGAGGTGGTTAACGTCCTTACCCCTACTTATTACAGCTTGACAAAGGGAACACACGGCTTGACACCTGTTGTCCGCATTTCTGGTGAAATACCTCCACACCGAAGAGCTGATTTTTTTGGTATTTTCACCTGGCATGTCAACGGCCATATTCCTCCCACGGACAACAGGTGTCTCCCCGGGTGCCTGACTTAAACAAACCACCTCACCATCAGAATCCTCCTGGTCAATTTCCTCCCCAGCGCCAGCAACACCCATATCCTCCTCATCCTGGTGTACTTCAACACTGACATCTTCAATCTGACTATCAGGAACTGGACTGCGGGTGCTCCTTCCAGCACTTGCAGGGGGCGTGCAAATGGTGGAAGGCGCATGCTCTTCACGTCCAGTGTTGGGAAGGTCAGGCATCGCAACCGACACAATTGGACTCTCCTTGTGGATTTGGGATTTCGAAGAACGCACAGTTCTTTGCGGTGCTTTTGCCAGCTTGAGTCTTTTCAGTTTTCTAGCGAGAGGCTGAGTGCTTCCATCCTCATGTGAAGCTGAACCACTAGCCATGAACATAGGCCAGGGCCTCAGCCGTTCCTTGCCACTCCGTGTGGTAAATGGCATATTGGCAAGTTTACGCTTCTCATCCGACAATTTTATTTTAGGTTTTGGAGTCCTTTTTTTACTGATATTTGGTGTTTTGGATTTGACATGCTCTGTACTATGACATTGGGCATCGGCCTTGGCAGACGACGTTGCTGGCATTTCATCGTCTCGGCCATGACTAGTGGCAGCAGCTTCAGCACGAGGTGGAAGTGGATCTTGATCTTTCCCTAATTTTGGAACCTCAACATTTTTGTTCTCCATATTTTAATAGGCACAACTAAAAGGCACCTCAGGTAAACAATGGAGATGGATGGATTGGATACTAGTATACAATTATGGACGGGCTGCCGAGTGCCGACACAGAGGTAGCCACAGCCGTGAACTACCGCACTGTACTGTGTCTGCTGCTAATATATAGACTGGTTGATAAAGAGATAGTATACTCGTAACTAGTATGTATGTATAAAGAAAGAAAAAAAAACCACGGTTAGGTGGTATATACAATTATGGACGGGCTGCCGAGTGCCGACACAGAGGTAGCCACAGCCGTGAACTACCGCACTGTACTGTGTCTGCTGCTAATATATAGACTGGTTGATAAAGAGATAGTATACTCGTAACTAGTATGTATGTATAAAGAAAGAAAAAAAAACCACGGTTAGGTGGTATATACAATTATGGACGGGCTGCCGAGTGCCGACACAGAGGTAGCCACAGCCGTGAACTACCGCACTGTACTGTGTCTGCTGCTAATATATAGACTGGTTGATAAAGAGATAGTATACTCGTAACTAGTATGTATGTATAAAGAAAGAAAAAAAAACCACGGTTAGGTGGTATATACAATTATGGACGGGCTGCCGAGTGCCGACACAGAGGTAGCCACAGCCGTGAACTACCGCACTGTACTGTGTCTGCTGCTAATATATAGACTGGTTGATAAAGAGATAGTATACTCGTAACTAGTATGTATGTATAAAGAAAGAAAAAAAAACCACGGTTAGGTGGTATATACAATTATGGACGGGCTGCCGAGTGCCGACACAGAGGTAGCCACAGCCGTGAACTACCGCACTGTACTGTGTCTGCTGCTAATATATAGACTGGTTGATAAAGAGATAGTATACTCGTAACTAGTATGTATGTATAAAGAAAGAAAAAAAAACCACGGTTAGGTGGTATATACAATTATGGACGGGCTGCCGAGTGCCGACACAGAGGTAGCCACAGCCGTGAACTACCGCACTGTACTGTGTCTGCTGCTAATATATAGACTGGTTGATAAAGAGATAGTATACTCGTAACTAGTATGTATGTATAAAGAAAGAAAAAAAAACCACGGTTAGGTGGTATATACAATTATGGACGGGCTGCCGAGTGCCGACACAGAGGTAGCCACAGCCGTGAACTACCGCACTGTACTGTGTCTGCTGCTAATATAGACTGGTTGATAAAGAGATAGTATACTACTAATATTATATATACTGGTGGTCAGGTCACTGGTCACTAGTCACACTGGCAGTGGCACTCCTGCAGCAAAAGTGTGCACTGTTTAATTTTAATATAATATTATGTACTCCTGGCTCCTGCTATAACCTATAACTGGCACTGCAGTAGTGCTCCCCAGTCTCCCCCACAATTATAAGCTGTGTGAGCTGAGCAGTCAGACAGATATATAATATATATAGATGATGCAGCACACTGGCCTGAGCCTGAGCAGTGCACACAGATATGGTATGTGACTGACTGAGTCACTGTGTGTATCGCTTTTTTCAGGCAGAGAACGGATATATTAAATAAACTGCACTGTGTGTCTGGTGGTCACTCACTATATAATATATTATGTACTCCTGGCTCCTGCTATAACCTATAACTGGCACTGCAGTAGTGCTCCCCAGTCTCCCCCACAATTATAAGCTGTGTGAGCTGAGCAGTCAGACAGATATATATAATATTATATATAGATAATAGATGATGCAGCACACTGGCCTGAGCCTGAGCAGTGCACACAGATATGGTATGTGACTGAGTCACTGTGTGCTGTGTATCGCTTTTTTCAGGCAGAGAACGGATTATAAATAAAACTGGTGGTCACTATCAGCAAAACTCTGCACTGTACTGAGTACTCCTAATGCTCCCCAAAATTAGTAAATCAAGTGTCTCTCTAATCTATTCTAAACGGAGAGGACGCCAGCCACGTCCTCTCCCTATCAATCTCAATGCACGTGTGAAAATGGCGGCGACGCGCGGCTCCTTATATAGAATCCGAGTCTCGCGATAGAATCCGAGCCTCGCGAGAATCCGACAGCGTAATGATGACGTTCGGGCGCGCTCGGGTTAACCGAGCAAGGCGGGAAGATCCGAGTCGCTCGGACCCGTGAAAAAAAACATGAAGTTCTGGCGGGTTCGGATTCAGAGAAACCGAACCCGCTCATCTCTAATACCAACAGAGCCATCCCATATCTCTCCTGCAGACGGATCTTTTCAGGAAATACAAATCGACTTCGTATAGTTAACACCCTTTAGGAATTATTGTTATGTATTGGTGTGCACTGATGTTTTCTCAAACTGGGTAGAGGCATTTCCTGCCGCCACGGATACTGCTGTGTTTACCGCAAAGAAAAATTGCGCAGAAATTTGTGTGTAGATAATGGTACCCCTAAAGGTTTAGCAAAGCTTGAAATTGTACTATTGTGATCATAGATACTGCCACTAGTATTATGTAGCTTCGGAACCACTCCCAGATCTTCACTCGACGAATCACCCTCTTCGGAATTTGTTTTTGTATTTGTATTTTTTTGGGTTGTTTTTGGAAGACAACCTCATGTCATGATTGATCCGTACAATGATCAGAAATACACCAATGAGGTGACAGTACAGTACCTTGTTGAGATGAGCCAGCATTTGAGAACTTGACAAAAGAACTTGAAACTGTTGATTGCTGGTATGCCAAATACTAACTGTCTTGATTATGAACCAAGAGACTGTGTGATTGCCCTTACGCTCAGGTTGCCTAATAGACAGGTGGGAAAGACCATACCAAGATTTGTTGACAGCACTAAAGGTCGCCGAAAGAGAGACTTGGGTCCACTCGTCCCACTGCAAGAAGGTCGCTGACCCGGAGAGAACTCGTGACAAAGTAGTTTATTGCTCACATTCATCGAGTTTGTGTGTTTGAAGTGAACTGTGTGTTCCAAGTGAACTGTGTGTTCAAAGAGCAAGGTGGAGAGCAAAGTGAACTGTGTGTTCCAAGTGAACTGTGTTTTCGAAGAGCAAGGCAAAGAGATCGCAAAAGTATCACCAGAGACTCTGTTCTGTGAAGACTGAGAGGCGGCACTGTTGGACACTACCTGAGCGTACTAAAGGACTGCAGAAAGACCAGTCATTGTAATTGATTTGTTATGAACAAGAGTTGTTTTGTTCTATTTCTCTTTTCTCTCTTTCCCGCTAACAAACATTTTCTTTCAGGATATTCTATTTTTGCGAGGTTTTTTTATGAGGAGTCGAGTGTGGGACTGGAACTGGTTCTGTAGGAAGGAGTGATTTCCTTATAGGATCCCAGGATTAGCCGATCAGTTTGTTAAAATCAGAGGAAAAAATCAAAGGTCTAGTAGTTATGGAGTTCAGAGGTAATCAGGAACAGTCAGACAATGGCTATTCACACATTGCAGATAAAGAGCTCATTAATATATGTGGAAGAAAGGTTTATGAGTGGCTCTCCCGAACTCCGAAGGGTTACGTTATTTAGGAAGGACACTACTTATAACCCTTGTTCAATGATTAAACAGACCTAGCATACGTTCCAGAAATGGAAACAATGTTCAGAAAAGGATAGGAATATGTAGATCATGAGAATTTTATATGTCACTTTCACGATTTGTTTGTGTCTTCTTCATCTACCCAGCAGAACCTCAATCGAATCCAAACATCAGTGTACAAAGACGTAGGTACATGTATGTGTGAAATGTTTGTCCAAATCAGACATTATAGGCCAAAGCACTGTCCCAGCATACTCTATAGGTTGAATGTTGTCCCACACCCAACCAGTGGTCCCGTGACCGCCGAGTGCATATAGAGGATGTCTCGTCCTCCTCCCTGTCTTCCCCAAATATGGTCGTACATCTGATTTGCGAAATGAATACATACTTGTGTCTAGGTCACCGATTATTGTCTGAAATATTTTTCTTATGTTAATAATTTATGGCAGTTGTTTACTGCCAAAGGGTGGACTGTCGAAGTCAAAAATATTACATAGAGAGAACATACAGACTCCACACATTATAAGTCGCTATGCTTGCAAATATGCGCAGCGAGCACAGCAATATATGGTAACATATGCATTTACACGGACATGCCACAGAGATAGATTCGACACATATTTCATACAGCACATAATTATAATAATAGCAAGCGCCAGACATCATAATGATTTAAAATTATAAAATGGAGTAACGTCATGTATGTGTATTATTGGAGCAGAGCAAGATAGACATGTCGTATTTGGTATTAAAGCAATCAGATTAATGTGTAGATTCATTTGATACTTGTTATTAAGTTGTAGGACATTGCAACAAGTAGTTATAATAAAATGTATGAAAGCTTAAGTCACTCTTATTAGAACAATGGACAGGTGGTGGACAGGAAACTCAGGCCAGCCCTTTTGATGTCTTCAAGGCTGAACTTTGTTAGCATACGAACAGACCAGTGACTCATCATGAATGAGAAAGTTCCCTCCCTTAGACTAGATGTGTGCACTCCACCAAACTAGATAGCACATTGCTGATCAGACACACAGGAGTTAGTAGCTGTTTTGTCCCAGACGATGGTGGAGATGTTGCCAGACCAGTTCCTGTATTTATTTGCTGAAAGAGAGAGATATATTAAGAGGAGGATGCATTGAGGGAATGGTATTGTATGCTGGCCTGTAACTGTGTGTATTTGATTTCGTTTGTATTAACTGCTTACTGTATAAATTGTAACCATGTAACTATATGTATACTGTACATTGTGATATATTCAATACATATCCTTTTAATAACAAATATATGCATCAATGAGCTTTGGAACTCAGACAATGTGTGGGTATATTCTTTTCTCTTAAGGGATGTAGTGTTTTGAGATGTACAGTGCACTTTTATCGTATATGGTAATAAGATGCGCCTGGCGTCTGCAGTATATATTAGAGCGGGCATTTTAAATATTTGTTAGAAAGCAATTTGGTATTTACAAGCTTCTGCATTATCACACCTGTAGCTTCTGCGTTATCACAACTGTATCTTCTGTGTTATCACACCTGTATCTTCTGCATTATCACACCTGTAGCTTCTGTGTTATCACACCTGTAGCTTCAGTATTATCACACTTGTAGCTTCTGTATTATCACTCCTGTAGTTTATGTATTATCACATCTGTAGCTTCAGTATTATCACTTTTGTAGCTTCTGTATTATCAAACCTGTATCTTCTGTTATTACACCTGTAGCTTCTGTATTATCACACCTGTAGCTTCTGTATTCACACCTGCGAGTGGTGCTGCCACACAGGTCCCTGGATGCAGCACTATTGCTACCCCATGGCACCCTGCAGCCAGTTCTGCTACTGCAGAATGTCCTTGGGGTGCTCTGGTTAGTGCTCTGCTTCATGAGTTTAGTAGTAGGGGCCAGCACAGTTGCAGTGCCGACCTGTATTGTGCTGTTACATAACACCTATGTTTACTAGAGCTAAAATCACATGATTTAGACCTGTTTTGTTCCTAGAGTATTATTAACCTCAAAAACATTAATTTACAGTCAATTTTGACCACCTCACAATATTGTTTTCACAAATATTGGCCAAAGGCTGCTGTGAGCTGGTTGGTTACTAAGCGACAGAGCAGTTGCACAAACACACGGCAGTTTATAGCACATCTATGAAAAATTGCCATGGCAAAAGTGAAAAGTAGCGCAAAATGGAATTGTCCTTGGGCTCTCCCACCCACCCTTATGTTGGATATAAAGAGAATATACATTCTTTAACAAACCAAGCACTTCAGCGACAGGGACTGGCTTTTTTGTGGCTGAAGTGCTTGGTTTGTTTGGATCCCCACAAAACAAGCTTTCAATAGGCTTAAGGCAGCTAACCTAACAGCTATACAGAGGCAAGGTGTCATCATCATTGCCATCCTCACCCTCACAATATTAATTCCCACCGGAATCCACCTTTACAGAAGTTTCTGTACTTTGACCTAAATGCCAGGATAGGTCTTCCTTGTGGAATTTCCAGTTCATTTTGATGAACATCATCCTATCCACATTTTGAGGAAGAAACATCCTTTGCCATTCGCTCACAAGGCAGGATGTACCAACCTCTTGCGGTACATCCCGCTACACATCGCACCGACTCTAATCGCATATGTACTAACATGTGGTTAGTACCACAAAGGGCAGCTCTCCTAATAAGATCTGCCCTATGCGATGGCCGGCAGTCGCTGGACTTCTTGGTTTATGACCCTGGAGTCCATCTGCGCATGTACAGTGGGAGTGCCCTCTGAGGGATCTGATCAGATCCCTCTCAAAGCACTTATGCGGAAAGAAGCCCATAGGCTTTTATAGGGTAATGCCTGGCGTTACCCTCCGCATTGGAAACACGGCGGCTGGGCTTTAGTACACATGAAATATATTGTCAGCACTCACTTCAAATGTGGCTGCTTCAAAGGGTTTCAGCCCCTTGCTCAAGACAGAAAGTACTTTCTGTGCTGGTACATCCCCCTCCTCTCCCAATGTCATGGCTTGTTGTATTGCTATGGATAGTTTTTTGCTGTTCCTTTATCCACTGAAGCATATAAGGGGGAGAGTTCCATCTTATTACCACCTCTTGCTTCAGTTGATGGCAGTGCAGATTGAATTGTTCTTGTAGGTGCTGCAATCACCTGAATGCTGTTGCTGAATGCTAAAAATGTCTTGACATTTTTAGGGCCACCAACAGCATATCCTGCACGCCCCTGTCATTTTTTAATAATCCTGTACCACCAAGTTGATTGTGTGAGCAAAACTGGGGATGTGTTGGAATTTACCCAGCTGGGATGCTCTCACAATATTTGTGACGTTATCAGAAATCACAAATTCTGAATAGAGTCCAAGTGGGGTAAGCCATGTCGCTATGACATCCCTTAGTTTTTCTAAGAGGTTGTCAGCGGTATGCCTCTTATTGAAGCTGGTGATATACAGAGTATCCTGCATCTGAATGAGCTGGCATTGTTAGATACTGCTTCTGCTGCTGCTGCTGCTGCTGATGATGATGATGATGAAGGTGATTCACCCACCCAGTCATGTAATCTTTAGTTTGCCCACTACTGCTTTTCCACATATTTGTAGTTAAGTGGACAGTGGGTGCAATGGCATTTTGTAGGCCAATAATTAGACATCTTGGTACAGCCGAGGAATGGCTTTTTGGGTGAAATGGAACCAAGATGGAATTTGGGAGCAGGGACACAGGACCTCAATTAACTGTGTAAAACCTACTGCATTAATGGCAGATATTGGACACAGATCTAATACTAGCATGGCCATCATAGCATCAGTGATCCTCTGTGCAACTGGGTGAGAGTTGTCATACTTGCTTCCCTTTGCAAAAGATTGTTTCTAAGTCAATTGTTTGCTGAAACTACTACTAGTAGTCTTCTTGGTCCACTTCTGGGATGAAGAACCACCCCCAGCAGCAGCAGCAGCAGCAGTCCTAGTGCTCAAGGATTCTTCTGAGGAATCCTGGAAAGGAGGGGTCACCTAGCCTTAACAAATTGGATGCAGAGCTACCTACAATCATTGCTGAGGATATTGAGGATGAAAGTGTTGGTGGTGGAGATTGCAGGTGCTGGGATCTAGTTGAGGAAGTGAGCTAGCTGATGCTGCACTGCTTGTTATATTTTTAGCACCAGTTTCTGATGTTATAAAAAACATGTCATGTTGGTTGTAAATGACGCAACAGGGAGGAGGTTCCTAGATGCTTAACATCCCTACCTCTACTTACTGTGGTTCCACAAAGGCTACAGATGGCATGACAAAATGTCAGGATTTGGGTAAAAATAATTCCACACATCCAAAGTGGATTTGTTGGTCCTATAGCCAAGAGCTGCTTCCATTGGTTCATGACTTACACAAACAACATCCTCATACTCATCATCCTCATTAGCACCAGTGCTAGTTACACAAAAATATGCCCCTCATCCTCTTTCAATTCCACGGATGCATCCTCAATTTCTGTGTCATCAGGTATACTTCTGGTGCTCATCCCCACATTTGCAGAAGGAGCAGAAATGGTGGAAGACAGCTTCTCTGCAGGTACAGTATCAGAAAGGTCAGACTCCCACATAGCACTCAAGGACACACTTAGACTCTCCTCAGGGATTTGTGACGTTTCTGTTTCTGAACACAGATTGTTCTACTGCCTTAGAGGTTTTCAGTTTTTTTACACCTCCACTAGTCTCTGAGTGAAAAGATCTTGTATCACCCTTAGAGGCACCTGAAGATGCCTCACTGACAGTTGCAGAACCACCACTTATAAATAAGGAGCAAGGCCTGAGCCTTTCCTTGCCACTGCGTGTGGTAAATGGTATGTTGTCAATTTTACGTTTTTATGCACCAAATCATCCCTTTATAAGAGGTGTCTTTCTGTTTATCACTGTACAGTATATATATTTTTTTATTTTTATGTTAGATGCCCAGATTTATACCTGCTATGCCCTTGTGTATTGGCGTTAGTAGATGACATTGCTGGACTAGCGTCGTCATCATGACTGGTGGCAGCAGATGCTGCACTAGTATTTGGTTGCTCTTCTCTAAACTGATTATTTTCCATTTGTCAAGTCACAGATCACTTGATGGATCAAAGGGCTTATAGATGCATGTGAATAAAGTGCACTAAGGTAAAGTGCACCAAACAGTACAAACAATAGATATTTTTTTTTATTTTTCTATTTTCAAACTTGCAGCTTGGTTCAAACTGCGTGGATCACAGGGCCTATAGATGCATATGAACAAAGTGCATTAGGGTAAAGTGCACCAAACAGTACAATTTACATGCAGTGTGCCTCCTAAACACAGTAATTTTATATAGCACAGCCACTTGTTATTACGGAGTCTCAGTACAGCCACTACAGCAGAGTACAGCGCAGAGTTCACCAGCATGCAGCGTGCCCCCTATACACAGTGACTTTAGAGCACAGCTACTTGTGAGTCTGGACATAGCACAGCCAATACAGCAAAGTACAATGCAGCATACAGCAGCGTGCTCCCTATACACAGTCACTATACAGAGCACAGCCATTTGTGAGTATGGAGTCTCAGTACAGCCATTACAGCAGAGTACAGTGCAGAGTTCAGCAGCGTGCTCCCTATACACAGTCACTATGCAGAGGACCGCCACTTGTGAGTATGGAGTCTCAGTACAGTCTCTACAGCAGAGTACAGCGCAGAGTTCAGCAGCGTGCTCCCTATACACAGTCACTATGCAGAGCACCGCAACTTGTGAGTATGGAGTCTCAGTACAGCCACTACAGCAGAGTACAGCGCAGAGTTCAGCAGCGTGCTCCCTATACACAGTCACTATGCAGAGCACCGCAACTTGTGAGTACGGAGTCTCAGTACAGTCACTACAGCAGAGTACAGCGCAGAGTTCAGCAGCGTGCATTAGTGTGAAATGATGCTGTGTCCCGGCCTTATATAGAATACAAGTCGTGTGAGGATCCGACGCCGGAGGGATGACGTTCGACCCCAGCGTGGGATCCGAGTCTGGTGAGAACACCGGAGACTTGGATCCCTGATGTTCGGAGCTGTCCGGATTCCTCCGGACCGCTCACCACTAATGTTACTGTCTCATCTTTTTGTAAAACGATATATATGTAGGAAAATTGCAATGAAAAAGTTTGTAAAAACACTGTAAATGTCTGCAGACGTTGGGTGGGGGAGAGAAGGATTAATCACTTTAAATAATAATAATAAAAAAATAGATCAGTTAGAATAAATATCTGAATGACCCTGGCCACATAATATTTATGGCACAGCGCCCTTATAGCTGCGGTGTAAAACATGATGCGTTCTCCAGCTCTTTTGGTCCGATCACTCGAAATGCATTTGGTGAAACGTCGGAATTATCTGGAATTTGCTGCTGAGAGATCGGAGGGTCATTCCCTATGGAGCATCAGATGTAACAGCAGACATCTTGCGCCATGTGCTTACACTTACTGTAACCAGAAACATCTGTCTGTTTCCAGTGGTCTTTTCAGGACATCTGTCATCGCAGCAGCGATTAGTAATACACAAATCACAAAGTTCATTCCTCCTCTAATCCCTTCTCCAGATGAATAATAGTTTTTCTTTTTTGTTGTTGATGTTGTTGGAGAGTTTAAGTTGTTGCTGATGTTCTTGGTGCCGCAATGTTTATACCATGCGTCCTGTTAGGCTGGGGCCACACATAGCGGGCAAGCGGGTCCTGCTGAACAGGGGGCCCGCTTGGTCGGGAGGAGGGTTCTGTGTGCACACGGATCCTGTTCGGCGCGATGCCGCAGAACAGGATCTAGCCGGTGACACATGGGATCTCCACGCTGAAATCCCGTCATCCGGCCCAGCCGCAGCATGCTGCGATTCGATCCCGCGGCGGCGGGACTGCCGCACATGTGTGGGCACCTGCATAGGCGCCCATGCGCAGTCTCCTTGCTGCCAAGCAGGTCCGCTGAACGGAACCCGCTTGGCCTCTATGTGTGGCCCCAGCATTAGGGTCTTTCAGCAAATTCATAGCAGCGGAATATGCATGCAGAGTCAGATTCATCTACAATAATAATAATAATAATAATAATCATTGTATTTATACAGCGCACTTTTTACAACAGGACTCTGCTGCCTTTGTATGTTCACATTTGCAGGGACTAGTCCGAGCTGCTTCTGTAAAGCCCTGAGCCAGAGTCACAAGTGAGACCACTGCAAGTCCGGCGTTCAGAAACAGATGCAAATTTCTGCCAGGGTTCAGAGTCAGCTGCTGGGGATCATCAAAAGCAGCCGTCACCGCTGTCAGCGCGCGTCTGCACCAGCCAGTTCTATCAGTGCGCCCACAACACGCCCATCTTCCATTATTGTCCCATTATTGTTACCTAGCAACTTCCCAGGGCCACCAAACCCTACGGCGGGGGTTGAGAGATACAGTGGAGGTGTGGCCATTTCCTGGAGGCGTGGCAATACCTCCTCTGAATACAAAAGTAAGTAGTACATGCTCCAGTTGCATATCTATAGTGGCTGCAGGGAGTGCGGTGTCCAAGGGCCCCCACACCACACATCCTGCCCTATTTCCGAAATATTTTACCCCTCCAGAATCACACATCAGCGCTGTACAAATTACCGGCAAAATGGCGTGGCACCCATTTTCCCGGTGTTTTGCACATTCACAGTAGGTGCATCGGCCATTTTCCCGGAGACCTGCGCATGCACAGTACTAGGGTCTACCAGTGACCCTAGTGCTCAGAGTCTGCTGCCCCACCGGCTAGAAATGTGGGGGCCTGGACGGAGATTGCACACGGGCCCCCTCCCAGGACTGCCATCAGAAATTGTGGGTCACGGGATTAAAAAAAGAGACAGTGCCCCCCCCCCCCACCCCCCACCCAAAAAAAAAAAAAGATTCTGCAGCACCACTCCACATCTATGTGATGTCATAATTGTGATATTACATATAGGTGGAGTGTTGCGGACCTACAGGAACAGATCACAGAGAAATGATGCGCAGTTGAAGGCTTGTTTGAAGAAGTCTTCACTCTGCAGCTCTACAGGTATTGGTATTAGGTGCCAGGGGCGGGCCCCTTCTCTGTAAGAGCCCGGGACACCAGTCCCCACATCCCCCCCTAATGGCTACCCTACCCCCGCCTCTATTGATATGCCCCTGCCCATCTTGCCCTCTTCTCAGTCAGAGCCGGCCTTAGGCATAGGCAAAGTAGGCAAATGCCTAGGGCATTTGGTATGCTTAGGGGCACAAGCAGCTTCTGCTGATTAAAATGATATGCAGCATGCCTATATTCTGTGTGTGACTGCGGCTGTATCTGCATACGAAATACTACATTGCAGTGTATTCCTGGAAATCACTGTAATGTAGCATTTCGTATGCAGATACAGCCGCAGCCGCACACAGAATATAGGCATGCTGCATATCATTTTAATCAGCAGAAGCTGCTTGTGCATCCTAGCCACAGTAATGCAAATAATGTGATGCATTTTCATAAACAAAAGGCACCTAACGTTAGCAGAGCTGCCAACTGACTCATGCCAGGCATCTCCTGCAGAACTAGCAGCGGTGCTAGGGGGCACCAGCCAAAATCTTGCCTAGGGCATCATATTGGTTAGGGCCGGCTCTGTTCTCAGTGCTCCAGGTTGGCAGTGGAGATGTTGTTTTGTCCGTGCATTAGCGGGATCTAGGCTATGTGTGATGGTGTTGGTTAGAATTATGTTACAGGGGGTGGGGAGGAGGCGTAATTATATTTTACTGTTACTTATGTTACTCTTCTTTTCTTTTTATAAGAGTAAATAGGCCGGATCTCCTGGGAAAGTGACAGACTGATGTGTGGGCACATTTACTGTAAATCAATTCGCACTGGCACACTGTATGTACTAAAACACAATATTGCATATAGAAGCAGGGACAGCACTAGCAATCCCACTTGGCAAAATGAACTAAACCGCACATGTGAGTCGCAGCATAAATAGTTAGAGCGTATATTCACATAGTATTTCATTAATATGTAATATACACGATGCTCTGACCACGGAACATTTGGGGCTGTACTTTGTAAACATAACACGGAAGCGGCTGCTGCTAAGAGCCCAGCATCAATATTACATCAAACTCCAGCCCTGTCCTCTCCAGAGAACGTCTCCTAACAGAATCTCCCCAAATATTCTCTACGTTATAGCTCCGATATCAGAGGGGTATTGGCTGCTGGGGTATAAATGTTTCATGTCACCACTCTAATTTAATGACACAAAAAGTTTGACGGAGCGCAGTATCCCCTGAGGCTCACACTCTTGTACAAACTTTAGCTGGACGGGCACAAAGCGCAGCACAGTTATTCAAGACAGACATTTTTAATGGAAAACTACCACCAGTGCTATCGGTGCTTAATATACTATAGATATAGAGAATTCAGTTTCACAATCCGTTGTACTGAGAGAGAACACACCTGGGCCTCATTCTCACACACTGCCTATGTCGGTGCAGCTATTATTTACTTCTGCGCATGCGTCTCTGTCTCACCACGCATGCATCCAGATAGTGCGTGCGAAGAGTCAGGGCCGTGATTGAGGCCCACAGTAGATGCCCTGAATGGTACAGTATTTGATCGTCTACGGACGCTGAGAGCGAATAGTCAGACACACGGATGTACCCCGGGGAAGGCTTATTTCCAATTTAGGGCTTTAACCCCTCCATCAATTTAATTGTTTTTCTTTTATAATAAACCTCAGTGTAGTCTCATTTATTAATTACAATACGGAGGGTAAAGAGACATCAGCGTTACTTTAATTACGCGCCACGTTGGTGTGTTTGAAGCTTTTGTTGCTGTTAGTTACAGCACACCTAGAAAAAAGTTTTTACGCAGTAATGAGTTACAAATTGCATCCTTTTGTTAGTACAGCGGTGAGGCCCAACAAGTTATTCTGTTTGTGCAGGACAAAGTCTGCTCATCCTATCAATGTACCCCATAAACTCCGTCTATAATAATAAAACCGTAAACACCTTGCAAAGGTCTTGATCTTTATGGGACAATTCATAGTTTGCGAGCGGTAAAAGAGGTGGAGTTTCAGCACAAGGATTCTCTAAGTGTCAGATCCGGGTGGGTCCGGGCAGATGCAGCGTAAGGACCATTATTACCCAATGATATATTACTTCTGCTAATGCTACATAAGTGCTAAACATAAAACTCATTCTATTCTATGAGTCATTGGGGGTCATTCCGAGCTGCTTTTGTTCGTTGCGCAGCGACCAGGCAAAAAAATCGGCACTTCTGCGCATGCGGCACAATGCGCACACGCGTCGTACTATTACAACGAACAATGTAGTTTCACACAAGGTCTAGCGAAGCTTTTCAGTCGCACTGGTGGCCGCAGAGTGATTGACAGGAAGTGGGCATTTCTGGGTGTCAACTGACCATTTTCAGGGAGTGAGCGGAAAAACGCAGGCGTGCCAGGAAAAACACAGGCATGGCTGGGTGAATGCAGGGCGTGTTCGTGATGTCAAAACAGGAACTGTACAGTCTGAAGTGATCGCAAGCGCTGAGTAGGTCTGGAGCTGCTCTGAAACTGCACAAAATTATTTTGTAGCCGCTCTGCAATCCTTTCGTTCACACTTCTGCTAAGCTAAAATACACTCCCAGTGGGAGGCGGCATAGCGTTTGCACGGCTGCTAAAAACTGCTAGCGAGCGAACAACTCGGAATGACCCCCATTGTCATCCATACTTCTGTCTGCATTGCTTTTGCATTGTAGCATGGTCTGTTTCAGGGCTTTAAATTCATTTGCCCTCATTCTAAAGAGTCTGTTTATCCCAATGGGAGGCAGGACTGGATTAAGGGCCACGTGGGCCTGGGGCTCAAAGCTGATCAAGGACCTATAGTATAGTGAGAAGCAGAGGAGCGGTGAGCAGTGATGTGTGGGTGTGGCCAGTGATGTGTGGGTGTGGCCAGTGCCCTGTTTACACTACCAGCCCCACTGTCTCCCTAAATTAGAAAAACTAGGTAAAGTGCATCATTTTCAGAGGAAAATAGAAATATACAATAAATGTTACACTCGGCAGCTGGAGGGCTGCTCTTCATACTACTGCCATGATGATGATGATGGTCCTATTTTTATGTGGTGGCCTGGACCTGTAATACCAGCCGTCTGCCATTGTTAATCTGCATGTCATAGTACTCTCCGTTTGTTCCTTCTTCTAAAACAAAACCTCTTTCCTCCAATTAATCCTTATGGCTGGTTTCATTTAGACATGCCAAATACACACTGGCCCTGATTCTAAGTTGCCAGCAATGCACACGCAATGAATTTTTTTGCAACTGCAAAAACAACATTTCTCAAAACCCCTGTAGCACATGAGTTACACAGAGTGTACTGTATGTGTACACTACAGTCAGAAGTGTGATTGCTGTGATTGAACGCTACTGTGGGTTAAGCATTCCTAATGCTTCTGTTTTCCCCACACCACAGAAGAGAGGCAAGTGGTCCCCAAACCCAACACAAATAAATGGCACAATAAGTAAAATAATGTCTGTTAGATAAAAAAAAATTCCAGATCTATTCATTCACATAAGAAAACAACAATGCAAAGCATTCTATGCATACTGACAGACTATTAAGGATAAATATATAACACAGTATTAACACTCTCGAATTGCTAGCCTAATTAACAGTTATACTGTAAATAAGATAGTCAAACTGTCAAAGTCAGAAAAATGTCTCAATGCACGTTGCCATATTTGCACCGCACACTGGTCCGCGCTGCGCGTGCATGCGCTCTCCCGTGGATTCGCATACCCGCAATAACGTGCACTCGCAGGCGCGGTATGCGTATTTACGGTAGAGTTTATGTAGTCGTAGCGTGCGACTCATTCGTTACAAATGTTCACAATTAATGTAGTTTATAGATCATGGTCCCTTTGATAGATTCTGAAAGTTTGGTTAAAATACAATGTCCCAGAGCTGAGGAATCCCTCTTTATATCGTACAAAGGGTCTAACAGGAATCATACAGCAGTGTTTGGTACCCATCGGAAGAGTATTTAATTAGCAATATTCCGGTGTTGGTTTGGAGCGTATTAATCGCTCGTGCGAATAGTTATGGACATAAGAAGTTTATGTCCATTTCTATTAATTACACATACTCAGGTATGCGGCGGGAAACCCAGTTTCCCACCCACCTGAGCTGTTGGAAATCGTCACAGCCCACCTGTATGAATCACCCTATGACCTTTTGTTATGATACAGGGCCGAATTCCTTCGGCCAATGGACAATGGGATTGTAGGACCAGGAGATTGCATTGTGTGTGGGGCATAAATAGGCAGGCCGACCACATCCAGCTCTCACTCTCTCATCAACGGTTATCTGCTGATAGCCGGGAGCTGGATATCGAGGCGCAGGCGATCATACCCTTTGTGCGTAAGTTTCTCTCCGTAATCATTGTCTTTCTGTGAGCCAATTTCTCTCATCTCATCTCTCTCTCTCTCTCTCTCTCTCTCTGTTCTGTTCTCTCATATCTCCCCTAGACTAGGCTAGTATTGTATTGTATTAGATAGTATTGTATTGTATTGCATTTAGGTCAGTGTAGTATTGTCTTTTTGTATTTATTGTTTAGTTCTGTGGTTAGGAAGTCTCTGTTATATTGTAGTGTATCATTTGTACTGTTATCCCCTTTTACAAGTATATTAGATATAATACAGTTAATAGGCCTTGGAACCTAAACCAGTATCTGTGTATTTTCTATAGTGATAAGTGTTCACTTGAGCGTCGGTGACGCTCAAGCAGCTTTGTAGATAGTCAGGTTACACAAGGTTGCACTTACACCCTGTACTCACATTAAGGTATTCAGTGTATTTCATTGGTATAAGGTTTTAACATAAAGGTATAGTGTTGTGAGCGTCTGCATCGCTGGTGACCTCCTCGTGGTCTCGAGCGTAAGCTACGCCATAGCGAATCATTCCCCTAGACATAACCAATAACGTGTCCTGTGATCACTGGGCCGTAAGCGAACGTGACGCTTGAGCGTCTCGCCTACGGCTGAGCGATCGCTACGCAGATAGCGTACCATTACGGTACTTCTTAAGTAAACAGCGTACAGTGTTCTTAGCTTCATAAAGGGTTGTTTATACGACAAAGGAATTTAGCATTGTCAATTGGGGGCTCGTCCGGGATCCTTCTCATATCTGCACTAGGTAGATCAGCAGACATTATCCCTCCAGCAAAGGGTGGGAGGTTGTCTCACAGTGCTGACGGGATAAGCGTCTGCTTCGCTTAGATAAAGAATGCTGAAGGAATCCGGGAACCGGAAGTAAGAACAAAACGCTTGTGTCTTTTAAAACTTTTATTTCTCTTCTGTCTTGCGTATACACGCACGCATACATACCTGCATTTCTTTTCACTTGTGTATTTCATTTTTCGTATATCACTATTCCTGTTTGCCAAATTTTATAGTTGATAGAAAGTGCTAAAAAGAGATTTGCTGTTATTTCATAGTAGAGGTGATAGTTAAAGTATAGAACAACACACGGTTTGTCTGAGATACAAGGCAGTCAGTGTGGATTGCGGTAGATGATCAGGGATCATTTACATTGATAAAAATATATTGTGTTACGGTGGATCCTTTGCATTGCGTACACGTGTCGCTAACAAAGACTAGCGTACGCAATCCAAAAGGCAAACGCACGCAGCGTTCATTACGCAACGTAGCGTCCGGTTACGCCCACGTAGCTCAAGTTGTGATAAAGTGAAGTAACGCAAAGGCGATAATTAGCGCAAGGCGATAATTAACGCACAGCGGTAGATAACGCGAAGCGGTAAATATACGCAAATCTATTTTTGGAAAATCTGAAATTTAGTTTAACAGATCCTGCTCCTAATTGGTAACACTTTTGGCCTAAAGACAATTTCTGCGCAGAAATAGATATAGAAACAAAAGTGTACTTGTGTTGAGTGAGTGTGTTTTGTATACAAAAGTTTATATAACTTTAAGGTGGAACCAAAAGGAAAGCCGAGTACTCGTCGAGGGACATACGTGTAAGTGACATATACGGTGGCTAGGGAGGCATCTCTGGTTAAATAATATTTGAGCATTAGAGTATAGCGGACCATAAGGTAACAAGACCAGGAGGTCATAAGGTAACAAGACCAGGAGGTCATAAGGTAACAAGACCAGGAGGTCGTAAGGTAAAAGGTCCGCTATAAAAGTCCAGTGGCACAACGCCTGGGGTGTTGGTGCAGAACCCATATAGGCCATACAAGCTCTGGCTGAAGGAATCGCAGCCGGAAACATAGATTCCATTGATCTTTCAGTACATGACAAGTAGTGCTCGTATACTGAACGATTGGACCGCACGTTATTGTGTGCAGTAGTTAGTAATCTGACCTAATACCATTAGAGTAAAGTGGTCACAAACGCTATCTGTACATTCTGACGTGATTTGTGTAAATTTTTATTTTTGGAAGGGAAGTTCGCTGGTCACTCAGGAACTATCTAACAACCCCAACTTTACTGGAAAGAGTAAGTGTCCTGCGGGTAACCCTCATATGTTCCAGTAAACTAAAGGTTCACAGGGGCCCTAGGTTGGGTACAGCAGCTCTGGCTACAGTGATTGCAGCACAGGCCAACGTGGGCGAGAAGTAAGTGGGGTACTTGATAAACCACCACCGCCGGCCTGCCCAAGGACATCTTGGTTTGTTTGTAAGGGTTCGCTGAAAGCCTTGATATTCAAGGAGGAATAAGCAACGCCTGCAGATTATGGGGGCCATTTGTTCAGGTAGGGGGCGATCAACCCTGGTTCAGGTTGATTCTGTGAACCGACCAGTTGGGTCGGCACGATATGTAATGTGTGAAAAATATGGAATTCACACCGAATCTTTATGTGATGAATGGGAGAGAATGACTGTACAAGACAGGGACAAATTCCCAAGAATAGGTAGCTTTAGTCCAGAAGTGTTACAAAATTTAAGGAGGAGGATATGTCTCGTAAAATCAACAAAGAGACGAATTCAACATCATGATTGTTTACAGTTATGGCACCAGGAAGGTGAGATACAGAGAGGTTTGGCTCTGGCGGCGGGATCTGGGGCAGTCAGGAAGTTGATTGCCACAGCTCCTCCTCCACCATACATTGCAGGAGAGAAGTTGATTGCGGAGAGAAACGCACTGGGTTGTAAAACACAAACTCTTAGTAACCCTGTAAATGTTAATGATGTTAACCAAATAACTCATGCAAGTATTAACCCGTGCAAGATGTACCCTGTTTTGAACCTTCCTCAGGAGTGTGATCAAGAAGACGATTCAGCAACAATTTCAGCTCTCTCTCTTGCAGCCACCATAGCAGAGACCACAGTAGGCACAGCGACACCCACGAGATTAGTGAAAGCCCCTAGCGGAGGGATAGGTGAGGTCGTGTCAACGGGTAAGTACGGCACCATGCACTACACTGAAACAATTGTACCACAACAAGCTGTAGAATCTACACAGGAAGAGGCTGTTAGAATTGCTCCTGTAAGGGTAATAGCAGTTCCCAATGGAAAAACAGATGTGTCTGGAGCCACTCCCATAAGGAACATTGCCATGTACACTCCATTTTCCAGAATGGAATTAAGAACAATAGTGTCCGAATTTCCTGACCCCAGGAAGGATTTAGTTGCTAGCCAAAAATACATCAGGGATCTAGGTAACACTGTAGAACCCAACAACAAGGATTGGCAGATACTGCTAAGAGCTTGTTTACCTTCCAATGTTGATGCAACTCAGTTTTTAGCTGATTGTGCATTGGATAAAGATGTACCGCTTACAGACGTGTACAACAAGGATAATGTAAAGAGGATAAATTTACAGCTAAAGGAGTATTTCCCAGCCGTTGTTAAATGGAATAAAATATTTTCCATTAAGCAAAAGGAGTCCGAAACGGCAACAGAATATTTTCACCGGGCACTATTAGAAATGGCAAAGTACACTGGTATAGAAGACATTAAGACCAACCCAAACCATCGGGAAGTAGCAGTATCTGTACTGATGGATGGTTTAAAGGAAACATTAAAGACTAGGGTTCAGACCACGCAACCGTGCTGGCGAGGTCTGTCAGTGTCCGGCTTGAGAGAGGCTGCTATTGATCACGACAGAAACATCACTAGGCACAGGGAATCGCAAAGTGATAAGTTGATGTCCGTAAGTATACAGGCGCTGACCACAAGGCAGCCTGCGTATGTACCACCGAATCCTGTGGGTAAGGCAAGTGTAATAACATGTTTTTCTTGTAACAGACCGGGACACTTTGCACGAGAATGTAGAACAAAGAATGTACAAAGATCTTTTAAACCCCCTAGACAACAACACAACACACGACATTGGGAGCAGGGTCCACAGAGGCGGAGTTTTGAGCCACATACAGGGGAAACAAAAAGATATCCCCCGAACAGAGATTGGCATGCCTCTGGTAGTTCCCAGCTAACTCCCTCACAAGTAGTTGCTGCCAGCGGGATTCAGGGAGGTCAGCATACCCAATAGGGGTGTGGCCATACCTGTAATCTGCACCCAGTTAAGTTGATTGCCAGTCTTGGAAGCGAACCAGAGATTGCAATCAATGTGGCTGGTAAAACTTTAAACTTTCTTGTAGACACAGGGGCGGCCAAGTCAGTGATAAATTCGACAGTGGGCATGAGAACCACTGGTAGGACAATTCCAGCCATGGGAGTAACAGGAGTAGTCCAGCACTACCCTGTTAGCAAACCAGCCGAGATTACAATAGGGCCTTTGCATACCAAGCATTCCTTTTTGCTGGCTGCTTCGGCACCAACTAATCTCCTGGGAAGAGACTTACTATGTAAAATGGGTTGCGTCATTTATTGTACTCCTGAAGGTGTATTCTTGGACATTCCTGAGAATCACGCTCAGGAAGTACGAGACATGTTAGACTCCCCATCAAAATTAATGTCACATTCCATTATGACAAATAGGAATCCATCCCAAGTAGAAGAGATGATATCTCAGATACCAGAGTCACTTTGGACAAAAGATGGACAGGACACTGGATTAATGGCAAACGTAGCTCCAGTAGTTGTGCAAGTAAAAGATGGTAGGATAGCTCCAAAAATCCCACAGTATCCTCTGAAGCCAGAGGTGGAGCTAGGAGTTTTTCCCGTAATAGAGCGCTTGCTACAACAGGGCATTCTAGTAAGAACGTCCAGCACCGCAAATAGTCCCATCTTCCCTGTTAAAAAGAGTGGGGGGAGGGGTTACAGGCTAGTGCAGGATCTAAGGGGGATTAACAAAATAGTTGAGAGTCAGTTCCCCGTAGTGCCTAATCCAGCTGTCATCCTAATGCAAATTCCTCCCACTGCCAAATTTTTCACTGTTATTGACCTCTGCTCCGCTTTCTTTTCGGTACCTCTGCACCCTGACAGCCAATATTTGTTTGCATTCACATACAGAGGAGTCCAATACACGTGGACTCGGTTACCCCAAGGTTTCATAGATAGTCCAAGTATATTTTCTCAGGCTTTGCATGATTGTTTACAGTCTTTCCAACCAGACAGTGGATCAGTATTGATACAGTATGTGGACGATTTATTACTGTGTTCAGATTCACTGGAAGCATCTCTGAAGGATACGAAACAGCTCCTGTTTCATCTTTCAGACACAGGTCACAAGGTTTCCAAAGACAAGTTACAATTATGCCAAACTAAGGTAAAATATTTGGGACACTGTCTAACACAAGGACTGAGACACCTGACCGCTGATAGAATCCAAGCCATTAGAGACATGACACTGCCACAAACCCAGCAACAGATCAGGACGTTTTTAGGAATGTGTGGGTATTGCCGTAATTGGATCCCAGGGTTTTCCATATTGGCGCTACCTTTGCAGGAAATGGTCTCTTCAAACAAACCTGATCGGATTTCGCATACAGACGAATCTGAAACAGCATTTGAGAGACTCAAACAGTGCCTAACGCAGGCACCAGCACTAGGTATGCCAGACTATGGGAAACCCTTTGAACTATACGGAACAGAAAGTGCTGGGTGCGCAGCAGGTGTACTAACACAAAAACACGGTGATGCCAGCAGGCCAATTGCATACTACAGCGCCCAGCTAGATACGGTAGCGCGATCCCTCCCCACATGCTTGCGTAGCGTTGCGGCGATAGCATTGCTAGTGACAAAAAGCGAAGATGTCGTGCTAGGCCACAACCTCACAATCCATACACCGCATGCGGTATCTGCCTTATTGAATTCTGCCCAAACCAGACACGTCTCATCTGCAAGGTTTACAAGATGGGAATTGGCATTAATGGCCCCCGTAAACATCACCATAAGGAGATGCAGCGCATTAAATCCTGCAACATTTCTCCCAGGTGTGCCTGGTCAGACACAAAGGGTGGAAGGTGAGAGTGATGGGGAAGGAGGATTTAATGCAAAGGAAGATACACATGATTGTATGGAATATTTGACCCAAAATTTTACCGCAAGGCCTGACATCAGTGACAATCCACTGGAAGATGCAGAACTCACGTTCTACACGGATGGTAGTTGTCACAGACAGTCAGACTCGGGAGACTTGTGTACTGGATACGCAGTCGTAGATGACCAAGACACCATAGAAGCGGAACCGCTAGGCCCACCTCACTCAGCCCAGGTTGCTGAACTGGTCGCCCTAACCAGAGCATGTGAATTGGCTAAGGGTAAGTCAGCCAATATCTACACCGATTCCAGATACGCGTTCGGGGTAGTCCATGATTTCGGAGCCCTATGGCGGCTCAGAAATTTCATGACGACAGCTGGTACACCGATAGCGCATGCAGCTCACATAAAAAGGCTTCTAACAGCGATACAGGAACCCGACAGAGTGGCTGTTATCAAATGTAAAGCACATACATATAGCCAAGACCCAATATCCCTTGGTAACAGCCGAGCAGACGAAGCCGCAAAGCTTGCAGCTGCTACCCCCACACGGACAAACACCACACAGTTGATGGTATTTAATACCATCAACACACAGAAGTTGTGTGAGATGCAGAATTTGTGTTCCACACAGGAAAGAGCAGTCTGGAAGGCAAAGGGATATGGCCAGGAGTCCTCAGGGCTCTGGACGGATGGACATGGTAAACCAGTGGCCCCCAGGGCATACCTTCCATGTCTGGCTGAAGCAGCTCACGGGCTGACTCATCTAGGCAAGGAGGGGATGTGCAAATTGGTAAGAGCATACTGGTGCGCCCCAGGATTCTCCTCTCATGCGAGTAAAAGAGCAATGTCATGCCTTACCTGTCTGAGAAAGAATATTGGAAAAGCAATACCTACAGAACCATCCCATATCCCACCTGCCGGCGGCCCTTTCCAGGTAATACAAATTGACTTCATTCAATTACCCCCATGTCGAAATTTGAAATATGTACTTGTCTGTATAGATGTTTTCTCGAATTGGGTCGAGGCTTTTCCAGCAGCTACAAATACCGCTATGTTTACAGCTAAGAAAATTGTGCAGGAATTTGTATGTAGATATGGTATCCCTAGAATCATTGAAAGTGATAGGGGTACCCATTTTACAGGTGATGTCTTTCAAGGAATGTGTAAATTGATGGGTATTGATAGCAAGCTGCACACTCCGTACCGTCCACAGGCGAGTGCGAAGGTCGAAAGAGTGAACAGCACTATTAAAAATAAATTGAGTAAAGTAATGGCAGAGACAGGATTAACGTGGCCAGAAGCTTTACCCATTGTTTTGTATAGCATCAGAACCACTCCCAGGTCCCCTCTTAATCTGTCTCCTTTTGAAATTCTGTTTGGTCGACAACCGCATGTCATGATTAACCCTCAGGATGATTTGAAATGTAACAATGAAGTAACTGTAAAGTACTTGATTAACATGAGTAAACAGTTGAGGAATCAAAATGATAATCTGAAGTTGGTGATTCCTGATTTACCAGATAGTAATTGTCATGACATTGAACCTGGGGATTATGTAATGATACGAAATTTTCTACGCTCAGGTTGTCTTATTGATAGATGGGAAGGACCATACCAGGTCTTATTGACTAGCACCACAGCATTGAAGGTTGCTGAGAGAGAGACTTGGGTCCATTCATCCCACTGCAAAAAGGTTGCTGATCCAGAGAAGTCCCGCGATAAGGAACAGACGGTAGAGGTTGTATCACTGGAGTGTCTGTTCCAGGAGGATTGAGGCGGCACCTGAGCCTTGAAGACCGAAAGCAGTTGTCGACTCCCTTCTCCCTTTTATTGTTTTTCTCCACTTCCCAGCCCCTCTCCCTTAAAATTTCTTTTTCCCCCTCCTCATTCTTCTCTATTTCCTCCTCAAAGATGGACTTGCCCCAAGAGACTGTGATCCGGATTTTGATGTTAACCATGATGTTGACCAGAGCAGTCTGTTCCGGCGAGAGTACCATAGAGGTCGAAAGAGGTTCTGGAATGGGTTCCGATTATGATGATGGAGGCGTAGTTTTCCAAGATCAACCAAACCAACAAGCAAAGGCGAGTATCAGAAAACGATCCGATAGAAGAAATTGTGATGGATTGTTAGCTGAAGAAAATTGTATCTGTAGGCTCTGTGATAATCTGGTTGAAGATGGATGCATAAAGAAATGCCAATCTAGTTTTAATATCCATATAGACCGGCATCCATTGAGTGACTATCACTCCTTAGTGGGTAACGTATTAAACCAAACAGATTGTTGGGTATGCTCTCAAGTACCTCAGGGTCACAGCAAATCAGGGCTAGTACCATTTCCTTTAACGTTAGGGGAGGTACTTGAGCTAAGTGGTGGGAGACCGGTGGACCGGAGGTTTAACATCTCCAGCCCTCCTAGTTTGAAGCTCCACCAATACCATGTGGATAGGTCCCTCATATGTTTTAACATCTCCAATCCCAGAAAACCGGGAAATTGGGAAGTGTCATGGAGCAACCTTACCATGACCTTTTCACACAGAGCAGATAGAATGCCTACAGATACAGAGCTCGTACGCCACATAGCCAGTAGAGGAAAATCTTTCCGGTATCGATATACCTTAGGAAATAGGATTACTAGAGTTGGAGAGGTATCACCAGGATACTGTGCACATATCGTACAAACCGATACGTGCATTAAGCAGTTGGAAGAATTAGGGTCAGGAGATTTCACCTGGAAGGTTTGTAACATGGTCATGTCCTTCTCCGTCCCTTATGTTCTCCCCGATGATGCATATTTCATATGCGGGAGAAAGGCGTACAAGTGGCTTGCCCCAAACTCTGAAGGATTGTGTTATATTGGAAAAGTATTGCCTGAAGTGATGACTGTTACACATGACAAAATGAAGGACACACACCGTGGTGCCCAAGCTCCTTATACTCACACTCATTACGAGCACCGAGTTAAAAGACAACTGTCAGAAAGGTTAGAGCATCCGGCCTCTGATCTTATCCATGAATCCACCGGGATTCAGGTTCTGGTAGCGTTAGATTTCACTCGTACCGCTCGGGGAGTGATGAATTATAGATACATTTCCGCACTCGCCAATTTGTTAGATAATATCACTGAAATGTATGATGACACGTTTAGATACACTGGAAGAGAACTTCAAGCTTACAAAACAGAACTAGTTCAGCATAGGATGGTTCTTAATTATCTTACAGCAGTAACAGGCGGATATTGTGTTACATTGGCAACACAGTACGGCATAAAGTGTTGCACGTATATCACAAATAGCACCGAGGATCCGGTAGAGGTCATAGACCAAAAGATGGACGATATTCTCCAATTGAAGTGTGAATTTCGTCGAAAACACAATCTCACCCTTGCTGCTGTAGGTAATGAGCTGACTGGTTGGGTGTCATGGTTGAACCCGCGAAATTGGTTCTCCGGTTTAGGAGATTGGGCTCAAGGAGTCATAATGGATGTTGGAAAGTTTCTACTATGTATCTTGGGTGTCGTTATATCGATTGGATTGATATTTAGATGCGGGCAGGCTTTAATGAGGTGCAAACAAAGTACAAAAGTGATGAGCTTGAGGAGTGAGGAAACTGTAATTAACCTGGATTTGATTTATGACCCAATGATAGAAACCAGGATGTGATGAAAATGCGATTATACGGTCCGTTTCTTTCACCTGTTTTTCTGCTTTTCTCCAAGATACAAAGACCCCCTTGGACGAGGAAGCTGACGAGACGAGATGTATACAGACAACAGACAAGCACCGAAGAAGAAGATTTGACAACTTTAAATATGGACACTTGATGAACTTTGCCATGGATCCCCAGTTTCCCTAGTATTTTTAAACTCACGCTAGCCCAACATTTTTGTAAATCTGATGGCACTGACAAAGCTTGTTGCTCATGCCTAAGGAGCAAAACAGCGCAAAGAAGACGACTCTCAACAGATACCGAAAACAACTTCGATGACAGATGTACATTTCCCTGACATAGAATATCATTGCATTTTTCGTAAGTGTTCTTTATCTTCATCTCTACAACCCTCAGGTAACGACACACATAGACGATAGGGAATACAGGCACAGATATCAGCAACCACATACCTCCCCCATTCATGTATCATCAACTAAAATGTGCATCCCCATTTTGTTACAACCACAGCCGAAAAGAGCTCGGTAAAGTTTGACAGCCCATCCACAGACCTGTACCACAGGATAAGAAGGAATTCAAATGTATACTTCGCAATACCTCGAAGCTTGATTTACAACACGTACGGCACGATGATACATGACCCCCCAAACATGGATTCATACACACATGCTTCTGCTATCTCACTAGGTCATACCCTCTTCACACCTTCTCCTCTCTCCTCCCCTACCCAACCATGGAAATCAATTAACCCCTGACTTACATTTTTCTCCTTAAATGTTTTGTGGCAGTTATTATTGACTGCCAAAGGGTGGACTGTCAAAGTCAGAAAAATGTCTCAATGCACGTTGCCATATTTGCACCGCACACTGGTCCGCGCTGCGCGTGCATGCGCTCTCCCGTGGATTCGCATACCCGCAATAACGTGCACTCGCAGGCGCGGTATGCGTATTTACGGTAGAGTTTATGTAGTCGTAGCGTGCGACTCATTCGTTACAAATGTTCACAATTAATGTAGTTTATAGATCATGGTCCCTTTGATAGATTCTGAAAGTTTGGTTAAAATACAATGTCCCAGAGCTGAGGAATCCCTCTTTATATCGTACAAAGGGTCTAACAGGAATCATACAGCAGTGTTTGGTACCCATCGGAAGAGTATTTAATTAGCAATATTCCGGTGTTGGTTTGGAGCGTATTAATCGCTCGTGCGAATAGTTATGGACATAAGAAGTTTATGTCCATTTCTATTAATTACACATACTCAGGTATGCGGCGGGAAACCCAGTTTCCCACCCACCTGAGCTGTTGGAAATCGTCACAGCCCACCTGTATGAATCACCCTATGACCTTTTGTTATGATACAGGGCCGAATTCCTTCGGCCAATGGACAATGGGATTGTAGGACCAGGAGATTGCATTGTGTGTGGGGCATAAATAGGCAGGCCGACCACATCCAGCTCTCACTCTCTCATCAACGGTTATCTGCTGATAGCCGGGAGCTGGATATCGAGGCGCAGGCGATCATACCCTTTGTGCGTAAGTTTCTCTCCGTAATCATTGTCTTTCTGTGAGCCAATTTCTCTCATCTCATCTCTCTCTCTCTCTCTCTCTCTCTCTCTCTGTTCTGTTCTCTCATATCTCCCCTAGACTAGGCTAGTATTGTATTGTATTAGATAGTATTGTATTGTATTGCATTTAGGTCAGTGTAGTATTGTCTTTTTGTATTTATTGTTTAGTTCTGTGGTTAGGAAGTCTCTGTTATATTGTAGTGTATCATTTGTACTGTTATCCCCTTTTACAAGTATATTAGATATAATACAGTTAATAGGCCTTGGAACCTAAACCAGTATCTGTGTATTTTCTATAGTGATAAGTGTTCACTTGAGCGTCGGTGACGCTCAAGCAGCTTTGTAGATAGTCAGGTTACACAAGGTTGCACTTACACCCTGTACTCACATTAAGGTATTCAGTGTATTTCATTGGTATAAGGTTTTAACATAAAGGTATAGTGTTGTGAGCGTCTGCATCGCTGGTGACCTCCTCGTGGTCTCGAGCGTAAGCTACGCCATAGCGAATCATTCCCCTAGACATAACCAATAACGTGTCCTGTGATCACTGGGCCGTAAGCGAACGTGACGCTTGAGCGTCTCGCCTACGGCTGAGCGATCGCTACGCAGATAGCGTACCATTACGGTACTTCTTAAGTAAACAGCGTACAGTGTTCTTAGCTTCATAAAGGGTTGTTTATACGACAAAGGAATTTAGCATTGTCAAACTATAAGCAAAAGTTCAACCTTAAGAAAAATACACTTTCAGGAAATGACTCTAAAATAATGGCACTAATTCATGTTTGTATGCAATTTTGATTTTCTAGGCTACGGAGCTGCTGATATTAGCAAGTGAAACTGCCGCCCACATATGAAAAGAGACTCCCACTGGAGACATCGCAAACTCATTTTCAATTGTGTACACATTCACAACCTGTATGCAAAGACAAGGAACATCAGAGCTAATAGGAACATCGGAGCTAACGGTAACACTTCCTGTCAATCGCCTCTCTATGGAATCCTCATTGCAAGCAAGATCGCAGCACATGTGCAGTGTGCTGGTGCAATGTAACACAACAACTGAAGTTTAAAACATAGAGGACAAATTAAGTGACTAAAGAAAAACTATAACTCTGGCAAGATAAAGGGTTAGGCACCACCGTGGAGGGTTAGGGTAGGGTTAGGCACCACCATGGAGAGTTAGGGTTAGGCACCACCGGGGAGGGTTGGGGTTAGGCACCACCGGGGAGGGGAGGGTTAGGTACCACCATGGAGGGGTAGGGTTAGGCACCACCATGGAGGGTAGGGTTTGGCACCACCGGGGAGGGTTGGGGTTTGGCACCACCGGGGAGGGGAGGGTTAGGTACCACCATAGAGGGTAGGGTTAGGCACCACCGTGGAGGGTAGGGTTAGGTACCACCAGGGAAGGGAGTGTTAGGCACCACTGTGGAGGGTAGTGTTAGGCACCACCGGAGAGGGTTAGGCACCACTGTGGAGGGTAGGGTTAGGCACCACCAGGGAGGGGAGGGTTAGGCACCACTGTGGAGGGGAGGGTTAGGCACCACCGGGGAGGGGAGGGTTAGGTACCACCGGGGAGGGGAGGGTTAGGCACCACCAGGGAGGGGAGGGTTAGGCACCACCATGGAGGGTTAGGGTTAGACACCACCGGGGTGGGTAGGGTTAGGCACCACCGTGGAGGGTTAGGGTTAGGCACCACCGTGGAGGGTAGGGTTAGGCACCACCATGGAGGGTTAGACCACCGGGGTGGGTAGGGTTAGGCACCACCGTGGAGGGTTAGGGTTAGGCACCACTGCGGAGGGTAGGGTTAGGCACCACCATGGAGGGTTAGGCACCACCGGGCAGGGTTAGGCACCACTGGGGAGGGGAGGGTTAGGCACCACCGGGGAGGGTTAGGCAACCACAAGGGAGGGTTAGGGTAGGTAACAGGTGAGGGTTAGTCATTTCTGGGGAGGCTTTCGGGATTCTGATGGTCTGGATGCCACTGTCAGCATCCTGCCCATCGGGATATCATTCTGAATCTTATATTACTATATTTCATAAATTATATTAACAATGTCCCACAATCTGGATCCATTAATCTTCCCTGGCCAGATACTAAATCGTTGGTGCACTTATTGTTAATTTACAACTGCTTTTGTCTGGTACCTATAAAAGCTGAGTATAAGCAGTAGCAGAGGTAAGGTCACTTAGCTGAAGTGTATATATATATGTATATATATACATACATACATACTGGATACTGGTAGTAATGGAGATGATGCTGTATCTTAGCTGAGACACTATACTGACACGGCGTATTAGCAGTGGCAGGGGTGATGTTACTGTCCCTAACAATACACTTCAGGCAAAGTCACAGCAGAAAGATATTATATACATATAAACACACCGGACAAAATAATATGGAATGCGGAAATACAAAGTGGTATAAGTTCAGTGACGCGGGACACTAAAACTATTGGATGATCATTGTGAATGTCTGAGGTATTGATACAATGCAAATTTGGTGAAATATTGTTTCTTTTTCAGGTGGAACCATGGGTCATACACGTGATGTGACTGAGTGGCCAAGAGCATGGACATAGCTTAGGGTAGGGGGCAGCATTTGTTGGTGTACCCCCATAGACAGTGAGTAGCATCCGTCTACAGTGGAAGAAGCATGGACACCAAGAATCTCAGTGGCGGAACAGTGGCCAAAAGTCGATCATAACAAATTGGGACCGCAGGCATGTAGGGCACCTAGCAACCACCAATCTGTTCCAAACGCATCAGGAACTGATCCAATAGTACAATGCCAGACCCAGCCAAACAGTATCAGAATGAACACTTCGGCGCAAACTGCATAGGTTATGAATTTTCAGTCGTATAGCCCAGGTGTGTCCCAGGTTAACAACCAAAAGAAACAGTGTCTGACATGGGCCAAACAGCATTGTCAATAGACCTTTGAACAGTGGAGGCACATCATATGGTCTGATGAATATAGATTTTGCTTAGATTCCAATGACGGCTGCTCCAGAGTCATGAGAAGGTCTGGGGAAGTGTTCCAACCAGTCTGTGTCCAACAAGCTGTGCAGAAAGAAGGTGGACTATGTGTGTCATGTTTTGGGAATGTATTTCAAGTGCTGGAGCTGGAACCTTGGTCAAGGTGTCCAATCACATAAAAGCGGTGGACTATGGCCCTCATTCCGAGTTGATCGGTCGG
The DNA here is from genome assembly GCF_028390025.1 of Pseudophryne corroboree. NCBI lineage: Eukaryota > Metazoa > Chordata > Amphibia > Anura > Myobatrachidae > Pseudophryne > Pseudophryne corroboree. The sequence goes on from NC_086448.1 coordinate 832,362,410, forward strand.
TATTTTTCATCGCATCGCAATGAAAATCCGCTTAGTACGCATGCGCAATATTCGCACTGCGACTGCGCCAAGTAATTTAACAATGAAGATAGTATTTTTACTCACGGCTTTTTCATCGCTCCGGCGATCGTAATGTGATTAACAGGAAATGGGTGTTACTGGGCGGAAACACGGCGTTTTAGGGGCGTGTGGATGAAAACGCTACCGTTTCCGGAAAAAACGCAGGAGTGGCTGGAGAAACGGAGGAGTGTCTGGGCGAACGCTGGGTGTGTTTGTGACGTCAAACCAGGAACGACAAGCACTGAACTGATCGCACAGGCAGAGTAAGTCTGAAGCTACTCTGAAACTGCTAAGTAGTTTGTAATCGCAATATTGCGAATACATCGGTCGCAATTTTAAGAAGCTAAGATACACTCCCAGTAGGCGTAGGCTTAGCGTGTGTAACTCTGCTAAATTCGCCTTGCGACCGATCAACTCGGAATGAGGGCCAATGTAACATGTGGTTTTGCCATTTCTCCAGTTTCTGAAAGATGAAGACCATCTTGTGGATCCACTGTTTCAGGATGATAACTGTGCCATGTATCGCACTAGGATTGTGTGCAGGATTGGTTTGCAGAACACCAGACTGACGTGCCACATCTCACGTGACCCTCCAATTCACCAGATCTCAATGTTATTGAGAAAATTTGGGACTTGCTGGAACGGGCTATGAAGAAACACAAACACCCTCCGAATTTGGCTGCATTGAAGGACCACTTGGTCATGGAATAGGCGCAATCAGGGAAGTCTTTTCGAATGGGCTCAATGGGCACTAGCGAAGGGACCCAGGAGTACAAGGGTCCTATGCTTATAGCTGAAGGTCCCCTCTTTTCAGGGGTACCAGATTTTTGAAAATCGGCCCTGGGGAACCGGAGATATCCGGTGTCAAACAGTGGGCCCCATCCAAGCCTGCTAATTATACAGTAAGAAATGTATAACGGTGATCACAAGGCGACACAGATGTGGATAAATAAGAGATACATGTACATCCCTTTAGCAGTGCCAGATTAAGGTCCACATGGGCCTGGAGCTGAACTTTACAAATGGCCTACTGTGACCAGTGGTGTGGGGGTGCGGCATGCATCATGTACCGTGGCAAGTGCCTTCCTTTAATCACCTCAACTGCCCTCCCCACTCCACTTATATCAACAGTGTAATGTGAAAGTCAAAAAACAAAAGGAAACCCCACTTGTTAACGTGACAAAAAAAAAAAGCGCTTAGAAAATCCCTATTTTAAGGTAAAAATGTCGGGAGTTAGCTCAGAACCCCTGGTACTCCCTCCCTTATGACTAATTAGGCACTTAGAATTTCTTTATTTTATTTTGCCCAATAATGACATGTTATTTTTGGGGTAGAAAAGTGCAGAATTGAGAATAATGGGTTTAAAGGTTCAGGACAAGTATGTGGGGTTTTTAAATGAATGGGACAGGTGATTTTAACATTACAGGTGTATATTACAGGTGTTTTTCCTTTATTTTTAAAAGTGGATTTAAATGACACAAATATATACGTATACCCATTTTTATGTACACCTAATCTAATGGAGCATTAATGTTGAAGAAAAACTTGCTTTCTTTAAAAAAAATTCACTATTTTAGAAAAATGCATAACACCCATTTGACACATTTGGAGGAACCCCAAATACAATTATTATGGCCGCTATCAGAATCCTATACGATTATCCAATATTAGTTTGTCTACTTTTGGGTGTCCAGGTAGATTTCACCATTTTCACCTACACTTAACGCCTTTTATACCAGCAAGAATTATCATGTGAATTCTGTCTTCACACATTTCTAAGTGAATTATGCCATAAATGGGAGTGCGCATACAGACTACGGGGTATATTCAATTGTTGTCGGGTCCTTTCCCCGACAACGCTCTATTCAATGCTGGGCCAAACCCGACAGGTTTGGCCCGTTCCCGACAGTGTCAATCCGACTTTTATAAAAGTCGGATTGATATTGTTGGAAACGAGTCTAAAACCTGTCCGGTTTGGCCCCGCATCCGACAATACATGCGGCTCGGCCGCTCGTGTATTCCAACAGCATTCTAACAAGTTGGATTTCCCGACTTCTCGGAAAAACTGAGCCCAGATTGAATAGGTCGGAACCCCGTCCGACCTATTCCAGTCGGAAACTGCCGTCTTTCCGACAAGACGCCAGTTTCCGACTCTAATTGAATATACCCCTATAACCCTATGTAGAAAAACTACTTGTCACCACCAAGTAATGTGATGCCCTGGACTGCCACCTCTCTCTGCTTCCAGTACAATGCTATAAATATGAAGAGCAATATCTTGCCAGCAAGAATGTTTTTCACAAACTTAATATAACCTAACCATTGGGAAAAAAATTAAATAGCTTTAGACGGGATCAAAACTCCCACAAACACTTTAATCACCCCAATATAACTATTCACCTCCACCCCCATTAACAACCCACATTTATCCCCAGCTACCCCTCCCCATATGCAGGAATCTAGGGCAGGCAGGTGTAGGCAGCCGATGCACCACAAGCACGTACCTCCGCACCCTCTTCAATGTGCCGGCTCCATGTCTTTCCATGTGTGTAGCGCCATGACGGGTCACTCGCACGACACAAGCGATCGCTGGAGGCTGAGCCGGCATTCGGCAGCTGTAATCACAGACAGCCTGCCAGGAGTATTAAGCCAGCACAGCGCTTGGACATGATCTCACAGTCCGCCAGGCAAAGTAAGGGACTGCCTTCCACCCAATTCTGAAATAGGGAAGGCACGCATGCCAAAAAAGGGGAGTAAGCACACAATCGTACCCCCAATTGAAGTGACGCCACATAAGTGCCCTTACAATACACTGCATACTAGTGTCCTTTATTCATGTCACGCCACACAACAGTACCCCTTATTCATGTTACACTAAAAGTAGTACCCCCCTTAAACACATTATGCCACACAATATTGCCCCTTACGCACTGTGTCTGTGCTCCAGCTCCCACTGGGATGTCGTCACCTTTACTACATGCTGGGACATAGATAGTGTCATTCTCCTGTTCTCCCTACTCATCCCATGGTTGTAGCAGCACCAGCCCACCACCGGCACTAAGCTGTGGCTGTAAAGCAGGGTTGAGCAATTATTCCAGCTTGGGGGGTGGGGGCATTTGGCAGGTTTGACGAATGGTTAAGAGCCGCAAGTGTTGAGCCAGACCTGTAGGGTCCACATGCATTCCCCCATCAATATGTGTGTATGTATAAATGTAAAAATATATACATATGGCTGCGCTAATTACATATGGCGGGCTCAGTATGATTTCCCAGTGGATGGGATGCCGGCGGTCAGGATACCGACAGTGGCATCCCATCCATCAGAATCCCAACAATATCCTAACTAAAGTACCCTAATCCTCCCCTGCCACCTACCCTAGCCCTCCCTTGTGGGTGCCTAAACCTAACCATCCCTGGTGATGCCTAACCCTAACCCTCCCTTCCCCGCTTGGTGCCTAACCCTAACCTCCCCTTCTATGTGCCTAATCTTAACCCTCCCTCCCCGGTTCCTAACCCCCCTCCTCATGTCTAAACCTAACCTCCGCCAACGTGGCAGGATGCCAGCACATGGACTTTCGTTATTCCGGCTGTCGGTATTGTGACCCCGGTATCTTGTACAGCGTCGCTATTTAGATGCTGGGATTGTGGCGTCCTTCGGGTTCCCAGTGTTGGTATATCGACCTCCGGAATCCCGTCAGTCGGAAAGGTAACTGCTTCCCCATATGGCTGCTCTAATTAGAAGCAGCAGATCTGCAATTTTCCTTTTAATTTAGTTAAATTATGGAGTGGTAAAGCGTCCCACGGAAGCCCTTTATCATTCTATAGAGATGGCGAGGAGCTTTACTTGTAGCCTTTCTGTCAGTGCAGGTAGGGCCACCGCTGGGGATGTACTGAGTATTCTGTGACGGATGTGTTCTCCTGCGGCTTATGCTGCAGGAGTAATGGTCTACTCTAGGTCTGAGGGCAGATAGATATCAGTGCCCTCCACTGGTATGTGCCCGCCAAGCTGGGCATTCTACATCAAAGTGCATGGTGGGAGAGTAAGGGTGTATCTAGGGGTCTGAGTGCCCCTGGCAAAGTTAGAGAATTGTGCATCTCATATTTTAAGCATGCAGCAACAGAAAAAAGGGACATTTTCTCATGGATAAGGGGCATGAACAACATAATAATACCCCCAGTTCATATACCCTTATACGCTTTACTACAGTATTAAATGCTCACCATTACATTACTGACCCCTCTATAGTACACCCTGCACTACATCACTGACCCCACTGTACCTACCAATACAACACTGACCCCTCTATACCTTACACTACATTACAGACCCCTCTATAGTACACCCTGCACTACATCACTGACCCCACTGTACCTACCAATACAATACTGACCCCTCTATACCTTACACTACATTACTGACCCTTCTATAGTACACCCTGCACTACATCACTGACCCCACTGTACCTACCAATACAACACTGACCCCTCTATACCTTACACTACATTACAGACCCCTCTATAGTACACCCTGCACTACATCACTGACCCCACTGTACCTACCAATACAATACTGACCCCTCTATACCTTACACTACATTACTGACCCTTCTATAGTACACCCTGCACTACATCACTGACCCCACTGTACCTACCAATACAACACTGACCCCTCTATACCTTACACTACATTACAGACCCCTCTATAGTACACCCTGCACTACATCACTGACCCCACTGTACCTACCAATACAATACTGACCCCTCTATACCTTACACTACATTACTGACCCTTCTATAGTACACCCTGCACTACATCACTGACCCCACTGTACCTACCAATACATCACTGACCCCACTGTACCTACCAATACAATACTGACCCTTCTATACCATACACTACATTATTGACCGTTCTATACCGTACACTACATTACTGACATCTCTATACATAGAAACACACACACACACACACACACACACACACACACACACACACACACACACACAGTAACCCGTTTAACACTTTAAAAAAGAAACGGGCGGCACTCCAAGGCTGTCTGAGAGATGCAGTGACAGAGATCAGACAAGGATTCACAAATACATTACAGCAGATAGCGTCCCTGAACTGAATGAGAGAGTGACAGCAAAGACTTTAGGTGCATACACACATTTTTATCCTCCCGAGTGATATTGTTTACATTATCACCCAGTGTGTACACTGCATCGTTATCGTATTTCTGTGTCACCTCTAAAGCTGCATGCATAGCCTGGCCATGACGTCACTGTGCGATATCGCTAGAAATATCGCACAGTGTGTATGCACTATATCGGTGGCCCAGGCCAGGAGGGGAAACACTATGCGATATTGCTCCTGGAGCGAATCGCATACTGTGTATGCACCATTACTGCACCTGTTACCCTGAAAGACAAGTGACAAAGGACTTCCTTTACAAAATAATATTAATTTAGAACCCCCTACCCCGGAAAGGTAGGCAAGCCTCCTAGAGCCGGCAGCAGCACCCGTGAAAGTGGACGGTCTCGGGACGGATTTGCAGTGTCGGTTAAGTGGGCACTGCATAGTGGGGGATGTGGTTACGATAGCATCGCCATGCCCCTGGCCCTGTTCAGTCGACCTGTCGAAAGTCGGCAAGCCTGGATTGTGCTAATTCACGCTCTCCTACTCCACATGACTGGAAGCATACTACTGGCACTCTCCGTCCAACACTGCACAGTGTACACAGTGATTTAAAGTTGGGTACACACTTAATGATGTGTACCCAGCACAACATTGTGGGTGATAGGACCCAGTATGCGATATCCCCGTAAGATATTGCTAGCGAGCCACTGGAGCACGCATATCATGGAGTACACACTAGACAATGTGACCGATATGTCGCTCCTATCTGTGGGATAGGGTGACATATCGTTTAGTGTATACCCAGCTTTATTGGGAGCATTAGGAGAGTGAGGAGGGAGCTGCAGACTCATTTTGTTCAACCTTAAGCAGTAGAGGAAAAAAACTTTTGCAAATGGGTAGGATGTTCTACTATATAAAATACAATGAAAGCACCCTATTATATACATCAGACTAGTTGTAGTGATACACATATAGTAGAAAGAAATATATTAAAAGATGCTAATTTTTTTTAACAAAGCGTGGTGCTTCCCGTATTAAGTAAATCTGGAATACATATGTAATTCTCCATGCTTCGGGTTTTATTCCCACTCGGGTGGTGGCGTGGACCCACCACCCAAGTGGGAATATGGGGCTGTCCTCGGGATTCAGACCGCCGGCATTTCACCGGCTGTCGGAATTCCAGCGTTGGTATCCTGAACACTGGGATCCCACAGCCAGTATATTAACTGCATCCCGTAAATCCAGATATATAACTATGGTACCAGATACCCTGATCCAGTCCTTAACTTTCCTGGAAGCCGCTACCATCTGCTTGGAAGTGCTGCCAGGTGAGCGCTCTCCACGGGGCTGATCTTCTGAGCCCTCTCCATGAAAACCCCCTCAGACCATTGGCCGCCCACTACCATCCCCCCGCACTCCCATGGACCATCGGCTGATGCCCGCCGCTACCACCCCCCTACCCGTCAGACAACGCTATCACCCACATCACCTTTCCCCCAGAGCTTCGGACCACTTTAAACCACCCACCACCTGGATCGTCAGCTCCCCCGCATGGACTGTCAGGGACCGCTAGCATGACCCCACTCCACACCTCACCTTTTGTTCTGAAATCAATCAAATGGGCGCACCTCTCCTTTATTTAAGCTGGCTCCTCTCTACATCACACACAACGCACCGCAGAGTGGCGTCTGGGGCTGGCACAAGAATAAATACTTGTCAACAAAAAGTCTTGCTGGCGGGCCCCCTGGGACCATCCCAGTGCCCATTAATACATTTACCTCCCCCCACAGCCATAAATATATATCTATATACACAAACACACACACTACGCACACATACAGTACAGACTACACAGACATACAGTACACACACCACACATACAGTATACACAAACATACAGTATACACTATACACACATACAGTACACATATAAACAGTACACACGCCACGCATACAGTATATACAGTACACAGTATACACTACACACACACATACAAACAGTACACACTCCACACATACAGTATACACTACACAGACATACAGTACACACACATCACACATACAGTACACACACATACAGTATACACACAGTATACACTACACCAACACATACAGTATACACACACACATACAGTATACACACAGTATACACTACACACACATACAGTACACACAGAAATAGTACACACTCCACACATACAGTATACACTACACAGACAGACACACATACAGTATACACACAGTATACACTACACACACATACAGTACACACAGAAATAGTACACACTCCACACATACAGTATACACTACACAGACAGACACACATACAGTATACACACAGTATACACTACACACACATACAGTACACATAGAAACAGTACATACTCCACACATACAGTATACACTACACAGACAGACACACATACAGTATACACACAGTATACACTACACACACATACAGTACACATAGAAACAGTACACACTCCACACATACAGTATACACTACACAGACAGACACACATACAGTATACACACAGTATACACTACACACACATACAGTACACATAGAAACAGTACATACTCCACACATACAGTATACACTACACAGACAGACACACATACAGTATACACACACATACAGTACACACAGAAATAGTACACACTCCACACATACAGTATACACTACACAGACAGACACACATACAGTATACACACAGTATACACTACACACACATACAGTACACATAGAAACAGTACATACTCCACACATACAGTATACACTACACAGACAGACACACATACAGTATACACACAGTATACACTACACACACATACAGTACACACAGAAATAGTACACACTCCACACATACAGTATACACTACACAGACAGACACACATACAGTATACACACAGTATACACTACACACACATACAGTACACATAGAAACAGTACATACTCCACACATACAGTATACACTACACAGACAGACACACATACAGTATACACACAGTATACACTACACACACATACAGTACACATAGAAACAGTACATACTCCACACATACAGTATACACTACACAGACAGACACACATACAGTATACACACAGTATACACTACACACACATACAGTACACATAGAAACAGTACATACTCCACACATACAGTATACACTACACAGACAGACACACATACAGTATACACACAGTATACACTACACACACATACAGTACACACAGAAATAGTACACACTCCACACATACAGTATACACTACACAGACAGACACACATACAGTATACACACAGTATACACTACACACACATACAGTACACATAGAAACAGTACATACTCCACACATACAGTATACACTACACAGACAGACACACATACAGTATACACACAGTATACACTACACACACATACAGTACACACAGAAATAGTACACACTCCACACATACAGTATACACTACACAGACAGACACACATACAGTATACACACAGTATACACTACACACACATACAGTACACATAGAAACAGTACATACTCCACACATACAGTATACACTACACAGACAGACACACATACAGTATACACACAGTATACACTACACACACATACAGTACACACAGAAATAGTACACACTCCACACATACAGTATACACTACACAGACAGACACACATACAGTATACACACAGTATACACTACACACACATACAGTACACATAGAAACAGTACATACTCCACACATACAGTATACACTACACAGACAGACACACATACAGTATACACACAGTATACACTACACACACATACAGTACACATAGAAACAGTACATACTCCACACATACAGTATACACTACACAGACAGACACACATACAGTATACACACAGTATACACTACACACACATACAGTACACACAGAAATAGTACACACTCCACACATACAGTATACACTACACAGACAGACACACATACAGTATACACACAGTATACACTACACACACATACAGTACACACAGAAATAGTACACACTCCACACATACAGTATACACTACACAGACAGACACACATACAGTATACACACAGTATACACTACACACACATACAGTACACACAGAAATAGTACATACTCCACACATACAGTATACACTACACAGACAGACACACATACAGTATACACACAGTATACACTACACACACATACAGTATTTTTCACCAATTGATGTTACTCATTAAGAAGCCATTATAAAACTTACCAGGGTTCATTTATGCTGCAGTAGCAGCAGCAGCTCCTCGTGTAGTCTGGGGGGCGGAGCTTGTGAGTGACTCAGTGCTCAGGACCCCGGAGAAGGAAAGAGTCAGAGAGACTGGAGGGAAGATGCGGCCAGCACACTGCCTGCACCGTTCTGTGACTCGTTTTAGGTAAGATAAGAGTGCTGGAGTCAGGGAAGCAGGGCATGGGGGAGGGAGAGAAGATGGCCGCTGGCAGTCTGTGGCAGGAACAAGGTTTTTTTTTCCTGTCAACGCTGTCAGTCTCCTACTGTGGGCCTTTTTTCAATGGGGGGCCTGGAGCTGCAGCTCCATCCGCCCCATTGTTAATCCGGCCCTGCCCTTTAGAGGATCCTTCCCATGCAATGGAATCCAGGTGTCTCCCGGGTAGGCAGTCCGGGATCTCCCTTCAGGTAACAGGCTCCACGATTCCCAGTTCCAAACAGAAATAACGGAGTCCCCCTCTTACGGCAGCCAACGCATTTCAACCCTTTAGCCGTGGGTCCCACGTGGAGATATAGCAGTCAAGCACGCTGCCCTCCCACCGGAAAATGTTGAGTATTAAGTCCACTCCACTATCCAACCCCTCCCCTGCATATTAAACAGCCCCTACCACCCTGGAAGTCATGTACCGGGGCACCTTCATTCAGCACAATGCCCCATTCTACAGTTTAGTGGTCTCCCTCCAGCCCCATCTGTGTAGTTAAGCAGTAATTAGCAGAAATTACTGCTCCAGATCCTACATGCTGAGCGGAATATAGAACACCCCCTACCACCCGCCGGACATCAAAGCTGGCGCTGATAGTGCATTGCTCTGCCGAGGGGCCTACACTGCTGTTAAGATGGCCCTGGGCGCAATGTTATATGAATGTGATCCATAGTCATAATGCTAGCAATCCGAGCTGTCATTAATGCGGGTGGTGATGTAATGCCGTACTGTATTAACGTCTCATGTGAACATTCCGTATTATTTTGTCCGGTGTGTTTATATGCTAGGTTAGGCCGTCATATTATATCCAGCAAGGCGAACGACTGTGGGGGATGGAGCGACTGAAGCCTCTATCTGCAGTCTATAAATAGTCTAGACACAGTGAACGTTTCCTGTGGTAATAGTACTCAGGATGTCAAGTGGTCCTCTTTATTCTCAGCATATAAATAATAACGACATTTAGTAAATACATTACATTAAATGGGCATCAGGTCACAAGCAGGTCATATCTTCCAAGCTTCAGTGTCTTAGTAGTAACTTGCATTTGTGCAAGGAGCTAACTTTTTATAAAGAGTCTTGTCAGGGAGGGATGATCTGCAGGGTCCTATTGACAGAGATGCTTTGGGTACTTGTTGAGCTGATACTGAGCACTGCCCAGTACTAACCTCACTCTGTAGACTGCAATGCAGCAGCGCCATAATCCTCTGCACAGCTCCTCATTGTCCCTCCCCCTATGAATAATTCTGACCTCCGGCTGCTGCAATTGGCTGGATCCCTTGTCAGTCCTGCGCTGGGGAAGGAAAGTCTCATCTCAGTTTCCCTCAGGCAGTGGCAGCTCCCCCCAACTGCGGCAACAGACGCAAGAGAAAAAGCATTATTTCAGTACATGGGCGGGGTGTAATGGGTCTGTGTCGGATGCCGGCTGAACTGGGACATTTTTTTTTTAAAGGGCAATCATTTACAAGGTTTAGGGGGACATTTACTAAGCGGAGAAGTGAGCCAGTGGAGAAATTTCCCCATCAACCAATCAGCAGCTCTGTATCATTTTATAGTATTCAAATTATAGATGTTACTTCAGTGCTGATTGGTTGCCATGGGCAACTTCTCCACTGGCTCACTTCTCCAGCTCTTATCACTGCTTCGTAAATGTACCCCTAAACCTTGTACATGATTGGGTGGAGTCCCGCACGGCCGCGGAACTGGGACTTCATTACATCCTGGCCCATGTCTTCTTTCCTGTCCAATGATCTTTCTTTTCTCTGCGGCCTTGTCTTTGTCCGGTTTATATGATAGTGGAAGTGTTTCTCTATGGCCCTCATTCCGAGTTGTTCGCTCGCTAGCTGCTTTTAGCAGCCGTGCAAATGCTAAGCCGCCTCCCACTGGGAGTGTATTTTAGCTTAGCAGAAGTGTGAACGAAATGATCGCAGAACGGCTGCAAAATAATTTTCACTTCAGACTGTTCAGTTCCTGTTTTGACGTTACGAACACGCCCTGCGTTCGCCCAGCCACGCCTGCGTTTTTCCTGGCACGCCTGCGTTTTTCCTGGCACGCTTGCGTTTTTTTTCGAACACTCTGTGAAAACGGTCAGTTGACACCCAGAAACGCCCACTTCATGTCAATCACTCTGCGGCCAGCAGTGCGACTAAAAAGCTTCGCTAGACCTTGTGTGAAACTACATCGGCTGTTGTGAAAGTATGTTACGCATGCGCATAAGTGCCGCTTTTTTGCCTAATCGCTGCGCTGCGAACGAAAGCAGCTAGCGAACAACTCGGAATGACCACCTATATTATGTACACAAAAATGTAAGGAAACCTTTAAACACGCTTCTGTTTTTTTTCTTTGCTGTCTTCTGTTCTTCTCCGAAACTGCCCGACTGCGTCTTTCTCCGCGTCCTCTCATTTTCTCTTTTTTTGTTGTTGTTTCCCTATGTATAACTGTTTGCTCCAGAATGCCTGATCTTACCCCTGCTCTTACCCATGCTCTTACCCCTGCTCTTACCCCTGCTGATTGGCTTTATTTTGTTATTACAACTGGGTACAGCTACACAGAATATTTGTCTTGATGTACTAAGCCTTGAAGAGAGATAAAATGGAGAGAGATAAAGTATCAGCTCCTAACTGCCGTGTTAGTCTGTTTTTGAAAACTGATAGTTAGGAGCTGATTGGCTGATACTTTATCTCTCCATTTTATTTCTCCCCAAGGCTTAGTACACCCCATAGGGGTCTATTTATCAAATAATATTTGGGAGATATTCCCTTGAGAACACCCGGGGGCAGGTTTGGTACCCACAAATATTAAGCATCCGTGTAATATCTCCAGGAAGCCGGGTAGAAAACGACAGCGTGTAACATTTAAACTTATCACTGAAAAATAACCATCCTCGGTGCTTTCTAGATGGATCCTGGTGCACCACAATTCCCAGCATAACATGTTTATTGAAATACTTTAGATCATTATTAACCTCTAATTCGTAGTAAATAAGGGAGAGAGGGCAGTGAGAGATGAATCAGAATATATTATTTTTATTATAAACCTCATATAGTCTGAGGATTGTCCGTAACATAAACCATAACAACTTAACACTTAACTATAATAAATAAAGACACGGAGACTTGAATTTGGCAGAAATTGTTAGCTATTTATTTAAGTGAACTATTAACTGTGAATAATTAAACTAAAGTATGGTGGCCAGAAAGAACGGCTAAACAACCCTATCCCATAGATAACTACATTATAAAACAGAACTTACGTAAACCTTCCAACACACAAATAGGTATCCGCTCAACCTCCATCCTGACTACCCACCCGTGAAGGTGATGAGGCTGCCACCCGTGAAGGCGGTCCAGCAGATGTAAAACCAGTCAGCGAAGGAGAGCGCACCTAAAATCAACCACCAAACGACCTCCAATTCACTCTTTAATCCAACAAATGTTAACTTGCCGTTCTTTCCCGCCAACAGCGAAGTTCTGTTCTACAGAACTACGCACCGCCACCATACCCCTAACCTACCGAACCAACCACCGAAAACAGATCCTCCAAAAATATAGATAGTCCCTGTCCTGTCAAGTGCACACCATTCGGTCTAAACTAGTAGAAGTGCCGAAACTTGATCCGCTGTTGCCAAACCACAGCACCGCCATGGGCCACCACAAACTTAGCCACCGCGGCATTCACCTTCCGGCGAGCCACATCGATCGCTCGACCATCCACCGCTGCACGCCAACACAACCGCGGCACCATACAAGACCAGATAAGCCTACAGCCTGGCCAAACGTCAGAAATCACTTGCAGATCCTGAATAATGGCCAATCGAAGATTCACTGCCTTCCTCCTACCTAGGTCGTTCCCTCCTAAGTGAATCACCAACAGTTTGGGGATGCCAAACCGCCGAACCTGCTCCATAAGTTTCGCTTTCATGTCATGCCAAAGCATACCACGCACTCCTATCCACCGCACATCATCCGAGCCCACAAAGCAAGGAGCCCCTTCTGTAGCCAAAAATTTGGCTGCCCAATAAACATAGGAATGGCCAATCACCCACACATCACACACATCCACCCGCCAACCTAAAGGGGGAAAAAACAGATAAACAAATGTGAATATGTGAGGTAAAACCAAACCCAGCCCAGAACAGGAACCAACTATCAGAATGAGGATCTGCCAAAAAGAAAAAATTTGAATAGAGGACTATAACTTTCCTCTTGGACAAGCTTCAGGCCAATCGAAGCAACAGAAAGACACAAAAGGAAAAAACAAAATAACAAAAAAAAAAGGGGGGGAGGGGAGGTTAGAGCTGGGAGGGGGGGGGTTTGGGGGGAACACAGAATAACTCGGCTGGAGGTGAAACGTAAAAACCTGCTGAGGAACTTGTAATTAGATGCCAATTAGCCGAATTGAATAAATTAAGCCAAATCAGTTCGTCAGTTCAGGCAAAAAATCGCGAAGCACTCCAGACCCCCACTGCCAGCAGTGGCGAGTAGCTAGCCATCCGAGTAGGGAGGACAGGGGAGACAAACAATACAGTACGAACACACTTAACTGAAACACACAATGCAGTAACACAAACAACATGTTAGTAGAACAAACTCGCCTACGCAACAACGGGCCGAATGTAACGCTTATAAGCCGCCGACCTCCAGCGGCCCAAAGCCTTAATTTCGTCCACGGCGCGCCCTGCAGATGTTGCGGAAGTGGCGGCCCCTATTCTAAAGGAATGGGAACCAAAGTCCCTAGGCGAGAGGCCCAAACTGGACAGGCAGCGCTGCATCATCCATGTAAACTGGTACTTCATCAATGGCGACCCGTCGTAATGACCCAAGACCCCTCAGACGAGGGCCTGATCTCCGCATACCGACCAGCCAATGCCACCGGACAACAGTCCCCACCACCCGATGGTGTCAAAGTGAGCCAATGCCCTCTACCCATCTGATCAGTTTTTGAGCGGCGCAGCCTGCACAGCACGGACCCCCCACCCACAATAACATCCGCGCGCCGCATAAAGGCCTCGGTTTTCTTAGAAGCCGCAACCAGCTCAGAAACCCTGAATGCACCATGGAACGCCATGGAAAAGGCCAGCTGAAACAGGAGCGTTTCAAAACGGGAGTCCGCCATCCCTGCCACCGCCCCTAAGAGGGAAGAAAGCCGGGACGCATCAATAGGGCGTCGGCCATCGGGAGGCACCGGAGCTGAACGCGCCCAACCTCTAAGCACCCTTGCCAGCAGGAAACCCTTTGTAAAATACCCTTCAATTTAGAATAAAAGGATATCCCGGCGAGGTATCGAGACACCACGGCCCTCGATCTCCCCGTTATGAAGAGTTGCCAAACGAAGTCTAGCAACAAGCTCTGACCCCTCTTACCTCTAGGCCCTTTGTCACGGGAAAAGTCTTCCCACTCCTTCCAGGCCCTACGGTATCCAGCGAGAGTGGACGGAGCCAAAGACAGCTCTGCTAGTCCTTCCAATCCGCCATGATGACCTGCCAAACATAATAAGGGCAGGGCAAACCTACCGAATCAGCCTCCGGGGCCAACAAACGGAACCTATCCCACTGCCCCCTGGACAAAGCGTCGGCGATCCCATTATCTACCCCGGAGACGTGTTGCACCCGAAACAGAATATTGCAGCGCAAGCAGGTTAGCACGAGCCGTGACAGCACTCGGAGGACCCGCAGGGCCTTAGCCCTTTGGTTGTTAACCGCGTGCACGACCCCCAAGTTATCGCAACGGAAGAGAATACTGCGATCGCGCAGCCGCTCCCCCCAAACTTCTAAGGCCACCATGATGGGAAAGAGCTCCAGCAACAACAGGTCGCCGGTGAGCCCCTCCCTCGCCCAAGACTCGGGCCAAGAGGCCGCGCACCAAGCCCCGTCCAGGTAACAACCGAACCCCGAGGAGCCCGCCGCATCTGTAAACAACTGCAATTCGAAACTATCAACGAGCGGGGCCATCCAGATCCGTACACCATTGAAATCCGCCAGGAACGAAACCCACATAGCGAGGTCCTGCCTAATCTCTGCTGAGAAATGGACAAAATGGTGCGGCCTGGACACCCCGGCCGTGGACCGCTCCAACTTCCGGCAAAAAACCCTGCCCATGGGAATCACCCGACAGGCAAAGTTCAAGCGACCTAAGAGGGATTGCGCCTCCCGCAAAGTAACCTTACTTCGTCCCGAGCAATGCGCAATGGACTCCCGAAGCTGCACGACCTTGTCCTGAGGCAGCCGGCACGCCCCAGCGACCGTATCGATCTCGATACCTAAAAAGGACAAGCAGGAGAGGGGCCCCTCCGTCTTATCCTCGGCCACCGGGACGCCAAAATGCCCCAGCAACGCCCGCAGCGAGAACAGCAGGAAACCACAGCGAGGAGAATGCGTGGGCCCCATGCACAAAAAATCATCCAGGTAATGTGCAATCCCGCTACCTCCGCAAGAAAACTCCACGCACCAATGCAAAAGGGTGCTGAACATTTCAAAAAAGGCACACGAAACGGAACACCCCATAGGCAGACACTTGTCAATGAAGTATTCCTTCCCGACGCGGAAACCCATGAATCGAAATGACTCCGGGTGCAAAGGGAGCAAGCGAAAAGCCGATTCAACATCCAGCTTAGCCATGAGGGCCCCCGGGCCACACTCCCGGACCAAGCCCAGAGCATCCTCAAAGGACTGATACACCACCGAACAATCTTCCGGCGAAATCGCATCGTTCACCGAGGACCCCGATGGACAAGACAAATGCTGAATGAGCCTAAACTTACCCGGAGCCTTTATGGGCACCATCCCCACCGGGGAAATAATCAAATCCTCGATAGGTGGCTGCGCAAAGGGGCCCGCCATTCTCCCCAGTCGAACCTCCTGTTCCACTTTACTTCGAAGCACATCAGGGAAATCCCGGGCAGACTGCAGGTTCCTGGCGGCCCGAACTAAAACATCCCCCACCACAGGCAAACGAAAACCCGACGCAAAACCCTCCCGCAGAAATCTTGCGTCGTCTGTGTTTGGGTACCATCCCAACCATTTTAGCATGGCCCCCAAACGAACCGGGGACGGCGCCCTAACTAGCGGCAAGCCCGCCCGTTGCTCTTCCGGCAGGGCCAGCGGCCGCCTTGGCACCAGGACGCCCCCCACGGAAGCAATTGGAAGCAGGGTGGGATCCGTTACATCGCAAGCAAAGGTGTCAAAAACGACACCGCTGCCCAAGGGGGCACGTGGCATTGTTGAACGCGAAACACTTCCCCTTCGCTGGCGTCCACTGCGGAGAACGGGCCGCGTTCCAAGGGCGGCGCGGCGGACCCTCCACCGCTGGCCGAAACTGACTCGCCATTGCGGCCTGCGCCACTGGCGTCCCCTTAGCCACCACCTTCACATCTTGCGCTCGCGTGACCCGCAGCCATACCTCCACGTCTTTGCATCCAAAGTCAATGACGTGCAGGCAATCGTGTTTCTGACGGAACTGTTTGTCGTATTGCAGCCATGAATCGTCCTTAGACTGACGCTGCATGTCATGCACGAGGTGAATATACCTGATGACGTTCATGTGCTCATCAGGGCGATCCTCCAAGTAGCACGCCGCGAAAACACAGAAACCCGCCAACCAGTTGTCATACGATCGAAAGGCCTCCGTCCCAATACCGCCCTTCGCTAGCGCTTCCTTACCTTCCCTTTTGGTGTCCTCCGTCAACGTAAAGAGGTAGACGTATTCCCCCCGTCCAATCTTCCTCCTGCAACTCTCCCGCAATCCCCGCAAGACTGCTGTGTACTCGCAGCGAAGCACGCCCGGCAAATTACGCCTCCTCCTTTCCCGTCGAGAACTACCACTACTCCTCCGAGATCGCTTATCCCGGTGCCGCGCCTCACGTCGCGCGTACCTGATTGCCCACTTCCTAGCCTTCGCGGTGCTACTAACCGCAGACTGGCACGACGAAGAAGAGGAAGATCTACTCGACGTACTGCCGTACGAGGAAGAAGAGGACCCCAGCGACATAGCAACAGTATCGGCGTCCCACTCACCGGCGAGCCCGCTTCCGGAAGGCGATACGACGGCCACGACCGGCTCCTCGTCCTGATCGCTATCCGGATCCGCACCTGAAAAAGAAGGGACAACCGCCCCCGGAGCCGAAGCCCCCCTGGCAGGAATGAAAGAAGACGCCCCCGCGGGCGATGGGGTAGTGCTACCCAGCAACGCAGCGGCGGAGCCCAGACTGCGACACGCCTGTAGAAACTGCGCCATGGCTGGGTCAGACGCACTTGGGAGAACGGCCGCGTCGCCGGCAGCGGGAACCGATGAAACGCCACCCGGGGACAAAGCCGACAAAAACGGCGCAAACGCCGCCGTCATGGCCGACAGTGCCGACGCAATGGCAGAGGGATCCGGAGCCGCAGCTCCACAGGTCCCCCCAGCCCCCGGGTCCACAGCTGGGATGGGTCGAACCGCGCCGGCATGCCGCCCAGGTCGGCCCCGCCGGGAACCGGCACTAGCCGCCCCAATAACCCCCGTTCCCTCCTGCGGTGCATCCCGACCCACCGAGCCGCTCCGGCCCCCACTGGCCCCGCCCACCGGGAGAACCCGCTGCCTTCTGCCACCAGCCAGAACCCCCCCTCCGGCCCCCTGCCGTCACAACCAGAGGCCCCTGGGAGCCCCCCCCCCCGTCAGAGCGGGGAGAGCTCTCCGGGAGTCCAGCTGCCCCCCGGGCGCATGCGCACGCCCGCGATCCGGACTGCACCAGCCTCACCGGACGGCCCGTGGAAGGGTCACCGTCCCCTCCCAGAGAGGCTATCCCCTCTCTGGGGAGCCTCTGGTGACTCTCAGCCTCTGGTGACTCTCCCCGCCGGCTGCACCGCGCACCCGCCCGCCGCCCAGCCCAACGGCAGCCGCAGGCGTGCCTGAGGGATCCCCCGGCGGCCTAGCCGGCGACGGGGCGGACGCACGTGCTGCCGCGCGCGCTCGAGAACGAGCGCCCGCAGCAGCGCCAGCAGGCACAGACCCGGCCGCGAGCGGAGCGCTCCGGCCCGATGCACCGGAGGCCGGCTCCCGAGTAGGTGCCGCATCAAGGAAGTGGGCAGGGGGGACAAAGGAGCAGCGAGGACGGGGCATGTCAGGCAGAAGTAGAATCCCGGGCAAGAGGACAGAGGGGGCACAGCAACAGCAGCTATGACAATGGCACAGAAAAGTAGGATGCAGCACAGCAAGAGACAAAAGGGGGTAGAGCACTCACCCTTACCACGACAAAAGCAGAAGAGGCTGACCCAGCCCCTTTCTCAGGCTTAAGAACCCATTCCACCTACCCCCAACATTCATTCCTATTGGCTAACAATAATACTCCCATAATGCCTTACCGTCCTGCCCCCAGACTAGCTGAGGTTTAACCCACTCCTCTCCTATTCTGTCAATTCGTTCTCCTTAAAATAATAATAATAATAATACTGTGCATTTGGGCTTTAGGCCTCTTACTGGCAACTAGGGACAATTGGCAGCTATGACTGTAGTCTCGGCCAGTCTCTGGCAGTTTCAGGCAGGATCGGGAAGTCTCTGGTAGCATTGTGCAGTCTCAGGCACTATTGTGTAGCCTCAGGGAGTCTCAGGCAGTATCGAGCAGTCTCTGGCAGTATTCAGCAGTCTCTGGCAGTCTCAGGTAGTATCAGGCAGTCTCGGGCAGTCTCAGGCAGTATTGGGCTGTCTTTGGCAGTCTCTGGCAGTCTCAGGCAGTATTGTGTAGCCTCAGGCAGTCTCAGGCAATATCGAGCAGTCTCAGGCAGTATTGTATAGCCTCAGGCAGTATCGAGCAGTCTCTGGCAGTATTCAGCAGTCTCTGGCAGTATTCAGCAGTCTCTGGCAGTCTCAGGTAGTATCAGGCAGTCTCTGGCAGTCTTGGGCAGTCTCAGGCAGTATTGGGCTGTCTTTGGCAGTCTCTGACAGTATTGCGTAGTCTCAGGCAGTATTGGGCTGTCTTTGGCAGTCTCAGGCAGTATTGTGTAGTCTCAGGCAGTATTGGGCTGTCTTTGGCAGTCTCCGGCAGTCTCAGGCAGTATTGTGTAGCCTCAGGCAGTCTCAGGCAATATCGAGCAGTCTCAGGCAGTATTGTGTAGTCTCAGGCAGTATTGGGCTGTCTTTGGCAGTCTCCGGCAGTATTGTGTAGCCTCAGGCAGTCTCAGGCAATATCGAGCAGTCTCAGGCAGTATTCAGCAGTCTCAGGTAGTATCAGGCAGTCTCAGGTAGTATCAGGCAGTCTCGGGCAGTCTCAGGTAGTATCAGGCAGTCTCTGGCAGTATTGGGCTGTCTTTGACAGTCTTTGGCAGTCTCTGACAGTATTGTGTATTCTCAGGCTGTCTTTGGCAGTCTCTGGTAGTATTGTGTAGTCTCAGGCAGTATTGGGCTGTCTTTGGCAGTCTCCGGCAGTCTCAGGCAGTATTGTGTAGCCTCAGGCAGTCTCAGGCAATATCGAGCAGTCTCTGGCAGTATTCAGCAGTCTTGGGCAGTCTCAGGCAGTCTCGGGCAGTCTCAGGCAGTATTGGGCTGTCTTTGGCAGTCTCAGGCAGTATTGTGTAGTCTCAGGCAGTATTGTGTAGTCTCAGGCAGTCTCAGGCGTTTATAAATAGCAATAGAATAAGGGGGAGCTTTGCATATATGATACATCACACCAGACATTAGGCATTGCCCTCTCCAATGTTATAATAAATAAAAGGTCACATAACAGGTGACTACGCTGATACCGGTCTCCGACGCTGTAATATCTCTAATAAGATTTTCACTATATGCTATAAAAATTCAAAAGTGAGCAACAAAGTTTATCTTCTATTATCCTCCCAACAAGTCAAGAGCAAAACTCCGGCACAATTTGCAGTGACTTAGAGAAAGACAATCGTCTCTCAGGAGATAGAGCTTATCGCTGTCAGGAGGACGTCACTGATTCATCTCAAACGCTGACTGACATAATCTCTGAGGAGCGCAGGAGACTTAAGGTGGCACATAGATCTCGGAAAGGCTGCTCTGATGATTAACCTGCCACGTCTACCAGCGGCTGCTGGGCTTTGCATCCTATCATGATGATACCTGTGTATCTGTATTGTTAGAGCGGAATTCACAGAGGACAAAGGAGAAATCCGGATGAGATAACGTGCAATGTGTCCAGGTATAAAGGTGTGTAATCCCTGACCACAGGTGAGAAGTGATTGCACACTGGACAGGCCACGTCTCCGCTCATTGGGGGTCATTCCGAGTTGATCGCTCACTAGCTATTTTTTGCAGCACTGCAAGCAGATTGTTGCCGCCCATAGGGGAGTGTATTTTCGCTATGCAAGTGTGCGATCGCATGTGCACCCGAGCGTTACAAAAACATTTTGTGCAGTTTCTGAGTAGCTCAGAACTTACTCAGCCACTGCGATCACTTCAGCCTGTCCGGTGCCGGAATTGACGTCAGACACCCGCCCTGCAAACGCTTCGAAACGCCTGCGTTTTTCCAACCACTCCCAGAAAACGGTCAGTTGACACCCACAAGCGTCCTCTTCCTGTCAATCTCCTGTGCGAATGGATTTTTCGTAAAATCCATCACTCAGCAATGATCCGCTTTGTATCCGTACGACGCGCCTGCGCATTGCGGTGCATACGCATGCGCAGTTGCGACCTGTTCGCTGCACTGCGAAAAATCCTAGCGTGCGATCAGGTCGGAATGACCCCCATTAACCCCCGTAACTAGTTGCGTCATCAGATATTGTTTATCCCTCCCATTTTGGCGGTCCGACCTCTGCTTGTTCTGTGAAGGCGACACTGCTAACCGCAATAATATAACATATCCATCTTCTTTTTATTGCTTTTTTATTTTCCTGTAAAAAAAAAAAAATCTTAAAATATTGTATTTCATTTAAAAAGTAATTATTATTGTTGGAAACGCAATTATGTTAAATGTATCAGTGCGGAAGGTTGTGTCGGAAATTAGATTTACTGTTTGGGAGAATCAGATAATTGACTTTTTCAATAAAATTTTATTTTTTCAGATTTCCCTAGATGTGCTAACTCTTGGCGAGTGATAAAGTGGAGAGATAACGTACCAGCCAATCATATCCTAACCGCCATGTCACAGCCTTTTTTTTATAAAAAAAATGATAGGAGCTGATTGGTTGATAAAGTAGGTATCACTCTCCACTATATCTCTCTCCAAGGGTTAGTACATCGGCCCGTTCCTCTTCTGAAAGTGTCGACGTAAAATAGCAGAAGAACAGAGCAGGTGCAATACTTTATAAATAAGCTTCTTGTTAGTGATGAGCGGGTTCGGTTCCTCGGGATCCGAACCCCCCCGAACTTTACCCATTTTACATGGTTCCGAGGCAGACTCGGATCCTCCCGCCTTGCTTGGTTAACCCGAGCGCGCCCGAACGTCATCATCCCGCTGTCGGATTCTCGCGAGATTCGTATTCTATATAAGGAGCCGCGCGTCGCCGCCATTTTCACTCGTGCATTGGAGATGATAGTGAGAGGGCGTGCAGCGTTCTCTCAGTTGTGCTCAGTGTGCTGCAAATATCTGTGCTCAGTGTGCTGCAAATATCTGTGCTCAGTGTGCTTGCAAATATCTGTGCTCAGTGTGCTGAATATATCTACGTTCTCTGCCTGAAAAATGCTCCATATCTGTGCTGCATTGTAGTATATAGGAGGACAGTGCAGAATTTTGCTGACCATGACCACCAGTATTATATCAGTACGGTACAGTAGTCCACTGCTCTACCTACCTCTGTGTCGTCAAGTATACTATCCATCCATACCTGTGGTGCATTTTAGTTGTGCGCAGTATATATAGTAGGAGGACAGTGCACAATTTTGCTGACCACCAGTATATAATATATAGCAGTATGGTACAGTAGGCCACTGCTCTACCTACCTCTGTGTCGTCAAGTATACTATCCATCCATACCTGTGGTGCATTTTAGTTGTGCGCAGTATATATAGTAGGAGGACAGTGCAGAATTTTGCTGACCACCAGTATATAATATATAGCAGTACGGTACAGTAGGCCACTGCTCTACCTACCTCTGTGTCGTCAAGTATACTATCCATCCATACCTGTGGTGCATTTTAGTTGTGCGCAGTATATATAGTAGGAGGACAGTGCAGAATTTTGCTGACCACCAGTATATAATATATAGCAGTACAGTACAGTAGGCCACTGCTCTACCTACCTCTGTGTCGTCAAGTATACTATCCATCCATACCTGTGGTGCATTTTAGTTGTGCGCAGTATATATAGTAGGAGGACAGTGCAGAATTTTGCTGACCACCAGTATATAGTATATAGCAGTACGATACCGTAGTCCACTGCTCTACCTCTGTGTCGTCAAGTATACTACAAAAGTTCAGTAAAATGACCCAAAAATGTAAATTAAAAGCGTCTGATGAGAAGCGTAAACTTGCCAATATGCCATTTACAACACGGAGTGGCAAGGAATGGCTGAGGCCCTGGCCTATGTTCATGGCTAGTGGTTCAGGTTCACATGTGGATGGAAGCACTCATCCTCTCGCTAGAAAACTCCAGTGCCACTCCTAGATGGGCCAGGTGTTTGTGTCGGCCACTTGGGTCGCTTAGCTTAGTCACACAGCTACCTCATTGCACCTCTTTTTTACTTTGTATCATGTGCTGTTTGGGGACTATTTTTTTAAATCTGCCATCCTGTCTGACACTGCAGTGCCACTCCTAGATGGGCCAGGTGTTTGTGTCGGCCACTTGGGTCGCTTAGCTTAGCCATCCAGCAACCTTGGCGCACCTCTTTTATTCTTTGCATCATGTGCTGTTTGGGGACTATTTTTTTAATCTGCCATCCTGTCTGACACTGCAGTGCCACTCCTAGATGGGCCAGGTGTTTGTGTCGGCCACTTGGGTCGCTTAGCTTAGTCATCCAGCGACCTCGGTGCAAATTTTAGGACTAAAAATAATATTGTGAGGTGTGAGGTGTTCAGAATAGACTGGAAATTAGTGGAAATTATGGTTATTGAGGTTAATAATACTATGGGATCAAAATGACCCCCAAATTCTATGATTTAAGCTGTTTTTGAGGGTTTTTTGTAAAAAACACCCAAATCCAAAACATACCCGAATCCGACAAAAAATTTTCAGGGAGGTTTTGCCAAAACGCGTCCGAATCCAAAACACGGCCGCAGAACCGAATCCAAAACCAAAACACAAAACCCGAAAAATGTCCGGTGCACATCACTAGTTATTACTAGTGATGTCAGCTGCTCTTGCGGTGTTGGAGGGCTGGCGGCAGTGCAGTTGAATAGCTGCAGAGGATTTTGATAAATTGCGTTGAGAAGACATCTGTGATATCCGTGAATTGCAGCAATAACAGATTACGTTTATTGGGGCATAGCGGCATTACGTTACAAAGAGAACCCTGACTTCCCTGGGAATTATGGAAGGATAGGAGACCTTTGGCTACACAAGGGTTATTGCAAACAAGTGCGATTGCAGGTATGAAAAGCCACAAACAGAATAACATAAGTGCACAACTGCCCTCAGTAAGGTCAAATAGAGAAGCGTTAACATGTATCCGTCGTTCTCAAGTGAACGGCTATAAAAGCTTCTCTTTGTAATTATTAATCTTGTCAAATTGCTTCCAACAGTAATAAAAGCCGCCGCCAACCCACAGCAATAACCCCAGCCATTTCCATTCATTGGGCAATTTAAGTTGTTATTGTACAAGATTACGCCTGTCAAGACGAGCGCATAAAGTAAAGTGTAACAAGTCGGAGTCTTCAGCGAATCCCTTTACATACGCTGTGAAAGCGGAGCGCTCGGAGAATAATGCAGGAGCCAAAGCAATAAAGATATTAGAGAAAATTGGGTGTAAATGAAATCTCATCTTGCAATCAGCAATAAGTGATCCTGCTTTACATCGTATGTATAAAAACAATATGACTAATGAAAGGTAATAATCTCCGCCCGCGTTTTATGTATACAGCGTACAGTAGGCGCACTCTACCCCATCCGATGTCTCACTTCTTGTACCAATGTCTTCTATTTATACAGACAATCTTCAAGATTACAGGGTGGGATGCACTTAAGGGAAAATGCAGCGTTTCCATAGTCACTAGGCCACGGACGCCCGGTCTCTGACGCGGAGGGTGTCACCAGCTTTTGTTGGTGTTACCCTATTGACACCTATGGGCTTCTTTCTGCATTGCACTGTCAGAGGGATCTGATCGGATCCCTTCCAGCGCCCCCTGCGACCACCGCGTCACTCTGTGCATGCGCAGACGGACTCCCGGGTCTTAAACCCAGAAGTCCGGTGACCGGCGCTCATCGCAAAGGACATCGCTTATTAGGAGACCTTTGTGGTACTAATCGCATACGTTAGTGCATATGAGGTTAGTATGAAAGCGATGTGTGGTGGGATGTACTGGCGAGAGTCAGTGCACCCCCCGCTCTGCAGAAGCGCGCCTGGCTGTAGGGCGCCCGCCGGCTCACGTTGGTCTGGCTGTCACATTGGCTTAGGGTGGCATCTATCCAGCAGCTGATTGGATGGTGCGTTAGCACCTTGCACTTATCACTTCTTTATCACTTCTCCAGGCTTAATACATCTGCCCCACAGTTCCGGACGCTGCTGCTAATATGACAAGACAACACTAAGAACTATGGGGGGTTTTCAGGCTCGTAAGCAAATTAAAAAAGTTACCAATTGGACAAAACCATGGGGGTAATTCAGACCTGATCGCTAGGCTGCGTTTTAGTACAGCGCGCGATCAAGTCTAAACTGCACATGCGTATGCACCGCAATGCCCAGGTGCGTTGCATGGGTACAAAGCGGATCGCCGCTCAGCAATGGGTTTGTGCAAAGAATCCATTCGCACGGCCGATCGCAAGAAGATTCGCAGGAAGAGGGCGTTTGTGGGTGGCGTCTGACCATTTTTAGGGAGTGGTTGGAAAAATGCAGGCGTGTCCAGGCGTTTGCAGGGCGGGTGGCTGAGGTCTACTCCGGTCCCGGACAGGTTGTAGTGTTCGCAGCGGCTGAGTAAGTCCTAGACATGCTCGGCTGCACATGCGTTCGCACACTTGCACAGCGAAAATATTCTCCCCTATGGGCGGCGACTATGCGAATCACTGCAAAAAAAAAAACCTAACGAGTGATCAGGTCTGAATTAGGCCCCATGTGCACTGCAGATGGGGCAGATGTAACATGTGCAGAGAGAGTTAGATTTGGGTGGGGGGTGTTTAAACTGAAATCTAAATTGCAGTGTAAAAATAAAGCAGCCAGTATTTACCCTGCACAGAAACAATATAACCCACCCAAATGTAAATGAAGCCAATTGATTGTAAAAGGTTCTGGGTGAGATGTATAAGAAATATCAGACCATATGACACATGACTGAACCTTCCGCCAGTACAGAGCAGTGGTAGACGGTTCCATCACACAAAAATATTTGGGCGGGGAAAATGCCTCCATACCGGTATCACGAAGGTCTGTCCTAAGCAGGATTAAACAATTACACCCAGTTGAGGACATTTACTGCAGCACAGAGGATGGAGAGGACCTTGCTCACGGGAGCTGACAATCTAGACAATAGGAGTTACAGTATTAGGCGTTCATTGATGATGAACGGTAGGATTTTTATGTATGTCAGAGGCAAACGTCTGCCATAAGATCCGTGTGACTGGGTTGATGGTGTAGTATGAATTAAAACCCTTATAGCATTTAATTGCACGCAGCGAAGATGAAAGTTTGTATCAGTCTGTTTTCCTTTGTCGGAATACTCAGTAAGCTAATTGGCTCTTGAGTGACGTTAAACTTCAGCCCACATGAAACTGATAAACAGATCAACTCTGAATGGCAGATGAGTGGAAATTATAATCGTCGTTCTCTTTCTATGGAAGAACCAGAGATTGCTTCAATAAAGTCTTTTAGTCTGAAAGCCGGCGTACGCAGATGCATTACAAGGACGCTAATTGTCTTCATGTTCCCTGATGAATAGCACTTACATAAGAGGATTGTGCTCAGCGAGGATTATACAATGCTTCAGTCTGCTCTGCCGTATCGGAGCACAGAGATTCGCCATTTACTGCGGTAATGCATGATGTATAGATTTGGGTAAAAGACAATGGACCTCATTCAGAGATAGACGCAGATCGCTGCATACGCAACCAGACCCGCGGTCATCTCCTCACATGCTGAGGGACGCCCAGAACAGGGCAATCAGATTGCGGAACCATCGGAACTAAGGTTGATCCCTGGCGGTGCAGCCCGGCTGCGCTGTCAGGTGGTCGGCTGCCATTTTTTTAATGGGAGTGGCTGTGTGTGACGTCACGCAGTCACCCCTGAAAATGGTCCCGGACCACCCCCGTTTGGCGTGCTCCGCCCCCCGAAATGCCGCAATGACTCCCCCGATGACCAACCTTGTCAATCACATTACGGTCACATCTATCGGGGGGTCACATCTATCAGGGATGCGACCACAATGTGTGTGCCGTGCGTGCGCAGTTTGACGATTTCGGTAAACTGTGCTACGGCCCGCAGTAGCACCTCGGTCTGAGTTAGGCCCAATGTCAATATTACAGTAAGTCCCTCCACCAATGTTTGTGGCCCACACGTGAAGGTTTCACTCTGTTTAGTCTCAAGTGCAGGTAAGTGATTTGTGGGCATATTTATCACAGTCCACGTCTCAGATGGGGTTGGGATGTGATAAATCCGCAATGCGATATTTTAATACAGTGCAAGGATGTATCAAATATCGCAATGCGAGAAAGCTTTGGCGCTGCGAATACTCTTACTGCACTTCTCAGGGTATTTTTTGTGGACATTTTTTTTAGTTTGTACACAGCGATCATAGTGTGGTCTATCACATATCTGACTGACAGGCAGAGGCGTTCGCGGGGGGCAGCGATGGAGCCTTGTGGGGAAAACGGGGGCGGGTTGGTGGCATTTTCAGAGTAGCTGCATTACATCACATGCATCTGCTCCGATGAGAAAAATGGTGGCTGACCGCATAAATGGCGGCTGCAGGGGGTCGTCCACACTTGCTACGACTGCAATTAAAGACAGGTGTATTGAACAAATGCGCTGCCTGGACCAATGGAGCCTGCTTGAAAAACACAGGAATCCTCATAAAATTCCAAGAGAAACAATGTAACAAATAGAGGTTAACAAGTGGGCGCAAAGGACCTACATAGAGAATGTCCTCAGGATAATGAATGTTCCAGAAGTGTCACAATCTGTGTTCCTAGGTCCCCAATCCACCGTATATTCAGTCACAATTTACACAAAGCTTCTGAGGAAGGACAGGTGCTGTCCGAAACGCGTCAAGCTGGTATCGTTTTCCGTCTATCGCGGATGTTGTTTGACTTCTGACTTCAAAGCTACTCCAAACTGGTGTGCTAACTGCCAGTGGTGTCCCAAATACCATTCTGGGAGGGTAACGTGATGATGTTAGAAGCCCACACCCCCACTTATCCACTTTGGTTATATGCCTTTTTCTTTGTGTAAATTGTGAGTGTCCTGTGTTGAATAAAACGTGTTGTCCCTCTTAATTTGATCTGCACCATGATCTATTCTTTTTCCATTGAGATAAAGAAAATTACCACTTGACTGAATATACGGTGGATTGGGGACCTAGGAACACAGATTGTGACACTTCTGGAACATTCATTATCCTGAGGACATTCTCTATGTAGGTCCTTTGCGCCCACTTGTTAACCTCTATTTGTTACGACTGCAATTAAATTGCGTGCGCAGTCTCTGGGCGGGGTGTTCTGCATGCTGGGCGGCCTTGCCCTGCGATGAACGGCCCCCACATGCAAAACAAAGGATTGCAGATTCTTGTTTTTAGCAGATTCTGCCATCCGTTCTGAACTACCCTTTCTAAAAGCATTTTTATTTTGTACTTTTTATCTTTTGTTTTACTTTTTTTTGTAAATGACAACTGACACTGTGGAGTCACACTGCTTATACTTATGTGAACGCGGTGGGACATGGTCTTCAGAGTCACAGTGCAGCACCTCTGTGTGACAGGCTAATGAGACTAGTAATAATAACTGCACTATACAAAATAATGTACAATGATTTGTTATCTGCCTGTGCTGCACATCGAGCTCGGACAATATTAACACTAAGGGGCCTGGAGTGGACAGATAGGTCAGGTCAGCTCAGCCACTGGACTGGATGTACACAGCAGTCACTGGACACAGCACAGCAGTCACTGGACACATCACAGCAGTCACTGGACACATCACAGCAGTCACTGGACACATCACAGCAGTCACTGGACACATCACCGCAGTCACTGGACACAGCACAGCAGTCACTGGACACATCACAGTAGTTACTGGACACATCACAGCAGTCACTGGACACATCACAGTAGTCACTGGACACATCACAGCAGTCACTGGACACATCACAGTAGTCACTGGACACATCACAGCAGTCACTGGACACAGCACAGCAGTCACTGGACAGATCACAGCAGTCACTGGACAGATCACAGCAGTCACTGGACAGATCACAGCAGTCACTGGACACATCACAGTAGTCACTGGACACAGCACAGCAGTCACTGGACACAGCACAGCAGTCACTGGACACATCACAGCAGTCACTGGACACAGCACAGCAGTCACTGGACAGATCACAGCAGTCACTGGACACATCACAGTAGTTACTGGACACATCACCACAGTCACTGGACACATCACAGTAGTCACTGGACACATCACAGCAGTCACTGGACACAGCACAGCAGTCACTGGACACATCACAGTAGTTACTGGACACAGCACAGCAGTCACTGGACACAGCACAGCAGTCACTGGACACATCACAGCAGTCACTGGACACATCACAGTAGTCACTGGACACATCACAGTAGTTACTGGACACAGCACAGCAGTCACTGGACAGATCACAGTAGTTACTGGACACATCACAGTAGTTACTGGACACAGCACAGCAGTCACTGGACACATCACAGCAGTCACTGGACACAGCACAGCAGTCACTGGACACATCACAGTAGTCACTGGACACAGCACAGCAGTCACTGGACACAGCACAGCAGTCACTGGACACATCACAGTAGTCACTGGACACATCACAGTAGTCACTGGACACATCACAGTAGTTACTGGACACATCACAGTAGTTACTGGACACATCACAGCAGTCACTGGACACATCACAGTAGTCACTGGACACATCACAGTAGTTACTGGACACAGCACAGCAGTCACTGGACAGATCACAGCAGTCACTGGACACATCACAGTAGTTACTGGACACAGCACAGCAGTCACTGGACACAGCACAGCAGTCACTGGACACATCACAGTAGTTACTGGACACATCACAGTAGTTACTGGACACAGCACAGCAGTCACTGGACAGATCACAGTAGTTACTGGACACATCACAGTAGTTACTGGACACAGCACAGCAGTCACTGGACACATCACAGCAGTCACTGGACACAGCACAGCAGTCACTGGACACATCACAGTAGTCACTGGACACATCACAGTAGTTACTGG
Organism: Pseudophryne corroboree; assembly: GCF_028390025.1. Classification (NCBI taxonomy): domain Eukaryota; kingdom Metazoa; phylum Chordata; class Amphibia; order Anura; family Myobatrachidae; genus Pseudophryne; species Pseudophryne corroboree. Next base: position 832,392,583 of record NC_086448.1, read on the forward strand.
ACACAGCACAGCAGTCACTGGACAGATCACAGCAGTCACTGGACACATTACAGTAGTTACTGGACACATCACAGTAGTTACTGGACACAGCACAGCAGTCACTGGACACATCACAGTAGTTACTGGACACAGCACAGCAGTCACTGGACACATCACAGTAGTCACTGGACACATCACAGTAGTTACTGGACACAGCACAGCAGTCACTGGACACATCACAGTAGTCACTGGACACATCACAGTAGTTACTGGACACAGCACAGCAGTCACTGGACAGATCACAGCAGTCACTGGACACATTACAGTAGTTACTGGACACATCACAGTAGTTACTGGACACAGCACAGCAGTCACTGGACACATCACAGTAGTTACTGGACACAGCACAGCAGTCACTGGACACATCACAGCAGTCACTGGACACATCACAGTAGCTACTGGACACATCACAGTAGTCACTGGACACATCACAGTAGTTACTGGACACATCACAGCAGTCACTGGACACATCACAGCAGTCACTGGACACATCACAGTAGTTACTGGACACATCACCACAGTCACTGGACACATCACAGTAGTTACTGGACACATCACAGCAGTCACTGGACACATCACAGTAGTCACTGGACACATCACAGCAGTCACTGGACACATCACAGTAGTTACTGGACACATCACCACAGTCACTGGACACATCACAGTAGTCACTGGACACAGCACAGCAGTCACTGGACACATCACAGCAGTCACTGGACACATCACAGTAGTCACTGGACACATCACAGTAGTCACTGGACACATCACAGTAGTTACTGGACACAGCACAGCAGTCACTGGACAGATCACAGCAGTCACTGGACACAGCACAACAGTCACTGGACAGATCACAGCAGTCACTGGACACAGCACAACAGTCACTGGACACATCACAGTAGTCACTGGACACATCACAGTAGTTACTGGACACAGCACAGCAGTCACTGGACAGATCACAGTAGTCACTGGACACAGCACAGCAGTCACTGGACAGATCACAGTAGTCACTGGACACAGCACAGCAGTCACTGGACAGATCACAGCAGTCACTGGACACAGCACAACAGTCACTGGACACATCACAGTAGTCACTGGACACATCACAGTAGTTACTGGACACAGCACAGCAGTCACTGGACAGATCACAGCAGTCACTGGACACATTACAGTAGTTACTGGACACATCACAGTAGTTACTGGACACAGCACAGCAGTCACTGGACACATCACAGTAGTTACTGGACACAGCACAGCAGTCACTGGACACATCACAGCAGTCACTGGACACATCACAGTAGCTACTGGACACATCACAGTAGAAACTGGACACATCACAGTAGTCACTGGACACATCACAGCAGTCACTGGACACATCACAGCAGTCACTGGACATATCACAGCCACATCACAGCAGTCACTGGACACATCACAGTAGTCACTGGACACATCACAGCAGTCACTGGACACAGCACAGCAGTCACTGGACACATCACAGTAGTCACTGGACACATCACAGTAGTTACTGGACACAGCACAGCAGTCACTGGACAGATCACAGCAGTCACTGGACACATCACAGCAGTCACTGGACACAGCACAGCAGTCACTGAACACATCACAGTAGTCACTGGACACATCACAGTAGTCACTGGACACATCACAGTAGTTACTGGACACATCACAGCAGTCACTGGACACAGCACAGCAGTCACTGGACATATCACAGCAGTCACTGGACACATCACAGTAGTCACTGGACACATCACAGTAGTTACTGGACACAGCACAGCAGTCACTGGACAGATCACAGTAGTCACTGGACACATCACAGTAGTTACTGGACACAGCACAGCAGTCACTGGACAGATCACAGCAGTCACTGGACACATCACAGTAGTCACTGGACACATCACAGTAGTTACTGGACACAGCACAGCAGTCACTGGACAGATCACAGCAGTCACTGGACACATTACAGTAGTTACTGGACACATCACAGCAGTCACTGGACACATCACAGTAGTTACTGGACACAGCACAGCAGTCACTGGACACATCACAGCAGTCACTGGACACATTACAGTAGTTACTGGACACATCACAGCAGTCACTGGACACATCACAGCAGTCACTGGACACATTACAGTAGTTACTGGACACAGCACAGCAGTCACTGGACAGATCACAGCAGTCACTGGACACATTACAGTAGTTACTGGACACATCACAGCAGTCACTGGACACATCACAGTAGTTACTGGACACAGCACAGCAGTCACTGGACACATCACAGTAGTTACTGGACACAGCACAGCAGTCACTGGACACATCACAGCAGTCACTGGACACATCACAGCAGTCACTGGACACATCACAGTAGTCACTGGACACATCACAGTAGTTACTGGACACATCACCAGTCACTGGACACAGCACAGCAGTCACTGGACACATCACAGCAGTCACTGGACACATCACAGCAGTCACTGGACACATCACAGCAGTCACTGGACACATCACAGTAGCTACTGGACACATCACAGTAGTTACTGGACACATCACAGTAGTTACTGGACACATCACAGCAGTCACTGGACACATCACAGCAGTCACTGGACACATCACAGCAGTTACTGGACACATCACAGCAGTCACTGGACACATCACAGCAGTCACTGGACACATCACAGTAGTTACTGGACACATCACAGCAGTCACTGGACACATCACAGCAGTCACTGGACACATCACAGCAGTCACTGGACACAGCACAGCAGTCACTGGACAGATCACAGTAGTTACTGGACACAGCACAGCAGTCACTGGACAGATCACAGTAGTTACTAGATACATCACAGCAGTCACTGGACACATCACAGCAGTCACTGGACACATCACAGTAGTTATTGGACACATCACAGCAGTCACTGGACACATCACAGCAGTCACTGGACACATAACAGCAGTCACTGGACACATCACAGCAGTCACTGGACACAGCACAGCAGTCACTGGACACAGCACAGCAGTCACTGGACACATCACAGCAGTAACTGGACACATCACAGCAGTCACTGGACACATCACAGCAGTCACTGGACACAGCACAGCAGTCACTGGACACATCACAGCAGTCACTGGACACATCACAGTAGTCACTGGACACATCACAGCAGTCACTGGACACATCACAGCAGTCACTGGACACAGCACAGCAGTCACTGGACACATCACAGCAGTCACTGGACACAGCACAGCAGTCACTGGACACAGCACAGCAGTCACTGGACACATCACAGCAGTTACTGGACACATCACAGTAGTTACTGGACACAGCACAGCAGTCACTGGACACATCACAGTAGTTACTGGACACAGCACAGCAGTCACTGGACACATCACAGTAGTCACTGGACACAGCACAGCAGTCACTGGACACAGCACAGCAGTCACTGGACACATCACAGTAGTCACTGGACACATCACAGTAGTTACTGGACACATCACAGTAGTTACTGGACACAGCACAGCAGTCACTGGACACATCACAGTAGTTACTGGACACAGCACAGCAGTCACTGGACACATCACAGTAGTTACTGGACACAGCACAGCAGTCACTGGACACATCACAGTAGTCACTGGACACAGCACAGCAGTCACTGGACACAGCACAGCAGTCACTGGACACAGCACAGTAGTCACTGGACACATCACAGTAGTCACTGGACACATCACAGCAGTCACTGGACACAGCACAGCAGTCACTGGACACAGCACAGCAGTCACTGGACACATCACAGTAGTCACTGGACACAGCACAGCAGTCACTGGACACAGCACAGCAGTCACTGGACACTGCGCAGTGTCACGAATCATGGTCTTAGCCGCCCTTACAGGGTTAAACATTCATTCATTGCTGTATCCAAACCTAACTGCAGACTTATGGGCCTTACACGCCTACTGAGGTGCCCGACGGCCGTTACGGGGCGACAACCCCATAGCCCTGCATGCTAAGGACGATATTGTCCATGTTGGCTTGCAGGCATAAACAAGCCGGCACCAACGATGAACGACCGCGGGGCCGCTCATCGTTAATTGTTGGTGCCTACACACTGAACAATATTAACGATTTCTCGTTCATTACTAAACAAGATCTTTCATATCAGCCACACACATCGGCCAGTACAGTATGTAGGGCCCAATACTCACTGATCATTTTAGAAATTGAATAAATGAGTAAAATGACATAATACTGGGTGTTCGAGTGTGTGTGGTTTCCCTTTAAGGAGAGGTGGAAAGTTTGTAACTGAATCCAGTGGTAATTCCATATTTCCATCCTGAACGTCAGCATCAGACAGTTCTTCAGGTATCTCAGCGTGTGACTCAGTTACGTGTCATTATGTTAACGTTACTCTTCACCTAACTTGCGGCTTCCAGCCAGGAAATTGTATGGATGCACTGAAAGAACATCATAAATCAATTACTTATCCCCAAAACGCAGCTTACCTGCTAAATGACATAACCGCAGGGAACGTTCTCTGTGGGTGAGTCACTCGCTGCACACTAGCCGCGCTGTGGCTGGTTATACACTGTATATAGAGTATATATGACATGATCGCTCCTCTCTAGCCGCGCTATGGCTGGTTATACACTGTATATAGAGTATATATGACATGCTCACTCCTCTCTAGCCACGCTATGGCTGGTTATACACTGTATATAGAGTATATATGACATGCTCGCTCCTCTCTAGCTGCGCTATGGCTGGTTATACACTGTATATAGAGTATATATGACATGCTCGCTCCTCTCTAGCCGTGCTGTGGCTGGTTATACACTGTATATAGAGTATATATGACATGTACGCTCCTCTCTAGCCGCGCTATGGCTGGTTATACACTGTATACACTGTATATAGAGTATATATGACATGCTCGCTCCTCTCTAGCCGCGCTGTGGCTGGTTATACACTGTATATAGAGTATATATGACATGCTCGCTCCTCTCTAGCCGCGCTGTGGCTGGTTATACACTGTATATAGAGTATATATGACATGCTCGCTCCTCTCTAGCCACGCTGTGGCTGGTTATACACTGTATATAGAGTATATATGACATGCTCGCTCCTCTCTAGGCGCGCTATGGCTGGTTATACACTGTATATAGAGTATATATGACATGCTCGCTGCACACTAGCCGTGCTATGGCTTGTTATACACTGTATATAGAGTATATATGACATGCTCGCTCCTCTCTAGCCGCGCTATGGCTGGTTATACACTGTATATAGAGTATATATGACATGCTCGCTCCTCTCTAGCCGTGCTATGGCTGGTTATACACTGTATATAGAGTATATATGACATGCTCGCTCCTCTCTAGCCGCGCTATGGCTGGTTATACACTGTATATAGAGTATATATGACATGCTCGCTGCACACTAGCCGCTCTATGGCTGGTTATACACTGTATATAGAGTATATATGACATGCTCGCTCCTCTCTAGCCGCGCTGTGGCTGGTTATACACTGTATATAGAGTATATATGACATGCTCGCTCCTCTCTAGCCACGCTATGGCTGGTTATACACTGTATATAGAGTATATATGACATGCTCGCTCCTCTCTAGCCGCGCTGTGGCTGGTTATACACTGTATATAGAGTATATATGACATGCTCGCTCCTCTCTAGCCGCGCTATGGCTGGTTATACACTGTATATAGAGTATATATGACATGCTCGCTCCTCTCTAGCCGCGCTATGGCTGGTTATACACTGTATATAGAGTATATATGACATGCTCGCTCCTCTCTAGCCGCGCTGTGGCTGGTTATACACTGTATATAGAGTATATATGACATGCTTGCTCCTCTCTAGCCACGCTATGGTTGGTTATACACTGTATATAGAGTATATATGACATTCTCGCTCCTCTCCAGCCGCGCTATGGCTGGTTATACACTATACATAGAGTATATATGACATGCTCGCTCCTCTCTAGCCGCGAGGTGGCTGGTTATACACTGTATATAGAGAATATATGACATGCTCGCTCCTCTCTAGCCGCGCTATGGCTTGTTATACACTGTATATAGAGTATAGACATACTCGCTCCTCTCTAGCCGTGCTATGGCTGGTTATACACTGTATATAGAGTATATATGACATGCTCGCTCCTCTCTAGCCGAGCTTTGGCTGGTTATACACTGTATATAGAGTATATATGACATGCTCGCTCCTCTCTAGCCGCGCTATGGCTTGTTATACACTGTATATAGAGTATATATGACATGCTCGCTCCTCTCTAGCCGTGCTATGGCTGGTTATACACTGTATATAGAGTATATATGACATGCTCGCTCCTCTCTAGCCGCGCTGTGGCTGGTTATACACTGTATATAGAGTATATATGACATGCTCGCTCCTCTCTAGCCGCGCTGTGGCTGGTTATACACTGTATATAGAGTATATATGACATGCTTGCTCCTATTTAGCCACGCTATGGCTGGATATACACTATATATAGAGTATATATGACATGCTCGCTCCTCTCTAGCCACGCTGTGGCTGGTTATACACTGTATATAGAGTATATATGACATGCTCGCTCCTCTCTAGCCGCGCTATGGTTGGTTATACACTGTATATAGAGTATATATGACATGCTCGCTCCTCTCTAGCCGCGCTATGGCTGGTTATACACTGTATATAGAGTATATATGACATGCACGCTCCTCTCTAGCAGCGCTATGGTTGGTTGTACACTGTATATAGAGTATATATGACATGCTCGCTCCTCTCTAGCCGCGCTATGGCTGGTTATACACTGTATATAGAGTATATATGACATGCTCGCTCCTCTCTAGCCGCGCTATGGCTGGTTATACACTGTATATAGAGTATATATGACATGCTCGCTCCTCTCTAGCCGCGCTATGGCTGGTTATACTACACTGTATATAGAGTATATATGACATGCTCGCTCCTCTCTAGCAGCGCTATGGCTGGTTATACTACACTGTATATAGAGTATATATGACATGCTCGCTCCTCTCTAGCCGCGCTATGGCTGGTTATACTACACTGTATATAGAGTATATATGACATGCTCGCTCCTCTCTAGCCGCTCTGTGGCTGGTTATACACTGTATATACAGTATATATGACATGGATACTGGCGCCGGATGAAATTCAAAATAGGATGAACGACTCGATAAATAAATAATTAAGTAAAAAGATACATTTAATGAACATTCATAAAGGAGAGGTTATCCTACCCCTCAAAGGTAAAACATAAGCAATTGCTTAACGATAAAAAGTACAATTAGTAGGATCCCACAGGGTTAACCCTTTCAAGTATGATGTCCACAATTCCTGGCTAGGACGCCAACAGGTGTTTCCAACCTATCCCTAACTATTAAGGGTATATAAAGCCCACTGGCTGGGCATTGGATTTATGCTCCTGAGGAAGCTGGCACCCATCAGACCAGGGAAACGCGTTGGGCTTCAGATTGTAGGACCACAAGTATCAGCACCCTTATCCACCTCCTGGTAAATTTTGGACTTATTAGCTTCCACTGGATGAAATTCCGACACAAGTTCTTCATATGACCTGGACTCATCCCCATCTGCCATTTGGTTCCTAACTGCAAGAGAGACCTAGGGGACTTATCTGGAATCCAGTCTGGTAAATAACCTTACACCTAATTGAACTTGTGGGCAAATGTGGAATAGCGTCCTAGCCAGGAATTGTGGACATCATACTTGAAAGGGTTAACCCTGTGGGATCCTACTAATTGTACTTTTTATCGTTAAGCAATTGCTAATGTTTTACCTTTGAGGGGTAGGATAACCTCTCCTTTATGAATGTTCATTAAATGTACCTTTTTACTTAATTATTTATTTATTGAGTCGTTCATCCTATTTTGAATTTCAGCCAGCGCCAGTATACATTTCTTTCTTTTTTGCCTAAATTACCCAGGGAATTGACCTTCCCAGTACGAGCTGCTGTTGACAGCGCACTCCATCTGTGTATTTATTCTTGTTTATTCATTTGGTCACGGAGTGCTGCAGTCATGAGCTGTTTTTCGAATTTGAGTGAACGCAACAACAGAAGGCAATCATTTTGGTCTCATTTAGACGAACCGAAAATAGATGTTACTGTATCTGATGATACTGATTTCTATAAAAAAAATTATTTAAATTAGAGGATTTGCTTAAAGCAGAATCAAGGAACTGGTTGGATAGTGTTAACCTCCAACAATATCTGGACAAGAAAATGATCCCTAGGGGTCTCCGATTATTTAAACCATCGATATTCCAAAATGATGTGGAATACCAGAGAGAATGGGACCAATTATTGGATAATTGTTCCTTTGCATTAATTGGTTTGATAATCAAATACAGAACATCAAAGGTTCAGATAATAGAAAAGGAGATAGAAGAAATTAAGATAACTATGGATAAAAGTGATAAAAGATTGGAAGAAAAAGATAAAACAATCAATGATAGGGTCATTAAATATGAGCGTAATATCATGGAAACTAAACAGAAAAATTTAGAAGAGATTTATTGTATTATGAGAATGACAAAGTAAGAACATTCAGAGAGAAAGGGAGACAGTCATTTGGAGGAACAGGGGAAAAACAAGAATCCTCTAACGATCTAGGGAGGAGGAATTGGGAAAAAGGTAATAGACGGGATTTTTCCAACACCCGCACAAATGAAAAATTTTCAGATCGACAGGCACGGGGGGAAACCCGGTGGGCTAGAGAAAAAAAGACTAACTATAATTTTAAAAGATCTCATCCTGATAGTAATGAATATAGAGAAAGCCCCATTAATAGAGAGAGGAATGGTTCCAGGGAACGTTTTTTAGGGGCACGCCCAAAAATAAAAGTTTGGGATGCAACAAAAAACAATGCGTGGGGGACTCCAAAAAGGAGACGAGATTCAAACCAAGAGGAAGAAGAGCAGGCAGATGTAGGAAAAGAAAGGAAAAATCTAAGGAGAATGTAAAGTTAGCTCAAAATATTTCCATTAAGAGACCATGTGTGTTCAATCTGTCCTCAAGAGAATTGAATAGTTCAGAAATTTCCCTGTTAGAAAGAGGTCTTAAATTCGCTCCGACTAATGTACCGAACATGTTCGACCTTTTTGTAGAGCTAAATCAGTATGTCCGCACTATGTGCAGGAAAAAATATTTTGCTAATAAAAAATTATCCAAAGATGCTGATACTTCCATTCCAGTAGTATTAGATACCAATGATGACATCTTATTGGCTTCATTAGAAGAACTATGGGAACAAAATCATATAGAGGGAGATTATCAACAGGAAAAAATCTATGATCATGGTAGGGAATCCACCATCTTTAAGAAAAAAATCTGAGTTCTTTCCGATACATGCCAAAAGTAGCTCGATAGAATCCTTCTATAAGATAACATTAGAAGACTTTAAAGAACTGGTAGGACGGAAACAGGGTAATACGAAATCTTCATCTAATCTATCTAGGGAGGAAAAAAGGGCTCTTAAGAACCTTACACAAGACAACACTCTTGTCATAAAGGAAGCAGACAGGGTGGGGGCCTTGTGGTTATGAATAAGGTGGATTATATCAGTGAAGCCAACCGACAATTAGGCAATCAGAAATTCTACCGCATTCTGGAGAGAAATCCCACTGAGGCATTTTTTAAATAAATTAAAAATTTGTTGGACTCAGCCCTTTTGTCGAGGGTCATATCCAGGGAGGAGCATGGCTTCCTACTACCTCACTTCCCAGTCTCTCCCACTTTTTACTTTCTTCCTAAGATTCACAAGTCCCTCACCTCACCCCCAGGGAGACCAATCATTTCGGGTATAGGTTCTATCACTTTTAATCTTTCTTTTTATGTGGATTCTTTTCTTCAGGCACATGTTTCAGCACTGAGGTCTTACCTCAGGGATACCACCAATTTTCTTAATAAAATATCCAATATACAATGGAAAGAAAATTACCACTTTCTAACACTTGATGTGCAAGCACTATATACACATATCCCTCACTCTGCAGGACTTGATGCTACCTGCAGAAAATTGTCTTTGGATGGAGACCTCAGTGCTGATCACCAGTCCTTTATTCTTCAGGCCATTTCTTTCATTTTATCTCACAATTATTTCTTATTTCTGTCCACTTATTATTTACAGGTGATGGGGACAGCCATGGGGACCAGGTTTGCCCCCAGTTACGCTAACCTCTACATGGGTGACCTAGAGGATTCACTTGTGTGGGGGAGCAGCTGGGAGGATAACCTGGTCTTCTATGGCCGCTATATAGATGACCTTTTCATTATTTGGGATGGGGATTTATCTAGCATTCTTTCTTTTGTTTCCTATCTCAATCACAACACTTATAATTTATCCTTCACTTTTGATCACAGTAGAGAGCACATAAACTTTCTGGATGTGACCCTTGAGATTGTAGATAATCAAATTATTACGTCAAATTATACCAAGTCTGTGAGCACATTATCGTACTTACACTACGAGAGTGCTCATTTTGCTCCTTGGAAACATAATATTCCAAAGGGGCAAATGATGCGACTCAGACGTAATTGCTCCAATATTGAAACCTTCTCCCAGCAGGCGAATGAACTCATGGACTCTCTGAGACAGAGAAAATATCCAGAGCGCCTTCTTCAACAGGCCTTCAGTGAGGTATACCACATGGATAGGATGAAACTTCTTACTCCCAAAATTAAAGACACAACTCTTGAGAATAAAAAGGAAAATGGTGTAAATGGTGAGAGACAACTAGCCTTTGTCTGTAAATATAACAACTCAGCTCAGGATATTCGATCCATCATCTCCAAAAATTATAGAGTTTTAAGACAGGATCGTACCCTTAACCAAATACTTCCTTCCAAACCCTTAGTGGTTTTTAAGAAAAACCAGTCCCTAAAAACCATATTAGCCCCCACGTTCTTGGATCCCATGAAACTACAAAAAGAGACACCCATAGGATGCATGTGGTTGCCGACCAAACCCACGGGGTGCTTCAACTGTGGGAAAACTCGGTGTACCACATGTACCCATATGCCCAAAAAAACATGTTCCCTGACTCTACCAGGGAATAATGAACAATACCAACTGAAAACTTTTATGAATTGCGATACAAATTATGTCATATATCTCTTAACCTGCGGTTGCGGCCTGAACTATGTGGGGAAAACTACAAGACCCATGCATGTTAGATTTATGGAGCACCGCAGGAATATCATCAAGAGATATGAGAAACATAGTGTATCGAGACATTTTTCACAGGCACATATGGGAGATCCGAGAAGTCTGTCCCTTATCTGTATTGAACATGTCGCCCCCACACCTAGAGGGGATGACAGGTTCAACAAGCTCTGCTGCAGGGAAGTTTATTGGATATTAAAATTCGGCACTCTGCACCCGGATGGGTTGAATGAGAGTATCGAGCTAAACACAATACGATAATATAAATTAGGGGTTTTAGAGGACTTATACGAATCACCTTGTGGAATATACATACTATTCCCTCTAGTTAAATTAAGATCTGTTATCTTGTATATAGAGGCATTGTTTCTTTTACCATTTCTGCCATTTTTGGGAATATGTGACCCCCCACCCTTTCTTTCATCCTGACCTATACCTTTAATATAAATATAAATAAATAAAACTAGATAAATAGAGGAATACATCTAATTAAATTTAATGAAATATAATGAAGTCTAATATTACAGGTTGAGTATCCCATATCCATATATTCCGAAATACGGAATATTCCGAAATACGGACTTTTTTTGAGTGAGAGTGAGATAGTGAAACCTTTGTTTTTTGATGGCTCAATGTACACGAACTTTGTTTAATACACAAAGTTATTAAAAATATTGTATTAAATGACCTTCAGGCTGTGTGTATAAGGTGTATATGTAACATAAATGCATTCTGTGCTTAGATTTAGGTCCCATCACCATGATATCTCATTATGGTATGCAATTATTCCAAAATACGGAAAAATCCCATATCCAAAATACCTCTGGTCCCAAGCATTTTGGATAAGGGAGACTCAACCTGTATACGCATGTTCTATATTCCGTAGTAACATGACGAAAGACATCTTTGGTATACCATTGGATGGTTGGAGCTTGATATTTGTTTACAACCTCCCAATCTGGAGAACGTAATAGGTGGTCTGTTTGTATATCAATAATAAAAATCTTTTTTGACAATGAACAATGTATAATATCCATCTGATAGTTGAAGATTGTGTACTTCCTCACCTCCTTTATCGTTTTTCTATTCCTTTTATTATTATTGCTTTAGAAGTATGATTGTTTAGGAGCATTGTGTAATTAAAGCCTGTAATAAAATATATGAAATATAAATAAAAATATGGTTTATACACCATGCATTTAGTATATAGGCATCCACTATTTACTGTATGGGAGTACTCTTCGGAGTATTTCCATATAAGTATGGATGGATTATTACTATTGGTATTATTAAACATATGAAAATACATGTCTTCCAACTGTTTATTAAGTCGCCTGCCCCCTATTCTTCTTCTATTTTGCACTGTTTAATAATGTGTCTAATACGAGATAGTAATATCAGTGCTGCGTCTCACAACCTCTGAAACGCAGCATCTACTTCCTGACTTGACGTGTGCGCTTCATTGAGCGCTATGACATATCCGGGTCTGTGAACCGCAGAACGGACTCCCGGGATCACGTGATCGGACTCGGTCATGTGGTCTCGGGCGGGATCTCACAAACCTTGAGATCTGTGGCTCATTGGTTGCCCTATTCCACGTGACCGGCTACGATCACGTGACATAATCTCTGGGTTATATTTCTATATTTTTTAAGTGTTTATAGGACTCGTTTTTACAAACAAAAATAATTTTAGTATATATAGTTACAATGATTGCCTTCTGTTGTAAATGATTATTTGATTTACGAAATGTACACCAATATGTGTTAGCAGGGCCAACAGGTGTTTCCAACCTATCCCTAACTATTAAGGGTATATAAAGCCCACTGGCTGGGCATTGGATTTATGCTCCTGAGGAAGCTGGCACCCATCAGACCAGCGAAACGCATTGGGCTTCAGATTGTAGGACCACAAGTATCAGCACCCTTATCCACCTCCTGGTAAATTTTGGACTTATTAGCTTCCACTGGATGAAATTCCGACACAAGTTCTTCATATGACCTGGACTCATCCCCATCTGCCATTTGGTTCCTAACTGCAAGAGAGACCTAGGGGACTTATCTGGAATCCAGTCTGGTAAATAACCTTACACCTAATTGAACTTGTGGGCAAATGTGGAATAGCGTCCTAGCCAGGAATTGTGGACATCATACTTGAAAGGGTTAACCCTGTGGGATCCTACTAATTGTACTTTTTATCGTTAAGCAATTGCTTATGTTTTACCTTTGAGGGGTAGGATAACCTCTCCTTTATGAATGTTCATTAAATGTACCTTTTTACTTAATTATTTATTTATTGAGTCGTTCATCCTATTTTGAATTTCAGCCGGCGCCAGTATACATTTCTTTCTTTCTCTATCGTCCTAGTGGATGCTGGGGTTCCTGAAAGGACCATGGGGAATAGCGGCTCCGCAGGAGACAGGGCACAAAAAGTAAAGCTTTTTCCGATCAGGTGGTGTGCACTGGCTCCTCCCCCTATGACCCTCCTCCAGACTCCAGTTAGATTTTTGTGCCCGGCCGAGAAGGGTGCAATCTAGGTGGCTCTCCTAAAGAGCTGCTTAGAGAAAGTTTAGCTAGGTTTTTTATTTTACAGTGATTCCTGCTGGCAACAGGATCACTGCAGCGAGGGACTGAGGGGAGAAGGAGTCAACTCACCTGCGTGCAGGATGGATTGGTTTCTTGGCTACTGGACATCAAGCTCCAGAGGGACGATCACAGGTACAGCCTGGATGGTCACCGGAGCCACGCCGCCGGCCCCCTTGCAGATGCTGAAATCAGAAGAGGTCCAGAATCGGCGGCTGAAGACTCCTGCAGTCTTCTAAAGGTAGCGCACAGCACTGCAGCTGTGCGCCATTTTCCTCTCAGCACACTTCACACGGCAGTCACTGAGGGTGCAGGGCGCTGGGAGGGGGGCGCCCTGGGAGGCAAATGAGTACCTATAAAGGCTAAAAATACCTCACATATAGCCCTAGAGGCTATATGGAGATATTTAACCCCTGCCTAATTTTTCTAAATAGCGGGAGACGAGCCCGCCGGAAAAGGGGCGGGGCCTATCTCCTCAGCACACGGCGCCATTTCCTCTCACAGCTCCGCTGGTCAGGACGGCTCCCAAGTCTCTCCCCTGCACTGCACTACAGAAACAGGGTAAAACAGAGAGGGGGGGGCACATTTATGGCGATATTTTGATATAACAAAGCAGCTATAAGGGAGCACTTATTATAAGGCTATCCCTGATATATATATAGCGCTTTTGGTGTGTGCTGGCAAACTCTCCCTCTGTCTCCCCAAAGGGCTAGTGGGTCCTGTCTTCGTTAGGAGCATTCCCTGTGTGTCTGCTGTGTGTCGGTACGTGTGTGTCGACATGTATGAGGACGATATTGGTGTGGAGGCGGAGCAATTGCCAAATATGAGGATGTCACCCCCTAGGGAGTCGACACCAGAATGGATGCCTTTATTTATGGAACTACGGGATAGTGTCAACACGCTAAAGCAGTCGTTTGACGACATGAGACGGCCGGACAATCAATTAGTGCCTGTCCAGGCGACTCAAACACCGTCAGGGGCTGTGAAACGCCCTTTGCCTCAGTCGGTCGACACAGACCCAGACACAGGCGATGACTCCAGTGGTGACGGTGACGAATCAACCGTATTTTCCAGTAGGGCCACACGTTATATGATTTTGGCAATGAAGGAGGCGTTACATTTAGCTGATACTACAGGTACCACTAAACAGGGTATTATGTGGGGTATGAAAAAACTACCTATAGTTTTTCCTGAATCAGAAGAACTAAATGACGTGTGTAATGAAGCGTGGGTTGCCCCTGATAAAAAGCTGATAATTTCAAAGAAATTATTGGCATTATACCCTTTCCCGCCAGAGGTTAGGGAGCGCTGGGAAACACCTCCTAGGGTGGACAAGGCGCTAACACGCTTATCTAAACAAGTGGCGTTACCCTCTCCTGAGACGGCCGCACTTAAAGATCCATCAGATAGGAGGATGGAAAATATCCAAAAAAGTATATACACACATGCAGGTGTTATACTACGACCAGCTGTAGCGACTGCCTGGATGGGCAGTGCGGGGGTAGTTTGGTCAGAATCCCTGATTGAAAATATTGATACCCTGGACAGGGACAATATTTTACTGTCGTTAGAACAAATAAAGGATGCATTTCTTTATATGCGTGATGCACAGAGGGATATATGCACACTGGCATCACGGGTAAGTGCTATGTCCATTTCGGCCAGAAGAGCTTTATGGACGCGACAGTGGACAGGCGATGCGGATTCAAAACGGCATATGGAAGTTTTGCCGTATAAAGGGGAGGAGTTATTTGGAGTCGGTCTATCAGATTTGGTGGCCACGGCTACAGCCGGGAAATCCACCTTTCTACCTCAAGTCACTCCCCAACAGAAAAAGGCACCGACTTTTCAACCGCAGCCCTTTCGTTCCTTTAAAAATAAGAGAGCAAAGGGCTATTCATATCTGCCACGAGGCAAAGGTCGAGGGAAGAGACAGCAACACGCAGCTCCTTCCCAGGATCAGAAGCCCTCCCCGGCTTCTACAAAAGCCTCAGCATGACGCTGGGGCTTCTCAAGCGGACTCGGGGACGGTGGGGGGTCGTCTCAAAAATTACAGCGCGCAGTGGGCTCACTCGCAAGTAGATCCCTGGATCCTGCAGATAATATCTCAGGGATACAGGTTGGAATTAGAGACAGATCCACCTCGCCGTTTCCTGAAGTCTGCTTTACCAACGTCCCCCTCCGAAAGGGAGACGGTTTTGGAAGCCATTCACAAGCTGTACTCTCAGCAGGTGATAGTCAAGGTACCTCTTCTGCAACAAGGGAAGGGGTATTATTCCACTCTTTTTGTGGTACCGAAGCCGGATGGCTCGGTAAGGCCTATTCTAAATCTGAAGTCCTTGAACCTGTACATAAAGAAGTTCAAGTTCAAAATGGAGTCACTCAGAGCAGTGATAGCGAACCTGGAAGAGGGGGACTTTATGGTATCCTTGGACATCAAGGATGCGTATCTCCACGTTCCAATTTACCCCTCACACCAGGGGTACCTCAGGTTCGTTGTACAAAACTGTCACTATCAGTTTCAGACGCTGCCGTTCGGATTGTCCACGGCACCTCGGATCTTTACAAAGGTAATGGCCGAGATGATGATTCTTCTTCGAAGAAAAGGCGTATTAATTATCCCATACTTGGACGATCTCCTAATAAGGGCGAGGTCCAGAGAACAGCTAGAGATGGGATTAGCACTGTCTCAAGAAGTGCTAAAACAGCACGGGTGGATTCTGAATATTCCAAAATCCCAGTTAATGCCGACAACTCGTCTGCTGTTCCTAGGGATGATTCTGGACACGGTTCAGAAAAAGGTTTTTCTCCCGGAGGAAAAAGCCAAGGAGTTATCCGAGCTTGTCAGGAACCTCCTAAAACCAGGAAAGGTGTCTGTACATCAATGCACAAGAGTCCTGGGAAAAATGGTGGCTTCTTACGAAGCAATTCCATTCGGCAGATTCCACGCAAGAATTTTCCAAAGGGATCTGTTGAACAAATGGTCAGGGTCGCATCTTCAGATGCACCTGCGGATAACCCTGTCTCCAAGGACAAGGGTGTCTCTTCTGTGGTGGTTGCAGAGTGCTCATCTATTGGAGGGCCGCAGATTCGGCATACAGGATTGGATCCTGGTGACCACGGACGCCAGCCTGAGAGGCTGGGGAGCAGTCACACAAGGAAGAAACTTCCAGGGAGTATGGACGAGCCTGGAAACGTCTCTTCACATAAACATTCTGGAACTAAGAGCAATATACAATGCTCTAAGCCAGGCAGAACCTCTGCTTCAGGGAAAACCGGTGTTGATCCAGTCGGACAACATCACGGCAGTCGCCCATGTGAACAGACAGGGCGGCACAAGAAGCAGGTGTCAGATTGTGTTTGGTCTGTGTCCCCGGAGGGGGCGCTAGTGGGTCAGTGGAGGTGGAAGGAAGGAAACGAGGAGGTTGAATAACGTTCCTGCGCATGAGCGCAAAGGTATTTTTATTAGGCAGATGTATAACAGTTATTGCAGCAGAAATAATAATAACAGGTGAAAAAAGTCAATCACTCAGTAATGAATCTGAAAGTCTATGGCAAATGAATGATAAATGAATTTGAGAAATAATATCCAGAATATAAATCAGAAGAGCAGAATGTCTTATGGAATGGTTCTGGCTTGGAAACCAGTGCAGGGTTAAAACGGGAAACTAGGCAGTAGATGATATGGCAAACCTGAGCATAAGCAGGAGACCGACTCACAGTGCAGGTGATGGGCACTGGCAGCAGCAAGCTGTGTCACAGGTGGAGGAAATGAACGCACCTGGAGTTTGTCTTCAACTGCAGGCTGAAGCACACAAGGTGGTGATGAGTGTGAGGCCTTATGCAGGTTGCAGGTATTGCTGAGCCTTGAAGTTCCACGGGAGAATGCAGAGTAACCAGGAGTATAATGTTCTTAGCAGAGAACCAGGAACTCAGGAGAGACAGGAACCGATCCTTTCATGTAGGTCGCAGATAGACACAAAGTCCAGGATGCCTGTGAGCTGTACCTGTAGCCTCCTATATACCCCATGGTACGCAGGGATTGGATGAGTGCAGGAAAGGTGGGTGCGGCCACGCACCGGATTGGCCGCAGCATACTGGCTATTGCAGACTGTCATGGCGGCGCCCACGCCGCGGCCCAGCGGGGACGCGGCGCGCTACACGCCTGCTGTCTCAGCAGTGCCCCCAGGATCCAGATGATGACCCATGGCAGGGGCATAGGCGACCGGTGACCGCAGGGAGCCAGGACGGAGTCCGCAGCGGCGGACGGATGTCAGCCTGGTAAGTCGATTCCTGACAGTACCCCCTCCTTTAGGGGTGGACACCGAACACCCACGTGGTTTGGAGGGATGAGTGCTGTGGAAAACACGGACCAACCTAGGAGCATGGACATCAGATGAATTCACCCAGCTTCTCTCCTCTGGGCCATAACCGCACCAATCGACCAGGTACTGGAGACGTCCATACCGGCAACGGGAGTCCAGAATCTTGTTGATCTCAAATTCCACGCCCCGCTGAGTTCGGATCTTGGGACCTGCTGGAAGAGTATTCTGAAAGCGGTTTAGAACTAAAGGTCTGAGGAGAGAAATGTGAAAGGCATTAGGTATACGAAGTGAAGATGGTAATTTCAACTTGTAAGCCACTGGGTTGATGACACTCTCAATAGGGTAAGGACCAATGAAGCGTGGTGCAAACTTCATGGAAGGAACCCTGAGACGAAGGTTGCGGGTTGATAACCAAACTCGATCCCCAGGTTTCAAATAGGGAACCGCACGTCTCTTGCGGTCGGCAAAGATCTTATATCGACTGGAGGCTTTTTTGAGGGAAACGTGAATCTTTTTCCAAATGGTTGAAAACTGAGTTAGTGCAGAAGTGGCAGCTGGAACATCCATATGAGGAAGCTCTTGGAATTCAGGTACACGGGGATGTTGCCCATAAACTGCAAAGAATGGTGTCGTATCAGTGGCAGTATGATATCGAAAGTTATGGGCAAACTCGGCCCACGGGAGCAGATTGAACCAATCATCCTGGGAAGATGACACATATAACCTTAAAAAAGTCTCAAGTTCTTGATTGACTCTCTCTGTCTGCCCATTCGTCTGAGGATGGTATGATGACGAGAATTTCAATTTTACCTGCATGGCAGAACAGAGGGCCCTCCAAAACCTCGCTACAAACTGTACCCCCCGATCAGATATTATTTCAGAGGGTAAACCATGTAAGCGGAAAATCTCCTGTATGAAGATTTGGGCAAGTTTCGGGGCAGAAGGGAGACCCTGGAGGGGAACGAAATGAGCCATCTTGGTGAATCTGTCCACTACAACCCAAATGGTATTATGTCCCTGAGAAGATGGAAGGTCAGTGATAAAATCCATGGACAGATGAGACCAAGGACGACTAGGGACAGACAAGGGTTGTAACTGACCTGCTGGTGACTGACGAGGAGTCTTGTGCTGCACACATTTAGGACAGGATGCCACGAAATCCTGGATGTCCATTTTCATCTTTGGCCACCAATATGATGCGGAAAGGAACTTGAATGTCTTCAGGACACCAGGATGACCAGTGAACTTGGACTGATGGGCCCAAGATAGCAACTTGGGACGGAGCTCTGAGGAAACAAAAGTCTTACCAGGAGGAGGAGCTGGGGAGACTTGAGAGGCAGCGAAAACCACGGGACTCAGGATGGAATGTGGCACAGAGTCAGATGTTCCTTCTTCAGATTCCATGGATCGGGATAATGCATCGGCTTTCACATTCTGTGAACCTGGGCGGAAATGAAGCTTAAAATTAAAACGTGAGAAAAACATAGCCCACCTGGACTGGCGAGGGTTAAGGCACTGGGCTGCTTTTAAATAAAGCAAGTTCTTATGATCCGTGAAGATGTTAAACGGATGTTTGGCCCCTTCTAGGAGATATCTCCATTCCTCGAGAGCCAGCTTGATTGCCAGTAACTCTTGATCTCCCACGGAGTAGTTAGCTTCTGCAGGAAGAAACTTGCGAGAATAGAATCCACACGGGTGGACTTTCCCATCAGATCCCTTCTGGGAGAGAACAGCACCTACCCCAACTGTAGAGGCGTCTACCTCCAACTCGAATGGTCTGTCGACATCTGGCTGTGACAGCACTGGAGCAGACATAAAGGCTAGCTTGATTTTCCGGAAGGCTGCCAAGGCTTCTTCTGACCAGTTGGAATGATCTGCCCCTTTCCGAGTCAGGTTGGTAATAGGAGCGATGAGAGTGGAGAATCCTCGAATAAATTTTCTATAGTAGTTGGCGAAACCCAGGAACCGCTGGATAGCTTTGAGGGAAGTTGGAATGGACCAGTTGGCAATGGCTTCCAATTTCGTCGGGTCCATCTGAAGATCCGATCCGGAGATTATATAACCCAGAAAGGGTATAGAGGGAACTTCAAAGGTGCATTTAGATAGTTTCCCGTAGAGACGATTCTCACGAAGACGTCGGAGAACTTCACAGACTTGTAGGCGATGAGATGGAAGGTCTTGAGAAAAGATAAGAATATCATCTAGGTAGACAACGAGGTATTTATACAGCACATCTCGAAAAATTTCATTCACAAAGTGTTGGAATACCGCTGGAGCATTACTCAACCCAAATGGCATTACCAGGTATTCATAATGGCCATCTCGAGTGTTGAAAGCTGTTTTCCACTCGTCACCACTCCGGATTCTGATGAGATTATAGGCACCGCGGAGATCTAACTTGGTGAAAATGCGGGCCCCCTTAACTCTATCAAAAAGTTCGGTAATGAGTGGTAAAGGATAACTATTCTTGATGGTAATGTCATTGAGACCCCGATAGTCAATGCATGGACGCAGTCCTCCATCCTTCTTTTTGACAAAGAAGAAACCTGCACCAGCGGGTGATGATGACGGACGGATGAATCCTTTCTGGAGATTCTCTCTGATGTAATTACTCATCGCCTCTGTTTCAGGAACAGATAAAGGGTAGGTGCGCCCCCTAGGTGGCTTCTTGCCAGGAAGGAGATCGATGGGACAATCCCATTCCCTATGGGGCGGCAGAATATCAGCAGCCTTTTCACAGAAGACGTCTGCGAAGTCTTGATAAACTGCTGGAAGACTTAGCTGTGACTTTACTTCGGTTGATTTAATGGGACACACTTGGGCTAAGCAGGATTGGTGACAATGTGAACCCCATGAGGTAAGCTGCAACGTTGTCCAGTTGAACTGTGGGTTATGTAGCTGGAGCCAAGGCATGCCCAAGACAATCTCCTGGGTGGCCTGAGGGATGACCAGGAACTTGATCAGTTCTGAATGAAGAAATCCAACTCCCAGAACCACTGGGGTAGTTTGATGTGAAATGTTC
Organism: Pseudophryne corroboree; assembly: GCF_028390025.1. Taxonomy (NCBI): domain Eukaryota; kingdom Metazoa; phylum Chordata; class Amphibia; order Anura; family Myobatrachidae; genus Pseudophryne; species Pseudophryne corroboree. The sequence continues at coordinate 832,413,774 of NC_086448.1, forward strand.
CCCTTAGAGATTCTACTACCATCCACAGCAGTAATGTATACAGGACAAGAAAGTTCACAGGTAGACAGACGAAATTTATTTACGGCAGCTTGGGTGATAAAATTTCCTGCAGCACCGCAGTCCACTAATGCTGACGCAGACTGGAGCCCAACGGAGGTTTCTAGCGTCACTGGAAGAATGAGGTCTTGTTGGGAAGGAGCTTGACTGAGAGATCCTAACTTGACTCCTCCCTTACAAGTCAGGATCTGGCGTTTCCCGAACGCATCGTGCAGGAGTTAATTTGATGACCCGCAGCAGCACAGTACAGGCAGAGCCTCTCCCGTATTCTTCTTGCCCGCTCTTCAGGAGATAGGCGGGACCTATTAATCTGCATAGGCTCGTCAGAAGAGGGAGACTGGAACTGTACAGGAGGTATGTACCTTGGTCTGCGAGACTCACTCCGAGCGCGTTCATTATTGCGTTCGCGGATGCGAGAGTCCAGCTTAATACATAGGGAGATCAAATCAGGCAGTTGAACAGGAATGTCACGGGTTGTCAATTCGTCCTTGATCCGATCCGAAAGTCCGTGCCAGAAGGCTGCTACCAGAGCTTGGTTGTTCCACTGGATCTCTGCAGCCAACGTCTGGAACTGGATGACATATTGTCCCATGCTTCGGTTACCTTGACGAAGTTGGATCAGGTCTGCCGAAGCTGATGTTGCTCGACCAGGTTCGTCAAAGATCCGTCTAAAGGTTGACACGAAGTCTGAGTAGTTGTTGATCAGAGGGTCAGCACGTTCCCACAGAGGAGACACCCAACTCAGAGCAGAACCAGAGAGTAAGGAAATGATGTAGGCAACCTTGGACCTTGGTGTGGGAAAGTTATGTGGCAATAACTCAAACTGTATTTCACACTGATTGAGAAAGCCGCGACATAGTTTAGGACTGCCATCATATTTGCTCGGCACGGGCAGGTGCAGGCGTGATACTGGAACTGATGCAGCCGACGTAGAAGAATTTACAGCACTGGCAGGTGCTGGAGTAACTGGAACAGTAGGTGAAAGTACACTGGGCAGGGATTGCTGCAGTGTATCCAATCGGGAGGACATCCCTTGTAGAAAGTGAAGCATCTGCTGCTGCGCAACCTCTTGACCATCCAGACGGGAGACCAGATCTTGCAAGGCCTCTGACCCCACACTCCGTCCACCATCCGAGTCCATCGATCCTGGACTTACTGTCAGATTGTGTTTGGTCTGTGTCCCCGGAGGGGGCGCTAGTGGGTCAGTGGAGGTGGAAGGAAGGAAACGAGGAGGTTGAATAACGTTCCTGCGCATGAGCGCAAAGGTATTTTTATTAGGCAGATGTATAACAGTTATTGCAGCAGAAATAATAATAACAGGTGAAAAAAGTCAATCACTCAGTAATGAATCTGAAAGTCTATGGCAAATGAATGATAAATGAATTTGAGAAATAATATCCAGAATATAAATCAGAAGAGCAGAATGTCTTATGGAATGGTTCTGGCTTGGAAACCAGTGCAGGGTTAAAACGGGAAACTAGGCAGTAGATGATATGGCAAACCTGAGCATAAGCAGGAGACCGACTCACAGTGCAGGTGATGGGCACTGGCAGCAGCAAGCTGTGTCACAGGTGGAGGAAATGAACGCACCTGGAGTTTGTCTTCAACTGCAGGCTGAAGCACACAAGGTGGTGATGAGTGTGAGGCCTTATGCAGGTTGCAGGTATTGCTGAGCCTTGAAGTTCCACGGGAGAATGCAGAGTAACCAGGAGTATAATGTTCTTAGCAGAGAACCAGGAACTCAGGAGAGACAGGAACCGATCCTTTCATGTAGGTCGCAGATAGACACAAAGTCCAGGATGCCTGTGAGCTGTACCTGTAGCCTCCTATATACCCCATGGTACGCAGGGATTGGATGAGTGCAGGAAAGGTGGGTGCGGCCACGCACCGGATTGGCCGCAGCATACTGGCTATTGCAGACTGTCATGGCGGCGCCCACGCCGCGGCCCAGCGGGGACGCGGCGCGCTACACGCCTGCTGTCTCAGCAGTGCCCCCAGGATCCAGATGATGACCCATGGCAGGGGCATAGGCGACCGGTGACCGCAGGGAGCCAGGACGGAGTCCGCAGCGGCGGACGGATGTCAGCCTGGTAAGTCGATTCCTGACAGCAGGAGTGCAATGGCAGAAGCTGCAAGGATTCTTCGCTGGGCAGAGAATCATGTGATAGCACTGTCAGCAGTGTTCATCCCGGGAGTGGACAACTGGGAAGCAGACTTCCTCAGCAGACACGATCTTCACCCGGGAGAGTGGGGACTTCATCCAGAAGTCTTCCACATGCTGGTAACCCGTTGGGAAAGACCAATGGTGGACATGATGGCGTCTCGCCTCAACAAAAAACTGGACAGGTATTGCGCCAGGTCAAGAGATCCGCAGGCAATAGCTGTGGACGCGCTGGTAACGCCTTGGGTGTACCAGTCGGTGTATGTGTTTCCTCCTCTGCCTCTCATACCAAAAGTATTGAGAATTATACGGCAAAGAGGCGTAAGAACGATACTAGTGGTTCCGGATTGGCCAAGAAGGACTTGGTACCCGGAACTTCAAGAGATGATCACGGAAGATCCGTGGCCTCTACCTCTAAGGAGGGACTTGCTTCAGCAGGGTCCCTGTCTGTTTCAAGACTTACCGCGGCTGCGTTTGACGGCATGGCGGTTGAACGCCGGATCCTAAAGGAAAAAGGCATGCCGGAAGAAGTCATTCCTACTTTGATTAAAGCAAGGAAGGAAGTAACCGTGCAACATTATCACCGAATTTGGCGAAAATATGTTGCGTGGTGCGAAGATCGGAGTGCTCCGACGGAGGAATTTCAACTGGGTCGATTCCTACATTTCCTGCAATCAGGATTGTCAATGGGTCTCAAATTGGGATCTATTAAGGTTCAAATTTCGGCCCTGTCGATTTTCTTTCAAAAAGAATTGGCTTCAGTCCCTGAAGTCCAGACCTTTGTTAAGGGAGTGCTGCATATACAGCCTCCTGTGGTGCCTCCAGTGGCACCGTGGGATCTCAATGTGGTTTTGGATTTCCTAAAATCTCATTGGTTTGAACCACTAAAAAAGGTGGATTTGAAATATCTCACATGGAAAGTGACCATGCTTCTAGCCCTGGCTTCTGCCAGGAGAGTGTCAGAATTGGCAGCTTTATCTTACAAAAGCCCATATCTGATTTTCCATTCGGACAGGGCAGAACTGCGGACTCGTCCGCATTTTCTCCCTAAGGTGGTGTCAGCATTTCATCTGAACCAGCCTATTGTAGTGCCTGCGGCTACAAGTGACTTGGAGGACTCCAAGTTACTGGACGTTGTCAGAGCATTAAAAATATATATTGCAAGGACAGCTGGAGTCAGAAAATCTGACTCGTTGTTTATATTGTATGCACCCAACAAGATGGGTGCTCCGGCGTCTAAGCAGACGATTGCTCGTTGGATCTGTAGCACAATCCAACTTGCACATTCTGTGGCAGGCCTGCCACAGCCTAAATCTGTAAAGGCCCACTCCACAAGGAAGGTGGGCTCATCTTGGGCGGCTGCCCGAGGGGTCTCGGCATTACAACTTTGCCGAGCAGCTACGTGGTCAGGGGAGAACACGTTTGTAAAATTTTACAAATTTGATACTCTGGCTAAGGAGGACCTGGAGTTCTCTCATTCGGTGCTGCAGAGTCATCCGCACTCTCCCGCCCGTTTGGGAGCTTTGGTATAATCCCCATGGTCCTTTCAGGAACCCCAGCATCCACTAGGACGATAGAGAAAATAAGATTTTACTTACCGATAAATCTATTTCTCGGAGTCCGTAGTGGATGCTGGGCGCCCATCCCAAGTGCGGATTATCTGCATAAATTGTACATAGTTATTGTTAACTAATTCGGGTTATTGTTGAAGGAAGCCATCTTTCAGAGGCTCCGCTGTTATCATACTGTTAACTGGGTTTAGATCACAAGTTGTACGGTGTGATTGGTGTGGCTGGTATGAGTCTTACCCGGGATTCAAAATCCTCCCTTATTGTGTACGCTCGTCCGGGCACAGTACCTAACTGGAGTCTGGAGGAGGGTCATAGGGGGAGGAGCCAGTGCACACCACCTGATCGGAAAAAGCTTTACTTTTTGTGCCCTGTCTCCTGCGGAGCCGCTATTCCCCATGGTCCTTTCAGGAACCCCAGCATCCACTACGGACTCCGAGAAATAGATTTATCGGTAAGTAAAATCTTATTTTTTTGCCTAAATTACCCAGGGAATTGACCTTCCCAGTACGGGCTGCCGTTGACAGCGCACTCCATCTGTGTATTTATTCTTATATATGACATGCTCGCTCCTCTCTAGCCGCGCTATGGCTGGTTATATACTGCATATAGAGTATATATGACATGCTCGCTCCTCTCTAGCTGCGCTATGGCTGGTTATATACTGCATATAGAGTATATATGACATGCTCGCTCCTCTCTAGCCGCGCTATGGCTGGTTATATACTGCATATAGAGTATATATGACATGCTCGCTCCTCTCTAGCTGCGCTATGGCTTGTTATACACTGTATATAGAGTATATATGACATACTCACTCCTCTCTAGCTGCGCTATGGCTTGTTATACACTGTATATAGAGTATATATGACATGCTCGCTCCTCTCTAGCTGCGCTATGGCTTGTTATACACTGTATATAGAGTATATGTCACGATCCGGGTATCTGGACGCCATTACTTACCCTTCAGATGCCTCCTAAGGCTGGCTCAGCGCTCCAGGACCGGATCCCATCTGTTATCCTGATGTTTACATTCCTGCATCCTCTCCTGTCTCTCTGAGACGCGGTCACAGTAAACGCCATATTACATCTGGCATGGCGTCTCCCGCGGCCTCCGCCGCCGTCCCTGAGTTTCTGCATGAAAAGTGTCAGAGTGGCGATTACGTCAGCCGCGGCCTCCGCTGTGCCCGCGTGGTTTGGATGTGCATTCATCAGTCTGGCGTCTCCTGTCTCCTGTGGCCGGCGCCGCCATTGCTGCTTCAATTCTCACATGGATTACAAACCAAACTTCCCTCCAAGTGTCTGCATGGGCGCAGCCATCTTGGATTTTGTCATCTGATCATTTCCACCAATCTGCTGTCTGTATTGTTGATTTGCATAATTGCCTAGCCAACCCCTTCCTTGCTGCAGGTATAAGTAAGCTGTGCCTGAGCAAGGAAGGCGTCAGTGCTTTGGTTGTCTAACCTAGTTCCAGTTTGTCTCTCTCCTGTGGTTGTCTTCCAGGTTCCAGCTCCTGTCTCCAGACTTCTGCTATAGAGACCCGCACCAGCATTCCATCTGCGGTGTAGCCTGACTCTCCGATCCATTCTGGACTCACCTGTTTCCAGCTACAACAATCACCTGCTTCCAGCCCAGCTTCCAGCAGTGTACAGCTTCTCTTAAAGGGCCGGTGTCCTTTCTGCAGTTTACCACTCTCCACCGGTATTATTATTTCACCGCTCTCAAACAATCACCTGCTTCCAGCCCAGCTTCCAGCAGTGTATAGCTTCTCTTAAAGGGCCGGTGTCCTTTTCTGCAGTTTACCACTCTCCACCGGTATTATTATTTCACCGCTCTCAAACTCCAAACTTCATTATTATTTCATCGCTCTCAAGTTCGTTTATTATTTAACTGGTTCCAGCCAGTATCCACTCCGTACCAACAACAGTCTGGTTCCAGCCAGTATCCACAGCAGCCGTTTTACCTTCAGCAGCCCAGACTTTCCTGGAACATCAGCTGGTACGATCCTGGGTTCTCTCCATTGCTACAGTCAGGCCTGGTAAGGACTTTCCAACTAGAAGATTATTAGAACTGTCTCACACTACCAGTGCCTGTGGCCCTTGCCACCCTGTAGTACCCAGGAATTGTATTTATCCTCTGTTGACTTTTATGTTTCCTTTTACTGCTGCTGTGTTACGGAGTTTGTCATAATAAACATCATTGACTTTTATCCTGGTTGTCGTGGTCACGCCTTCGGGCAGTTATTCTACATGTTACTTACATGTCTAGGGGTCTGATACAACCTCCCAGGTTCCGTTACATCTCAGCCCCTACAACTGAGGCTGCCTCCTGTCAGCTCAGGCCCTCAGTTGTGACAGTAAGCACTGACCTAATGAATCCAGCCGGAGACCAGGATCAAGCGGCCAGGCCAATGCAAGAACTGGCAGCCCGACTTGAACATCAGGAGGCTGCACAGGGCCACATCATCCGCTGTCTCCAGGATCTCTCTACACGGCTGGATGGGATTCAAACGACCCTCCGTGGACCTGGCACGTCCGGTGCGTCCACTACAGTGACACCAGCTGTAACCCCACCCACCTTACCCATTTCCAGTCCACATCTTCATCTTCCAACGCCAGCAAAATTTGATGGATCTCCAAGGTTCTGCAGGGGATTTCTCAATCAATGTGAAATCCACTTTGAGCTTCTACCTGGCAATTTCTTCAGTGACCGTACCAAAATTGCCTATATCATCTCCCTTCTCAGTGGCTCAGCCCTTGACTGGGCATCACCTTTATGGGAGAAGTCTGATCCCCTGCTATCCTCCTATACTGACTTTGTAGCTACATTCAGGCGCATCTTCGACGAGCCAGGCCGGATAACATCTGCTTCATCTGAGATTCTCCGTTTACGCCAGGGAACACGTACTGTGGGACAGTATCTTATACAGTTTAAAATCCTGGCATCCGAACTGGCATGGAACGACGAGGCCCTGTATGCTGCATTCTGGCATGGCTTATCAGAACGCATCAAGGATGAGTTAGCTACCAGAGACTTGCCCTCTAAGTTGGATGAGCTAATTTCTCTTTGCACGAAGGTTGATCCACGTTTCAGAGAGAGAGCAACTGAGCGAGGAAGATCATCTACTCCTAAATCTTCTGCTCCTCCTCCTCGTCAACCATCTCCATCCAAGGATGAGCCTATGCAAATTAGTCGTTCCCGTCTATCTCCCGCTGAGCGCCGAAGACGTCTCTCTGAGTCTCTCTGTCTCTACTGTGCAGCTCCGTCGCACACTATCAATGCCTGTCCCAAACGTCCGGGAAACTCCAGATCCTAGCTCGCCAAGGAGAGGGCCGGCTAGGAGTAATGATCTCCTCTCCATCTCCTCATGACTGTAACCTCCCAGTGTCGCTCCAAATTGCTCAACGTTACAGGAACGTCATTGCCCTCCTTGATTCCGGAGCAGCTGGGAATTTCATAACCGAAGCTTATGTTAAACGGTGGTCCCTACCCACCGAGAGACTGTCCTCGTCCATCTCTTTGACTGCCGTGGATGGCAGCAAGATTTTTGACGCAGTCATTTCCTTAAGGACTCTTCCAGTTCGTCTGAGAGTGGGAGTTCTTCATTCTGAGTATATTTCTTTTTTAGTGATTCCAAGAGCCACACATCCAGTGGTTTTAGGCCTTCCATGGCTCCGTCTCCACAACCCATCAATTGACTGGACGACTACGCAAATACTGGCATGGGGTCCCTCCTGTGCTGAGACTTGTTTAGCCAAAGTTCTTCCTGTTTGTTCTTCCTTCCCCAGGTCATCTGATGTTCCGCCTCCTCCATATCAAGACTTCACGGACGTGTTCAGTAAAGCCTCTGCTGATATCCTTCCTCCTCATAGAGAATGGGACTGCCCAATCGACCTCATTCCAGGGAAGGTTCCACCGCGAGGCCGAACTTATCCGTTGTCTCTGCCTGAGACACACTCCATGGAAGAGTACATCAAAGAGAACCTGGCGAAGGGTTTCATCCGACCATCTTCTTCTCCAGCCGGCGCAGGCTTCTTCTTCGTTAAGAAGAAAGACGGTGGTCTGCGTCCGTGCATCGACTACAGAGGTCTGAACGATATTACCGTCAAGAACCGATACCCTTTACCCCTGATTACCGAGCTCTTTGATAGAGTTAGTGGTGCAACTATTTTCACAAAGCTGGACTTGAGGGGTGCCTACAATCTCATCCGAATCCGTGAGGGTGACGAGTGGAAGACCGCCTTTAACACCTGTGATGGACATTATGAGTACCTCGTCATGCCCTTCGGATTGAGCAACGCTCCAGCAGTCTTCCAGCACTTCGTGAATGAGATTTTCAGGGACATCTTGTACCGCCATGTCGTGGTTTATCTAGACGACATCCTCATCTTTGCTAATAATCTCGAAGATCATCGTTTCTGGGTAAAAGAGGTTCTTTCCCGTCTCCGTGTCAATCACCTCTATTGTAAATTGGAGAAGTGTGTGTTTGAAGTTAAAACCATTCCGTTTCTAGGTTACATTGTGTCCGGTTCCGGACTAGAGATGGGTCCTGAGAAACTCCAAGCAATCCAGAATTGGCCTATACCCTTAAGCCTCAAAGGGGTCCAGAGGTTCTTAGGGTTCGCCAATTATTATAGAAAATTTATACGAGACTTTTCCACCATTGTGGCGCCTATCACTGCATTAACCAAGAAAGGTGCTAATCCGTCCAAGTGGTCCGAGGAAGCTACACAGGCCTTTCACCTTCTGAAGCAACGGTTCATCTCTGCACCAGTTCTGAAACAGCCCGACACCGACTCTCCTTTTATCTTAGAGGTAGATGCCTCCTCCGTTGGAGTAGGAGCAGTGTTATCCCAGAGGGCCAAAGATGGACATCTACATCCTTGCAGTTTCTTCTCCCGGAAGTTCTCCCCAGCTGAGCGCAACTATGCCATTGGCGATCAGGAGTTGCTAGCCATCAAGCTCGCTCTGGAGGAGTGGAGATACCTGTTGGAGGGAGCTTCCCACTCAATCACCATACTTACCGACCACAAAAATCTTTTATATCTCAAAGGCGCACAATGTCTGAATCCTCGTCAGGCCAGATGGGCACTTTTCTTCTCTAGGTTTGACTTTAAACTCCAGTTCTGTCAGGGTTCTCAGAATCGTAAGGCCGATGCCCTTTCCCGCTCATGGGAGCAAGAAAATGAGTCCGAGTCTGCAGACAAGCATCCTATTATTAATCCGTTGGCATTCTCCACGGTAGGGATGGACTCTACGCCTCCACCAGGGAAAAGTTTTGTTAAGCCAGTTCTAAGGAAGAAGCTCATGCATTGGGCCCATGCTTCCCGTTTTGCTGGACATACAGGCATTCAGAAAACCCTTGAATTTATTTCTAGGTCCTACTGGTGGCCAACTCTGAAGAAGGACGTTATGGAATTTATTGCCTCCTGCCCAAAGTGTGCCCAACACAAAGTCTCCCGCCAGTCGCCTGCGGGGCAACTGGTTCCATTATCTGTTCCCCGTCGACCTTGGACCCATTTGTCGATGGACTTTGTTTCCGATCTACCTATCTGCAACAAGTTTAATACCATCTGGGTGTTAGGAATATTTGTGTTTGTTTTGCCTTGCCTTACCTCATTCCTGCCTCTAGGGGTCTCACTTGTTGCCTCAGGTCTGAATGGCAGTTGCACACTGCCTCTGCAGGGTAATTACCTGATTGTGTGCACCTGGAGCCCAACACCCTGCTGCTATTTAACTCCAGCTCACAGGCACCTAGTTGCAGATCATTGTGGTTCCGTATGGAGTGAGACTGGGCTCTCTCCAGTAACCCTGTCCAGATTCTGCCTTATATGCATCTTGGAGACTTCCCTGCAGTTTGCTAACTCATGTGCCTTGCTTCTGGACTTTTTACCCTGCCGGTTCAGCATCTACATTCCTGGACTATTATTTGCAGTTTGTTTCCATTCCTGCCTGATCACTTCGTTTTTGGTATGTTATTTTTCCCCTGCTTGATTTAAACCCGGATATCTTCATGTTTATTTTGCATCTATGTTTAACCTGAAATATTCCATTTATCGTGTTTTGTTCCATGCAATCAAGAATCCAGTTTATATTTATTTTTACGATTACTTTTTCCACAATAAACTTTACTTAATTTTCACCTGGCTTCAGCTGACATCTTTCCAAATACGCACACACAGAGAACCCTAGAAATCGTTACAGAATGATCTGCCAAAATAAACGTGTGCAGGAGTTTTGTTTTGATTCAGCTGAATCTCATACAATGGCTTCACTTCAGAAAGGTTCCCTGCCTCTCAAGTTTTTGCCGTTTTTGAGTTCTGCATTGCTGGTGGATTTCAGAGAGAAACTGGAGGGTATTCAAATCCTATCTTCAGAGATACTGTCTGCTCTGCCTGAAGATTCAGTAAGATTACCTGCTCCCTTTAAGGAGACGCAGGAAAAAAGGGGAAAAGATCAGTCTGGTGCTCTCAATTCTGGCTGCTGTTTTTCTAGCGTAAGCAAAGGCAAGTTTTGGAGTTTTCCACGACCCAGTCTCTCTGAGGAAGAAAGGAGACATAGAAGGGATAAGAAGCTCTGTTTTTATTGCGGCAGGTCGGGACATTTTATTCAGTTATGTCCTGCTCGCAAACATACAAAGAGCTTTCCTCATTCTGCCATAGTGCCAAATTCTGCTCAGTTATGCCACTGTGGTGCTCAAATTTCGAAAGGAGGGGTGTACGGCCAAGCGACCCCAGGAGGGGTGTCCGGCCAAGCGACCCCAGGAGGGGTGTCCGGCCCAGCGACCCCAGGAGGGGTGTCCGGCCCAGCGACCCCAGGAGGGGTGTCCGGCCCAGCGACCCCAGGAGCGGTGTCCGGCCCAGCGACCCCAGGAGGGGTGTCCGGCCCAGCGACCCCAGGAGGGGTGTCCGGCCCTGCGACCCCAGGAGGGGTGTCGGTCCCTGCTGCCCTTGCCTTCGGGCATGAGGTCCCTGCTGCCCTTGCCTTCGGGCATGAGGTCCCTGCTGCCCTTGCCTTCGGGCATGAGGTCCCTGCTGCCCTTGCCTTCGGGCATGAGGTCCCTGCTGCCCTTGCCTTCGGGCATGAGGTCCCTGCTGCCCTTGCCTTCGGGCATGAGGTCCCTGCTGCCCTTGCCTTCGGGCATGAGGTCCCTGCTGCCCTTGCCTCACGGCATGAGGTCCCTGCTGCCCTTGCCTCACGGCATGAGGTCCCTGCTGCCCTTGCCTCACGGCATGAGGTCCTCGTTGCCCTTGCCTCACGGCATGAGGTCCCCGTTGCCCTTGCCTCACGGCATGAGGTCCCCGTTGCCCTTGCCTCACGGCATGAGGTCCCTGTTGCCCTTGCCTCACGGCATGAGGTCCGAGAGGTGCCCGCTTCGCCAGAGGTCCGAGAGGTGCCCGCTTCGCCAGAGGTCCGAGAGGTGCCCGCTTCGCCAGAGGTCCGAGAGGTGCCCGCTTCGCCAGAGGTCCGAGAGGTGCCCGCTTCGCCAGAGGTCCGAGAGGTGCCCGCCTTGCCAGAGGTCCGAGAGGTGCCCGCCTTGCCAGAGGTCCGAGAGGTGCCCGCCTTGCCAGAGGTCCGAGAGGTGCCCGCCTTGCCAGAGGTCCACGCCTTGCCAGAGGTCCGAGAGGTGTCCACCTTGCCAGAGGTCCGGCCAAGACCTGTCCAGCCCCAGGAGGGGGTTCTGCCTGTCCAGCCCCAGGAGGGGGTTCTGCCTGTCCAGCCCCAGGAGGGGGTTCTGCCTGTCCAGCCCCAGGAGGGGGTTCTGCCTGTCCAGCCCCAGGAGGGGGTTCTGCCTGCCCAGCCCCAGGAGGGGGTTCTGCCTGTCCAGCCCCAGGAGGGGGTTCCGCCTGTCCAGCCCCAGGAGGGGGTTCCGCCTGTCCAACACCAGATAGAGGTGCCTGCCATGCCCGAGATCCAAGATTTGCCCGAGGATCTGCCTTACTTTTATGGAAATATCTCTCACTGTTTAGCTCTCTTCAGATATTATCTGAGTTTTGATGACTTGTCCCCTATTGATATCATTGCTAACGTATGTATGAGATTCAGAGGGAGGGCCTTGAAGTGGGTAAATGGTCTTATAGATAAGGGAGATCCAGTGTTACAAGATTTGCCCGGTTTCCTCAAGGCTGTGACCGAAAGATTCTGTCCATCAACTGTCTTCACTCTCCTAGATGAGTCTATAAAGGTGTGCCCGTCTGAGAACCTGCCTTTGCAGTCTGGGGAGCACCCTCAGTTTTTCAGATGTGGGCAGGTATCTCTAGGTGTTCACGCAGATTGCTCGGCAAGTTTAGCATCTTCAAATTTACCTTCCGTTCTTGATTCCATCCAGGAAAATAAGAAGTCAGTTCTACCGCTGGGTTGTGGCTCCGACTCTGAGAGTGAGCTTCTGTATGATCCTAGACTTGTTATTGATGGACCTGTATTGCCAAGCAGTGTCTTTGTGACACCTTCTAGTAAGTCTAGGCAACCCAAAAAGAAAGGAGGAAAAAAGAAGAGAAGATGAACTTTGAGGCGTCTGGAATCCGCCTGTTTAAAGGGGGGGATAATGTTAGGAATATTTGTGTTTGTTTTGCCTTGCATTACCTCATTCCTGCCTCTAGGGGTCTCACTTGTTGCCTCAGGTCTGAATGGCAGTTGCACACTGCCTCTGCAGGGTAATTACCTGATTGTGTGCACCTGGAGCCCAACACCCTGCTGCTATTTAACTCCAGCTCACAGGCACCTAGTTGCAGATCATTGTGGTTCCGTATGGAGTGAGACTGGGCTCTCTCCAGTAACCCTGTCCAGATTCTGCCTTATATGCATCTTGGAGACTTCCCTGCAGTTTGCTAACTCATGTGCCTTGCTTCTGGACTTTTTACCCTGCCGGTTCAGCATCTACATTCCTGGACTATTATTTGCAGTTTGTTTCCATTCCTGCCTGATCACTTCGTTTTTGGTATGTTATTTTTCCCCTGCTTGATTTAAACCCGGATATCTTCATGTTTATTTTGCATCTATGTTTAACCTGAAATATTCCATTTATCGTGTTTTGTTCCATGCAATCAAGAATCCAGTTTATATTTATTTTTACGATTACTTTTTCCACAATAAACTTTACTTAATTTTCACCTGGCTTCAGCTGACATCTTTCCAAATACGCACACACAGAGAACCCTAGAAATCGTTACACTGGGTGGTAGTTGACCGGTTCACCAAGATGGCACATTTCCTCCCTCTCACCGGTCTTCCGTCAGCTTCCAAGTTGGCTCAAGTGTTTATACAAGAGATCTTCCGACTTCACGGTCTTCCTGAAGAGATCATCTCGGATCGTGGAGTACAATTTGTAGCCAAATTTTGGCGAAGTTTGTGTCAAGCCCTCCAAGTCAAGTTAAAGTTTTCCACGGCTTACCATCCTCAGACCAATGGTCAAACCGAGAGGGTGAATCAGGACTTGGAGGCCTTCCTCCGTATATATGTGTCTTCCTCTCAAGATGACTGGGTTCAACTTCTTCCTTGGGCCGAGTTCAGCCACAACAATCAATACCATTCCTCATCTTCTACACCATTCTTCATTAATTATGGATTCCACCCTAAAGTCCCAGAATTCCAACCGCTTCCCGCAACTTCTGTTCCAGCAGTGGATGTCACCTTGCGTCAGTTTTCAAATAACTGGAGGAACGTCCGCGCAGCCCTGCTTAAAGCCTCATTCAGGTATAAGAAGTTTGCCGATAGGAAGCGTAGAGCGGTTCCTGCTCTCAAGGTGGGTGATCGTGTGTGGCTGTCCACGAAGAATTTGAGGTTGAGAGTTCCCAGCATGAAATTTGCACCTCGCTACATCGGACCCTTCAAGATTGAACAAGTCATCAATCCTGTTGCCTACAGGTTACAGTTACCATCCTTCTTGAAAATACCCAGGACATTTCATGTTTCTTTGTTCAAACCGCTGATCCTGAATCGGTTTCATTCCGCACTTCCTCCAGCTCCCAAAGTTCAGACTCAACGGGGAGTCGAGTACGAGGTGGCCAAGATTTTGGACTCACGTTTCCGTTACGGTCAGTTACAATACCTCATTGACTGGAAGGGCTATGGTCCTGAAGAACGCTCTTGGACCAATGCCTCAGACGTCCATGCTCCTGCCTTGGTCCGAAATTTCCACGCAAAGTTTCCTTTAAAGCCTAAGAAGTGTCCTGGGGCCACTCCTAAAGGGGGGGGTGCTGTCACGATCCGGGTATCTGGACGCCATTACTTACCCTTCAGATGCCTCCTAAGGCTGGCTCAGCGCTCCAGGACCGGATCCCATCTGTTATCCTGATGTTTACATTCCTGCATCCTCTCCTGTCTCTCTGAGACGCGGTCACAGTAAACGCCATATTACATCTGGCATGGCGTCTCCCGCGGCCTCCGCCGCCGTCCCTGAGTTTCTGCATGCAAAGTGTCAGAGTGGCGATTACGTCAGCCGCGGCCTCCGCTGTGCCCGCGTGGTTTGGATGTGCATTCATCAGTCTGGCGTCTCCTGTCTCCTGTGGCCGGCGCCGCCATTGCTGCTTCAATTCTCACATGGATTACAAACCAAACTTCCCTCCAAGTGTCTGCATGGGCGCAGCCATCTTGGATTTTGTCATCTGATCATTTCCACCAATCTGCTGTCTGTATTGTTGATTTGCATAATTGCCTAGCCAACCCCTTCCTTGCTGCAGGTATAAGTAAGCTGTGCCTGAGCAAGGAAGGCGTCAGTGCTTTGGTTGTCTAACCTAGTTCCAGTTTGTCTCTCTCCTGTGGTTGTCTTCCAGGTTCCAGCTCCTGTCTCCAGACTTCTGCTATAGAGACCCGCACCAGCATTCCATCTGCGGTGTAGCCTGACTCTCCGATCCATTCTGGACTCACCTGTTTCCAGCTACAACAATCACCTGCTTCCAGCCCAGCTTCCAGCAGTGTACAGCTTCTCTTAAAGGGCCGGTGTCCTTTCTGCAGTTTACCACTCTCCACCGGTATTATTATTTCACCGCTCTCAAACAATCACCTGCTTCCAGCCCAGCTTCCAGCAGTGTATAGCTTCTCTTAAAGGGCCGGTGTCCTTTTCTGCAGTTTACCACTCTCCACCGGTATTATTATTTCACCGCTCTCAAACTCCAAACTTCATTATTATTTCATCGCTCTCAAGTTCGTTTATTATTTAACTGGTTCCAGCCAGTATCCACTCCGTACCAACAACAGTCTGGTTCCAGCCAGTATCCACAGCAGCCGTTTTACCTTCAGCAGCCCAGACTTTCCTGGAACATCAGCTGGTACGATCCTGGGTTCTCTCCATTGCTACAGTCAGGCCTGGTAAGGACTTTCCAACTAGAAGATTATTAGAACTGTCTCACACTACCAGTGCCTGTGGCCCTTGCCACCCTGTAGTACCCAGGAATTGTATTTATCCTCTGTTGACTTTTATGTTTCCTTTTACTGCTGCTGTGTTACGGAGTTTGTCATAATAAACATCATTGACTTTTATCCTGGTTGTCGTGGTCACGCCTTCGGGCTGTTATTCTACATGTTACTTACATGTCTAGGGGTCTGATACAACCTCCCAGGTTCCGTTACATCTCAGCCCCTACAACTGAGGCTGCCTCCCGTCAGCTCAGGCCCTCAGTTGTGACAGTATATATGACATGCTCGCTCCTCTCTAGCAGCGCTATGGCTGGTTATACACTGTATATAGAGTATATATGACATGCTCGCTCCTCTCTAGCCGCACTATGGCTGGTTATACACTGTATATAGAGTATATATGACATGCTCGCTCCTCTCTAGCAGCGCTATGGCTGGTTATACACTGTATATAGAGTATATATGACATGCTCGCTCCTCTCTAGCTGCGCTATGGCTGGTTATACACTGTATATAGAGTATATATGACATGCTCGCTCCTCTCTAGCCGTGCCATGGCTGGTTATACACTGTATAAAGAGTATATATGACATGCTCGCTCCTCTCTAGCAGCGCTATGGCTGGTTATACACTGTATATAGAGTATATATGACATGTTCGCTCCTCTCTAGCCGCGCTATGGCTGGTTATACACTGTATATAGAGTATATATGACATGCTCGCTCCTCTTTAGCTGCACTATGGTTGGTTATACACTGTATATAGAGTATATATGACATGCTCGCTCCTCTCTAGCCGCGCTATGGTTGGTTATACACTGTATATAGAGTATATATGACATGCTCGCTCCTCTCTAGCCGCGCTATGGCTGGTTATACACTGTATATAGAGTATATATGACATGCTCGCTCCTCTCTAGCTGCGCTATGGTTGGTTGTACACTGTGTATATAGAGTATATATGACATGCTCGCTCCTCTCTAGCCACGCTATGGCTGGTTATACACTGTATATGGAGTATATATGACATGCTCGCTCCTCTCTAGCCACGCTATGGCTGGTTATACACTGTATATGGAGTATATATGACATGCTCGCTCCTCTCTAGCCACGCTGTGGCTGGTTATACACTGTATATAGAGTATATATGACATGCTCGCTCCTCTCTAGCCGCGCTATGGCTGGTTATACACTGTATATAGAGTATATATGACATGCTCGCTCCTTTCTAGCCGCGCTATGGCTGGTTATACATTGTATATAGAGTATATATGACATGCTCGCTCCTCTCTAGCCGCGCTATGGCTGGTTATACACAGTATATAGAGTATATATGACATGCTCGCTCCTTTCTAGCCGCGCTATGGCTGGTTATACACTGTATTTAGAGTATATATGACATGCTCGCTCCTCTCTAGCCGCGCTATGGCTGGTTATACACTGTATATAGAGTATATATGACATGCTCGCTCCTCTCTAGCCGCGCTATGGCTGGTTATACACTGTATATAGAGTATATATGACATGCTCGCTCCTCTCTATCCGCGCTATGGCTGGTTATACACTGTATATAGAGTATATATGACATGCTCGCTCCTCTCTAGCCACGCTATGGCTGGTAATACACTGTATATAGAGTATATATGACATGCTCGCTCCTCTCTAGCCGCGCTATGGCTGGTTATACACTGTATATAGAGTATATATGACATGCTCGCTCCTCTCTAGCCGCGCTATGGCTGGTAATACACTGTATATAGAGTATATATGACATGCTCGCTCCTCTCTAGCCGCGCTATGGTTGGTTATACACTGTATATAGAGTATATATGACATGCTCGCTCCTCTCTAGCCGCGCTATGGCTGGTTATACACTGTATATAGAGTATATATGACATGCTCGCTCCTCTCTAGCCACGCTATGGCTGGTTATACACTGTATATAGGAGTATATATGACATGCTCGCTCCTCTCTAGCCACGCTATGGTTGGTTATACACTGTATATAGAGTATATATGACATGCTCGCTCCTCTCTAGCAGCGCTATGGCTGGTTATACACTGTATATAGAGTATATATGACATGCTCGCTCCTCTCTAGCCGCGCTATGGCTGGTTATACACTGTATTTAGAGTATATATGACATGCTCGCTCCTCTCTAGCCGCGCTATGGCTGGTTGTACACTGTATATAGAGTATATATGACATGCTCGCTCCTCTCTAGCCACGCTATGGCTGGTTATACACTGTATATAGAGTATATATGACATGATTGCTCCTCTCTAGCCGCGCTATGGTTGGTTGTACACTGTGTATATCAGTGGCGTAACTACTGCCCCCGCAGTCCTCGCGGTGGCTTGGGGGCGAGGGGCTGCGGGGGCGCCACTGATTTAGAACAGATTGACATGCGGACGAGCGTCCGCATGTCAATCTGCGATCTCCTCTCCCTCCTTGCTGCGGTGCCTGCTCCCCCGGCTCTCCCCCCCCCATGTGTTGGAGGGACACGAGCGCATCGCGCGTCTCTCCTGTGTCCCTCCTGGCTCTCCCCCGGCTGGTCTAAGGAAGCCAGTGCCGTTCGTGAGCTCTGATTGGCTCACGAACGGCACTTCCTTTATTAGACAGCTGGGGGAGAGCCAGGAGGGACACAGGAGAGACGCGCGATGCGCTCGTGTCCCTCCAACACATAGGGGGGGGCCGGAGGAGCAGGCACTGGGGCATATACCCGGCACTGGGGACATATACCTGGCACTGGTGGGGGCATATACCTGGCACTGAGGGCATGTACCTGGCACTGGGGGCATATACCTGGCACTGGGGGCATATACCTGGCACTGGGGGGGCATATACCCGGCACTGGGGGCATGTACCTGGCACTGGGGGCATATACCCGGCACTGGGGGGCATATACCTGGCACTGGGGGGGCATATACCCGGCACTGGAGGCATATACCTGGCACTGGGGGGGAAGCAGGCACTAGGGGGGAATATCTGGCACTGGGGGCATGTACCTGGCACTGGGGGCATATACCCGGCACTGGGGGCATATACCTGGCACTGGGGGGGGCATATACCCGGCACTGGGGGCATATACCCGGCACTGGGGGCATATACCTGGCACTGGGGGGGAAGCAGGCACTGGGGGGGAATATCTGGCACTGGGGGCATATACCTGGCACTAGGGGCATATAACTGGCACTGGGGGCATATACCTGGCACTGGGGGCATATACCTGGCACTGGGGGGGAATATCTGGCACTGGGAGAATATCTGGCACTGGGGGGGCATATACCTGGCACTGGGGGCATATACCTGGCACTGGGGGGGCATATACCTGGCACTGGGGGAATATACCTGGCACTGGGGGGGCATATACCAGGCACTGGGGGCATATACCCGTGACTGGGGGGGCATGTACCTGGCACCGGGGGGGGAAGCAGGCACTGGGAGGGAATATCTGGCACTGGGGGCATATGCCTGGCACTGTGGGGGAATATCTGGCACTGGGGGCATATACCAGGCACTGGGGGGGGGGGAATATCTGGCACAGGGGGGTCATATACCTGGCACTGGGGGCATATACCTGGCACTGGAGGGGGGGGATATCTGGCACTGGGGGCATATACCTGGCACTGGGGGGGAATATCTGGCACTGGGGGGGAAGCAGGCACTGTGGGGGAATATCTGGCACTGGGGGGGGGGGGCAAATACCTGGCACTGTGGGGGAATATCTGGCACTGGGTGCATATACCTGGCACTGTGGGGGAATATCTGGCACTGGGTGCATATACCTGGCACTGTGGGGGAATATCTGGCACTGGGAGCATATGTTGCACTGGGAGCACGGCCCTAGCAACAAGCACTACCCCCTAGCAACGAGCAGGACACCCAGTGCATGAAACCCCTGGCAACGAGCATGACACCCTGAGCATGAAAACCCCTGGCACCGTGCATGGAACCAAGAGCATGAAACCCCTGGCAACGAGGAGGTAATTTAAAAGTAATTGGAAGCCTTACTGTAGAACTTAATGTGTAATGGGCATTACGGTGTGTGGCATAATGTATCACGGACATTGCGGTGTGTGTCATAATGTATCAGGCATTACGGTGTGTTGTATACTATATCACGGGCATTGTGGTATGTGGTATAATGTATCAGGATCATTGTGGTGTGTGTCATACTGTGTCACAGACATTGTGTGTGCTATAATGTATCGGGGGCATTGCAGTGTGTAGCATAATGTATAACTGGTTTTGCGATTCCTGTCATAATGTGTCACAGGCATTACGGTGTGTGGCATAATGTGTCGGGGGCATTACGGTGTGTGGCATAATGTGTCGGGGGCATTACGGTGTGTGGCATAATGTGTCGGGGGCATTACGGTGTGTGGCATAATGTGTAGGGGGCATTACGGTGTGTGCATATTGTGTCATGTGCATTATTGTCAGTGATCGCAAAAACGCGCCATGGCGCGTATTTTACCCAGAAACAGCCGCCCGGGACTCACATTTAGAAGATGAGCGGGTCCCACAGGACGCGCTCATCTGAATATGTGTTTGCATGTGTTAAGCCTGTCAGCGGAATGCAGGAGGTGACTGGCTGTTTCCTCGGCCAATCACCTCCTGTAGTCTCCATCCAATCACAGCCTGCAGCATCTCCCGCTTTGAATCCTGCTCCCCGCCAGCACATGAATCTATGCTGCAGGGCTGACAGACTGGCCCAGCTCATCCGGCTCCACTGCCGCTCTGCCGCCAGCACACTCCTCTGCGACTGGGAGTACAGCTCCGGATCTGCCCGCCGCCACCCCCCCTACCCGGGACCCGCTCAACGCCCCACCGAGACCCGACAACTACCTTCCAGCAGGAGCCGTCCGGGCTGCGCAGCTCCCGCTGTAGTTAAGCAGTAGACAGTGCTGCATCGGCCCGCTTCAACTGGAGTAGCTGGTGCAGATGCGGGATGTCCGGGGGCTGCAAGCTCCGTGTGTGCAATGTGAGGCCGCTCAGAGTGTCAGGGCCTCACTGACACCATTTTTCTGACAGCACAGTGCAGTGAGTGCACTGGCACAAGTAGCCAGCCGGCGCCGCAGCATGAAGGAGCTATCTGTGAAATCGCAAGCAGAGGCTGGCAAGAAGGAGCTCCTCCGATCGCTTCCCCTGACGGGCTGGCCACTGCTAAATATACCAGTATATCAGTACAACTGTGCAGTGACACTGACTTTCCCATTGCACCTGGGGCTCCACTACTTTGACACAGTTGGAACTGATTATCGGTATATTTAGCAGTGGCCAGCCCGTCAGGGGAAGCGATTGGACGAGCTCCTTCTTGCCAGAGAACAGCCTCTGCTTGCGATTTCACATAGAGCTCCTCCAGGCTGCGGCTACTACAGGTGCAGGCTGGCTACTTGTGCCAGTGCACTCACTGCACTGTGCTGTCAGAAAAAATGGTGAGTGTCAGTGAGTTGCTGCTGGGGGCGGAGCCACTTGTGTCAAACGGCCCCTTCGTGCAACTGGAGGTGATAAGTGAGTGGTTACTGCAATGTGCCTCAGTGCTCTACCAGGCGCATTGTGTATAATAACGTGCTCTACCAGGCGCATTGTGTATAATAACGTGTTCTACCTGGCGCAATGTGTATAATAACGTGTTCAACCTGGCGCAATGTGTATAATAACGTGTTCTACCTGGCGCAATGTGTATGATAACGTGCTCTACCTGGCGCAATGTGTATGATAACGTATTCTACCTGGCGCAATGTGTATGATAACGTGTTCTACCTGGCGCAATGTGTATGATAACGTGTTCTACCTGGCGCAATGTGTATGATAACGTGCTCTACCTGGTGCAATGTGTATAATAACGTGCTCTACCAGGCGCAATGTGTATGATAACGTGCTCTACCTAGTGCAATGTGTATAATAACGTGCTCTACCAGGCGCATTGTGTATAATAACGTGTTCTACCTGGTGCAATGTGTATGATAACGTGCTCTACCTAGTGCAATGTGTATAATAACGTGCTCTACCAGGCGCATTGTGTATAATAACGTGTTCTACCTGGTGCAATGTGTATTATAACGTGCTCTACCAGGCGCATTGTGTATAATAACGTGTTCTACCTGGCGCAATGTGTATGATAACGTGCTCTACCTGGCGCAATGTGTATGATAACGTGTTCTACCTGGCGCAATGTTTATGATAACGTGTTCTACCTGGCGCAATGTGTATGATAACGTGCTCTACCTAGTGCAATGTGTATTATAACGTGCTCTACCAGGCGCATTGTGTATAATAACGTGTTCTACCTGGCGCAATGTGTATAATAACATGCTCTACCTGGCGCAATGTGTATGATAATGTGCTCTACCAGGCGCATTGTGTATAATAACGTGTTCTACCTGGCGCAATGTGGCTGATAACGTGCTCTACCTGGCGCAATGTGTATAATAACGTGTTCTACCTGACGCAATGTGTATGATAACTTGCTCTACCTAGCGGCAATGTGTATGATAACATGCTCTACCTAGCGGCAATGTGTATGATAACATGCTCTACCTGATGCAATGTGTATGATAACTTGCTCTACCTAGCGGCAATGTGTATGATAACATGCTCTACCTGGCGCAATGTGTATGATAACGTGCTCTACCTGGCGCAGTGTGTATAACGTGTTCTACCTGGCGCACTGTGTATGATAACGTGCTCTACCTAGCGGCAATGTGTATGATAACGTGCTCTACCTGGTGCAAAGTGTATGACGTGCTGTACCTGGTGCAAAGTGTATGACGTGCTGTACCTGGTGCAAAGTGTATGACGTGCTGTACCTGGAGCAAAGTGTATGACGTGATCTACCTGGATCAGTGTGCATAGGAGGTTCTACCTGGTGCAATGTGTATAAGCGCCACTACTGTGTGGTGTAATGTGAATTGACACTATTATGTGGCCACGCCCCTTCCCTATGAAGCCACGCCCCTAAAATTTTGCGGCGCGACTACGGCGCGCACTACCTGTTCTTTGTGGTCTAAGTGGTCTAACACCAATTCACTTTCTGCCTAAGGGCACCAAAATGTCTAGTTACAGCTCTGGTGCAGGGTGTCCTGCATGCTACACAGCCCAGCAGCATTGTCACCCCATCTCCCCCATCTTGCAACACTTTTGTAGTGTCCAAACAAGATTAAAATTAATAAGAACCTTCATTCCGATGGGACCCAGAAAAAGACCGGTAGGACCCCAATTTTTAAAAGTGAAGGGTCCCTGGGACCCACTTTTTTTTTGGCTCAGCGCGATCACTGATTGTGTGTGGAATAATGTCTAAGGGCCATTGCAGTATGTGGCATAATGTATACTGGGCATTACTATAAGGAGGAAAAATGACAAATAATGTAAGGGGCATGAATCAGGATTATTTTTCTTTCCTGTGGTGGCCAACGTCTGGGCGTGCAGGTTGCAAAACTGGGGTATAAGGTAGTCTTTTCCTGCAATGCCACGCCCTCCACGCAAAGCCACGCCCATTTCGACAAAGCCACACACCCTTTTTGCCAGCGCGCGCCGCAGGCAATTACGGTGTGTATGGGGGGGGGGCGCCGAAGGATTTTTTGGCTTGGGGGAGAAAAATTTCTAGTTACGCCACTGGTGTATATAGAGTATATATGACATGCTCGCTCCTCTCTAGCTACGCTGTGGCTGGTTATACACTGTATATAGAGTATATATGACATGCTCGCTCCTCTCTAGCCGTGCTATGGCTGGTTATACACTGTACATATAGTATATATGACATGCTCGCTCCTCTCTAGCCGTGCTATGGCTGGTTATACACTGTATATAGAGTATATATGACATGCTCGCTCCTCTCTAGCAGCGCTATGGCTTGTTATACACTGTATATAGAGTATATATGACATGCTCGCTCCTCTCTAGCCGTGCTATGGTTGGTTATACACTGTATATAGAGTATATATGACATGCTCGCTCCTCTCTAGCTACGCTATGGCTGGTTATACACTGTATATAGAGTATATATGACATGCTCGCTCCTTTCTAGCCGCGCTATGGCTGGTTATACACTGTATATAGGAGTATATATGACATGCTCGCTCCTCTCTAGCTACGCTATGGTTGGTTATACACTGTATAGAGAGTATATATGACATGCTCGCTCCTCTCTAGCCGCGCTATGGCTGGTTATACACTGTATATAGAGTATATATGACATGCTTGCTCCTCTCTAGCCGCGCTATGGTTGGTTGTACACTGTGTATATAGAGTATATATGACATGCTCGCTCCTCTCTAGCTACGCTGTGGCTGGTTATACACTGTATATAGAGTATATATGACATGCTCGCTCCTCTCTAGCCGTGCTATGGCTGGTTATACACTGTACATAGAGTATATATGACATGCTCGCTCCTCTCTAGCCGTGCTATGGCTGGTTATACACTGTATATAGAGTATATATGACATGCTCGCTCCTCTCTAGCAGCGCTATGGCTTGTTATACACTGTATATAGAGTATATATGACATGCTCGCTCCTCTCTAGCCGCGCTATGGTTGGTTATACACTGTATATAGAGTATATATGACATGCTCGCTCCTCTCTAGCTACGCTATGGCTGGTTATACACTGTATATAGAGTATATATGACATGCTCGCTCCTTTCTAGCCGCGCTATGGCTGGTTATACACTGTATATAGGAGTATATATGACATGCTCGCTCCTCTCTAGCTACGCTATGGTTGGTTATACACTGTATATAGAGTATATATGACATGCTCGCTCCTCTCTAGCCGCGCTATGGCTGGTTATACACTGTATATAGAGTATATATGACATGCTTGCTCCTCTCTAGCCGCGCTATGGTTGGTTGTACACTGTGTATATAGAGTATATATGACATGCTCGCTCCTCTCTAGCTACGCTGTGGCTGGTTATACACTGTATATAGAGTATATATGACATGCTCGCTCCTCTCTAGCTGCGCTATGGCTGGTTATACACTGTATTTAGAGTATATATGACATGCTCGCTCCTCTCTAGCCGTGCTATGGCTGGTTATACACTGTATATAGAGTATATATGACATGCTCGCTCCTCTCTAGCAGCGCTATGGCTTGTTATACACTGTATATAGAGTATATATGACATGCTCGCTCCTCTCTAGCCATGCTATGGCTGGTTATACACTGTATATAGGGTATATATGACATGCTCGCTCCTCTAGCTGCGCTATGGCTGTTTATACACTGTATTTAGAGTATATATGACATGCTCGCTCCTTTCTAGCCGCGCTATGGCTGGTTATACACTGTATTTAGAGTATATATGACATGCTCGCTCCTCTCTAGCTACGCTGTGGCTGGTTATACACTGTATATAGAGTATATATGACATGCTCGCTCCTCTCTAGCTGCGCTATGGCTGTTTATACACTGTATATAGAGTATATATGACATGCTTGCTCCTCTCTAGCCGCACTATGGTTGGTTGTACACTGTGTATATAGAGTATATATGACATGCTCGCTCCTCTCTAGCTACGCTGTGGCTGGTTATACACTGTATATAGAGTATATATGACATGCTCGCTCCTCTCTAGCTGCGCTATGGCTGTTTATACACTGTATATAGAGTATATATGACAGGCTCGCTCCTCTCTAGCAGCGCTATGGCTGGTTATACACTGTATATAGAGTATATATGACATGCTCGCTCCTTTCTAGCCGCGCTATGGCTGGTTATACACTGTATATAGAGTATATATGACATGCTTGCTCCTCTCTAGCCGCGCTATGGCTGGTTATACACTGTATATAGAGTATATATGACATGCTCGCTCCTTTCTAGCCGCGCTATGGCTGTTTATACACTGTATATAGAGTATATATGACATGCTCGCTCCTCTCTAGCCGCGCTATGGCTGATTATACACTGTATATAGAGTATATATGACATGCTCGCTCCTCTCTAGCCGCGCTATGGCTGGTTATACACTGTATATAGAGTATATATGACATGCTCGCTCCTCTCTAGCCGCGCTATGGCTGGTTATACATTGTATATAGAGTATATATGACATGCTCGCTCCTCTCTAGCCGCGCTATGGCTGGTTATACACTGTATATAGAGTATATATGACATGCTCGCTCCTCTCTAGCCGCGCTATGGCTGGTTATACACTGTATATAGAGTATATATGACATGCTTGCTCCTCTCTAGCCGCGCTATGGCTGGTTATACACTGTACATAGAGTATATATGACATGCTCGCTCCTTTCTAGCCGCGCTATGGCTGGTTATACACTGTATTTAGAGTATATATGACATGCTCGCTCCTCTCTAGCCGCGTTATGGCTGGTTATACACTGTATATAGAGTATATATGACATGCTCGCTCCTTTCCAGCCGCGCTATGGCTGGTTATACACTGAATTCAGAGTATATATGACATGCTCGCTCCTCTCTAGCCGCGCTATGGCTGGTTATACACTGTATATAGAGTATATATGACATGCTCGCTCCTCTCTAGCCGCGCTATGGCTTGTTATACACTGTATATAGGGTATATATGACATGCTTGCTCCTCTCTAGCTGCGCTATGGCTGGTTATACACTGTATATAGAGTATATATAACATGCTCGCTCCTCTCTAGCCGCGCTATGGTTGGTTATACACTGTATATAGAGTATATATGACATGCTTGCTCCTCTCTAGCCGCGCTATGGTTGGTTGTACACTGTGTATATAGAGTATATATGACATGCTCGCTCCTCTCTAGCTACGCTGTGGCTGGTTATACACTGTATATAGAGTATATATGACATGCTCGCTCCTCTCTAGCCGTGCTATGGCTGGTTATACACTGTACATAGAGTATATATGACATGCTCGCTCCTTTCTAGCCGCGCTATGGCTGGTTATACACTGTATATAGGAGTATATATGACATGCTCGCTCCTCTCTAGCTACGCTATGGCTGGTTATACACTGTATATAGAGTATATATGACATGCTCGCTCCTCTCTAGCCGCGCTATGGCTGGTTATACACTGTATATAGAGTATATATGACATGCTCGCTCCTCTCTAGCCGCGCTATGGCTGGTTATACATTGTATATAGAGTATATATGTCATGCTCGCTCCTCTCTAGCCGCGCTATGGCTGGTTATACACTGTATATAGAGTATATATGACATGCTCGCTCCTCTCTAGCCGCGCTATGGCTGGTTATACACTGTATATAGAGTATATATGACATGCTTGCTCCTCTCTAGCCGCGCTATGGCTGGTTATACACTGTACATAGAGTATATATGACATGCTCGCTCCTTTCTAGCCGCGCTATGGCTGGTTATACACTGTATTTAGAGTATATATGACATGCTCGCTCCTCTCTAGCCGCGTTATGGCTGGTTATACACTGTATATAGAGTATATATGACATGCTCGCTCCTTTCCAGCCGCGCTATGGCTGGTTATACACTGAATTTAGAGTATATATGACATGCTCGCTCCTCTCTAGCCGCGCTATGGCTGGTTATACACTGTATATAGAGTATATATGACATGCTCGCTCCTCTCTAGCCGCGCTATGGCTTGTTATACACTGTATATAGGGTATATATGACATGCTTGCTCCTCTCTAGCTGCGCTATGGCTGGTTATACACTGTATATAGAGTATATATGACATGCTCGCTCCTCTCTAGCCGCGCTATGGTTGGTTATACACTGTATATAGAGTATATATGACATGCTTGCTCCTCTCTAGCCGCGCTATGGTTGGTTGTACACTGTGTATATAGAGTATATATGACATGCTCGCTCCTCTCTAGCTACGCTGTGGCTGGTTATACACTGTATATAGAGTATATATGACATGCTCGCTCCTCTCTAGCCGTGCTATGGCTGGTTATACACTGTACATAGAGTATATATGACATGCTCGCTCCTTTCTAGCCGCGCTATGGCTGGTTATACACTGTATATAGGAGTATATATGACATGCTCGCTCCTCTCTAGCTACGCTATGGCTGGTTATACACTGTATATAAAGTATATATGACATGCTCGCTCCTCTCTAGCCGCGCTATGGCTGGTTATACACTGTATATAGAGTATATATGACATGCTTGCTCCTCTCTAGCTGCGCTATGGTTGGTTGTACACTGTGTATATAGAGTATATATGACATGCTCGCTCCTCTCTAGCTACGCTGTGGCTGGTTATACACTGTATATAGAGTATATATGACATGCTCGCTCCTCTCTAGCTGCGCTATGGCTGGTTATACACTGTATTTAGAGTATATATGACATGCTCGCTCCTCTCTAGCCGTGCTATGGCTGGTTATACACTGTATATAGAGTATATATGACATGCTCGCTCCTCTCTAGCAGCGCTATGGCTTGTTATACACTGTATATAGAGTATATATGACATGCTCGCTCCTCTCTAGCCATGCTATGGCTGGTTATACACTGTATTTAGAGTATATATGACATGCTCGCTCCTTTCTAGCCGCGCTATGGCTGGTTATACACTGTATTTAGAGTATATATGACATGCTCGCTCCTCTCTAGCTACGCTGTGGCTGGTTATACACTGTATATAGAGTATATTTGACATGCTCGCTCCTCTCTAGCTGCGCTATGGCTGGTTATACACTGTATATAGAGTATATATGACATGCTTGCTCCTCTCTAGCCGCGCTATGGTTGGTTGTACACTGTGTATATAGAGTATATATGACATGCTCGCTCCTCTCTAGCCGCGCTATGGCTGGTTATACACTGTATATAGAGTATATATGACATGATCGCTCCTCTCTAGCCGTGCTATGGCTGGTTATACACTGTATATAGAGTATATATGACATGCTCGCTCCTCTCTAGCCGTGCTATGTCTGGTTCTACACTGTATATAGAGTATATATGACATGCTCGCTCCTCTCTAGCCATGCTATGGCTGGTTATACACTGTATATAGAGTATATATGACATGCTCGCTCCTCTCTAGTCGCGCTATGGCTGGTTATACACTGTATATAGAGTATATATGACATGCTCGCTCCTCTCTAGCCGCGCTATGGCTGGTTATACACTGTATATAGAGTATATATGACATGCTCGCTCCTCTCTAGCCGCGCTATGGCTGGTTATACACTTTATATAGAGTATATATGACATGCTCGCTCCTCTCTAGCCGCGCTATGGCTGGTTATACACTGTATATAGAGTATATATGACATGCTCGCTCCTCTCTAGCCGCGCTATGGCTGGTTATACACTGTACATAGAGTATATATGACATGCTCACTCCTCACTAGCCGCGCTATGGTTGGTTGTACACTGTGTATATAGAGTATATATGACATGCTCGCTCCTCTCTAGCTGCGCTATGGTTGGTTGTACACTGTGTATATAGAGTATATATGACATGCTCGCTCCTCTCTAGCCGCGCTATGGTTGGTTGTACACTGTGTATATAGAGTATATATGACATGCTCGCTCCTCTCTAGCCGCGCTATGGTTAGTTATACACTGTATATAGAGTATATATGACATGCTCGCTCCTCTCTAGCCGCGCTATGGCTGGTTATACACTGTATATAGAGTATATATGACATGCTCGCTCCTCTCTAGCCGCGCTATGGCTGGTTATACACTGTACATAGAGTATATATGACATGCTCGCTCCTCTCTAGCCGCGCTATGGTTGGTTGTACACTGTGTATATAGAGTATATATGACATGCTCGCTCCTCTCTAGCCGCGCTATGGTTAGTTATACACTGTATATAGAGTATATATGACATGCTCGCTCCTCTCTAGCTGCGCTATGGCTGGTTATACACTGTATATAGAGTATATATGACATGCTCGCTCCTCTCTAGCCGCGCTATGGTTAGTTATACACTGTGTATATAGAGTATATATGACATGCTCGCTCCTCTCTAGCCGCGCTATGGTTGGTTATACACTGTATATAGAGTATATATGACATGCTCGCTCCTCTCTAGCCGCTCTATGGCTGGTTATACACTGTATATAGAGTATATATGACATGCTCGCTCCTCTCTAGCCGCGCTATGGCTGGTTATACACTGTATATAGAGTATATATGACATGCTCGCTCCTCTCTAGCCGTGTTACTGTTCCACGGATGCTGTCTTACAATCTATTATTGAACGTTCTTAGACTGAGCAATGACAGGGATTGTATATTCACTAATATAAATCAAGTCAGAAATTATCTATTGGCAACAACAAAGTAAATCTTAAAGGAGAATCCCCCCACCCCAGAATTGGGTGATGACCAGGGCCGTAACTAGGGGTTTGCAAGAGGTGCCACCGCTAAGGGTGCAATACTAAGGGGTGGCACCCTCAGAGTCCTGTGGCATCTGTATTTGTCTTGCAGAGGGTCTGGAATAACAGCCTGCAGCCTATGCATCCACTATATGCCTTTAGGACACCCCGGGAGGCCCAGACTCCTCCCTGTGATGTCATGATATCACATGTGCGTTGGGCAGATCCGCCCCAAGGTGCATTATCGCCCTGCCGTGGCTCTGGTTGTAATAACTGAGTGTTCTAGCGTTTTTCCCATGTGTAATCCTGGGTGCTGGGTACTGTAATTGTATGTGAAGTAGGCCCCATACTTTATTGCGTTTGTCGTTTTCCCCTAATGCCCAATAAATTATTTGGCAGTAGAGTAGGAAATGGTTCCATGTGAATAGCTACTGTGCGCCTGCACACATAGATTCCAAGCCAGTGGGTTTTATTGAAGATAACAGGATACAGGTGATAGAAGATAAACAGCAGTCAATATGATAAGGTATCAATCTGTTCTGGGCAAAGTATTGGGGGTAATTCCAAGTTGATCGCAGCAGGAATTTTTTTAGCAGTTGGGCAAAACCATGTGCACTGCAGGGGAGGCAGATATAACATGTGCAGAGAGAGTTAGATTTGGGTGGGGTGTGTTCAATCTGCAATCTAATTTGCTGTGTAAATATAAAGCAGCCAGTATTTACCCTGCACAGAAATAAAATAACCCAACCAAATCAAACTCTCTCTGCACATGTTATATCTGCCTCCCCTGCAGTGCACATGGTTTTGCCCAACTGCTAAAAAAAATTCTGCTGCGATCAACTTGGAATTACCCCCCTTGTACAGATGTACAGCACTATGATGCTCCAATAACACAGTGACAGACTTGGGCATATGCAGAACCTTTATTAGAGCCAAGTAACCAACATGAACCAATAATCAGCCGACCTTTAAGTCTGGTGGTGCAGACTTGTGATGTTATTATGGCTGATGAGTCATGTACAATAACACAGACATGTGATGTTATTATGGCTGATGAGTCATGTACAATAACACAGACATGTGATGTTATTATGGCTGATGAGTCATGTACAATAACACAGACATGTGATGTTATTGTGGCTGATGGGTCATGTACAATAACACTCAGTTAAGAGACAGTTTGTAGCATTTAACTACATGTCAGCAAGAAGAGATATAGTAGTAATGTCAGGTTATGACAATAAAAATTATTTTGACCTACAATTTCCACTAGAGAAAACATAATGGAGGTCTTATCTGCGCCATGGTTCGGCCATATTGTATGGTGTATGGTAGGCAAGCAAAAGGGTATTTTGAAAAAATATTCAGAAGCAGATTCAATTGAGCATTCATCAGGCCATTATAGCGGTCTGATTCTGCATGCACATCCATATACTACGGGCAGAATCAGCCTTCTGTGACGTGTGTAGCCACCCAAACGTCTCCTTCTTACGACTGCCAAGGTTAATCAATCTGCCCCTTATGCAGGCCTTCAATAACTAAAATGACGGAAAAATTCACAATAAGTCAGACCCCTCAGCAGTGCCGTAACTAGGCATTTTAGCGCTGTGTGCAAGAAACGACATTGGCGCCCCCCCATGTAAGATAGGGGCAGTGCGTGCCGTAGGCGCGCAAAAAATATATAGGGGCGTGGCTTCATGGGGAAGGGGCATGGCCACAAAATAATAGCAATTCATACTACGGTGCACAGTAGTCTACATTATTCAAATTACGCTGCACAGTAGCGCCACTACACCAGGTAGAGCCCCTTTTATACATTACAGCAGACAGCGTCCCCCTTTTTACACATTACAGCAGACAGTCTCCATTTTAACACATTGCGGCAGACAGCGTCCCCTTTTTTACACATTACAGCAGACAGCGTCCCCTTTTTAACATTACGGCAGACAGCGTCCCCTTTTTACACATTACAGCAGACAGCGTCCCCGTTTTTACACATTACGGCAGATGGTGTCCCCCTTTATAAACATTGCAGGAGCCAGTCCCCCTTTTTACACATTAAGGCAGCCAGTCCCCCTTTTTAGTTTTACACATTGCGGCAGCCAGTCCCCCTTTTTACACATTGCGGCAGCCAGTCCCCCTTTTTACACATTGCGGCAGCCAGTCCCCATTTTTACACATTGCGGCAGCCAGTCCCCCTTTTTACACATTGCGGCAGCCATGCCCCCTTTTTACACATTGCGGCAGCCAGTCCCCCTTTTTACACATTGCGGCAGCCAGTCCCCCTTTTTACACATTGCGGCAGCCAGTCCCCCTTTTTACACATTGCGGCAGCCAGTCCCCATTTTTACACATTGCGGCAGCCAGTCCCCATTTTTACACATTGCGGCAGCCAGTCCCCCTTTTTACACATTGCGGCAGCCAGGCCCCCTTTTTACACATTGCGGCAGCCAGTCCCCCTTTTTACACATTGCGGCAGCCAGGCCCCCTTTTTACACATTGCGGCAGCCAGTCCCCATTTTTACACATTGCGGCAGCCAGTCCCCCTTTTTACACATTGCGGCAGCCAGGCCCCCTTTTTACACATTGCGGCAGCCAGTCCCCCTTTTTACACATTATGGCAGACTGTGTCCCCCTGAGAGAGAGAGAGAGAGAGAGAGAGAGAGAAAGAGAAAGAGAGAGATACATACTTACCATCTCCCCGCTGACAGGCTCCTCGTGCAGCTCCCTCGGTGCAGGAAGGTGAGAAGGAGGAGGGAGTGGGACTGGAGCCGCAGCAGCGCTATGTTATTGGTAGTAAGCGCCGCTGCAGCATCCCCCTCTCCTTCCGTATTGGTTGCCTGGTGCTGCTGTGGATGCTGGGATGGAGGAACCGCATCCCAGCATCCACAGCAGCGCCGGGCAGCCAATATGGAAGGAGAGGGGGATGCTGCAGCGGCGCTTACTACCAATGAAATAGCGCTGCTGCGGCTCCAGTCCCACTCCCTCCTCCTTCTCACCTGCCCGGCGCTGTAGCTCTCCTCCACAGCGCGGCGGCGGCGCAGACTTCAGAGGCATGTAATGAGTCAATTTGACTCATTACATGCCGCTGGCCGTGTGCCCTCAGGGCAACTGTGCTGTGTGCCAAGCCCACTTGGCACACAAGTAGTTACGGCCCTGCCCCTCAGTGTCCATGAGATTTATGTGTGAGTAGATATCGACTCCAAAATCCATTACTGCAACAATTTATCAAAGAAATATCGTAAAGATAGCTCAGAGATACTGCACTGCTCTGGTGACACTCATAGGCGTGTGCAACTAATTTTATTAGGGGGTGCACTGCTGTAGAGGCGTGTCTAGCACCACCTTTTGGGCGAGTCTCGCACTATTTTACATTCTATCAGTAAAAAGACATGGCGTAATCTAATTTCTCCCTAGTTCCTAATAATACAAGTAGATATAATACACCCCAGAGACATAAAATGAAACATAATGTTGTGACCACAGCCGGTACTGACTGTCCGCTACGGCATAACCCTCAGTCCTAGCTGCCCCTGCACCCTATTGCTACTTATACTTCTCCAACCTATCCCTGACCTAGTGGCGGAACTAGAGAGTGGTGGACCTTGGCGCAAAATTCACATTACATAACATAGTATGAGTCAAAATTAACATTACGCCACACGATATGAGAAGAAATTCACATTACGCCACATGGTATAAGCCAAAATTCACATTACGCCACGTACGAATGAGCATCTGCGGCCCGGCCTGAATAGACCCCATAGTACCCCCCAAACACATTATATAATACTCAGTGCCCCCAAACACATTATGTGACACATAGTGCCCCTCCAAATACATTATAAAACACACATTATACATTACTTGTGGGTGCAGTCCTGTTCACATGTGGGTTCTGGTAGCGGGTGCTGCTGACAAATGTACCCTCTACTGCCCCTGCAGCGGCATGTCTGTCGCCAGGCCTGCTGACCGGGCATAGAGGGCGAGTGTAGAGAGGGAAGGGTCGGGTGGATGACGGGCGCGGGTGTAGAGAGCGGGTGTGGGCGGGCATAGCGAGCGGCTGTAGAGTACAGGAGGTCTGTGCGGGCAGGCGGCCCTAGAAAGCGGCTGTCTGTGCTGATAGGCAGGCGTTCTGTGCTGGTGGGTGTAGAGCGTGGGCGGGCGTACAGTCACAGTCAGGAGAATAGAACTGCACGCTCGGCAATGAGTCAGGTACAGGCATGTGTGCGGGGGTGCCGGACAATAGGGGGTGCCTGTGCTCACCAGGCACCCCCCGTGCGCACGCCTATGGTGACACTGGCCCGGGGAGGTAAGAGCTAATACAGATATGTGCTAATATGCCAATCCTTTTGGATGGCGCAACGTAGACGCTCCGCCACGTGCAGTGATTTAGAAGCCTTTTATACGTTTTCCCAAAATTTTTAGTCTTTTTCACAAAGCAGCCATATACAGAGTCGCTTATAGGGGGTGATTCCGAGTTGTTCGCTCGCTAGCTGCTTTTAGCAGCATTGCACACGCTAGGCCGCCGCCCTCTGGGAGTGTATCTTAGCATAGCAGAATTGCGAACAAAAGATTAGCAGAATTGCGAATAGAAATCTCTTAGCAGTTTCTGAGTAGCTCCAGACCTACTCTTCCAGTGCGATCAGTTCAGTGCTTGTCGTTCCTGGTTTGACGTCACAAACACACCCAGCGTTCACCCAGACACTCCCCTGTTTCTCCAGACACTCCCGCGTTTTTCCCTGACACGCCTGCGTTTTTCCGCACACTCCCAGAAAACGGGCAGTTTCCGCCCAGAAACACCCACTTCCTGTCAATCACACTCCGATCAGCAGAACGATGAAAAAACTTTGTTACGCCGTGAGTAAAATACCAAACTTTTGTGCTAATTTACTTGGCGCAGGCGCGCTGCGTACATTGCGCATGCGCAGTTTGCGACTAATCGCTCCGTAGCGAAAAAAAATAACGAGCGAACAACTCGGAATGACCCCCATAGTACATACATTATGAATTACTCATTTATTCCACTTGTCTTATTTTTGCTGTCTCAGGATATAGAAGAATATGAGTTGCTTTGTTATTTCGATACTTTACACGTCTATGTTGCTTCTCCATGGTAACAATTTAATGTGTCCCCTCAGATACCGCTTATTGTATCTTTGTTAGTTACTGCATAATTGATGTGGAATTAATTAATGACTGCGATTCGGCATATTAAGCAGCGTAAAGCGTGCCTGGGTAATCTGTATGTTCTGTACATACCATTCCCGTCACCAGTCTCTATCACTTTCTGCCTATTGTAGTGTTCCCGCTGTTTGGGAATTAGGCGTCTGGGATTTGGAAGCGAGATGCATTTCATTATCTGGTTCCTCTGCTCCGTACAGGGAAGCTGAGCCGGTCCGAGTGACTTTCCAAATGCTGCCGTCCTCTATAGCTGAGCCCAGGCGATTATCCCGGGAGATCTGCGGAACTGTAATAAATATTGGTAGCAAAGAGAACACTGGAAGATTATAACAGCGGACGTCAAGGGACAACTGAACCTAAAAAAGTGACATATTCCGTATGGGTCTGGGACTCCGGGTCGACAACAAAAAGGTTGACGCCAATTGGTCGACACACCTTAGGTCGACATGGACAAAAGGTCGACATGGACAAAAGGTCGACAGGAACAAGGTCAACATGGAAAAAGGTCGACGTGAGTTTTTTATGTTTTTTTGGTGTCGTTTTCTTCGTAGAGTGACCGGGAACCCCAATTAGTGCACCGCGTCCCCTCGCATGGCTTGCTTCACTCGCCATGCTTCGGGCATGGTGCCTTCGCCCCGCTGCCGCTTCGCTCGGCACAGATTACCATTCCAATCGTAGTCCACGTGGATCGTTAAGTATAAAAAGGTTCCAAAAAAGAAAAAAATAGTGAAAAACTCATGTCGACCTTTTTTCATGTCGACCTTGTTCCTGTTGACCTTTTGTCCATGTCGACCTTTTGTCCATGTCGACCTAAAGTGTGTCGACCAATTGGCATCGACCTAAGGTGTGTCGACCTTTTTGTTGTCGACCTGGAGTCCGGATACCTCCTGTATGAAGCCCAGATATATCGGGGCGGAGAAGTTCACTTGGAAGGATGCACTTATTTTTTTTTACAAATTGCGCTAATGTTTTGCATCCATAAATGGGCGCACGCAAGTGAGGGTGAGGCTGCGTCACACATACAGTATTTCTATTGCATCCAGGGGCAGACTGGCTATCTTGCTCTTCTGGCAAATGCCGACAGGGGCGATGGCCTAATAGGTCAGTCTGTCCGCCTGAAGGCCAGGACGAGGCGCTCCACCTCCCGAAACTCTGCTCGGCCAGTATGCTGAGCTGGGTAAAGCACTGCAGGGTCGTGCCCCTGTGACTCGCAGCAGGCCCCATGACACATGGCCACACCCCTGTGACTCACAGCAGACCCCCATGACACATGGCCACACCCCTGTGACTCACAGCAGACCCCCATAACTCATGGCCACACCCCTGTGACTCGCAGCAGACCCCCATAACTCATGGCCACACCACTGTGACTCGCAGCAGACCCCCATAACTCATGGCCACACCACTGTGACTCGCAGCAGACCCCCATAACTCATGGCCACACCACTGTGACTCGCAGCAGGCCCCATGACACATGGCCACACCCCTGTGACTCACAGCAGACCCCCATGACACATGGCCACACCCGTGACTCGCAGCAGACCCCCATAACTCATGGCCACACCACTGTGACTCGCAGCAGACCCCCATAACTCATGGCCACACCACTGTGACTCGCAGCAGGCCCCATGACACATGGCCACACCCCTGTGACTCACAGCAGACCCCCATGACACATGGCCACACCCCTGTGACTCGCAGCAGACCCCCATAACTCATGGCCACACCACTGTGACTCGCAGCAGACCCCCATAACTCATGGCCACACCACTGTGACTCGCAGTAGGCCCCATGACACATGGCCACACCCCTGTGACTCACAGCAGACCCCCATGACACATGGCCACACCCCTGTGACTCGCAGCAGACCCCCATAACTCATGGCCACACCACTGTGACTCGCAGCAGACCCCCATAACTCATGGCCACACCACTGTGATTTGCAGCAGACCCCCATAACTCATGGCCACACCACTGTGACTCGCAGCAGGCCCCATGACATATGGCCACACCCCTGTGACTCACAGCAGACCCCCATAACATATGGCCACACCCCTGTGACTCGCAGCAGACCCCCATAACTCATGGCCACACCACTGTGACTCGCAGCAGACCCCCATAACTCATGGCCACACCACTGTGACTCGCAGCAGGCCCCATGACACATGGCCACATCCCTGTGACTCACAGCAGGCCCCCATGACACATGGCCACACCCATGTGACTCGCAGCAGAACCCCATAACTCATGGCCACACCACTGTGACTCGCAGCAGGCCCCATGACACATGGCCACACCCCTGTGACTCACAGCAGACCCCCATGACACATGGCCACACCCCTATGACTCACAGCAGACCCCCATGACACATGGCCACATCCCTATGACTCGCAGCAGGCCCCATAACACATGGCCACACCCCTGTGACTCGCAGCAGGCCCCATAACACATGGCCACACCCCTGTGACTCGCAGCAGGCCCCATAACACATGGCCACATCCCTATGATATAGGTCCTATTATTGACCCCAATACGCCCCTGATCGCATCCACGCTTTGTTAGAACCGGGCTGTAATTGTTCTCGTGTTGGCAAAGTTCAGTGTGGGTGCGTCAGACACAACTCCATCCTCCAGAGCATTTGATGCAAGTGAACACACATCTGTGTTTCCAGGCTTATCACTTGTATGTAGTGTAGGTGAGGTCCAAGTCTTCAATGATGGTGATGACTATGACGCCACCTGCAGATGTGTCCTCATACAACTAGCGACTATACAGTATGTGGTGTGCGATTTCCAGCACAACCATGCTGTTCCAATTGGAGTAACGCAGAGAAACACCACTTACAGTGTAACACAGACACAGCGAAACACCACTCACAGTGTAACACAGATGCAGCGAAACACCACTCACAGTGTACACAGACACAGCGAAACACCATTCACAGTGTAACACAGATGCAGCAAAACACCACTCACAGTTTACCACTGACGCAGCGAAACACCGCTCAGTGTACCACAGACGCCGCGAAACACCACTCACAGTGTAACACAGATGCAGTGAAACACCACTCACAGTGTACCAAATGCAGCGAAACACCACTCACAGTGTACCAAATGCAGTAAAACACCACTCACAGTGTACCAAATGCAGCGAAACACCACTCACAGTGTACCAGATGCAGCGAAACACCACTCACAGTGTACCACAGATGCAACGAAACACCCCTCACAGTGTAACACAGACACAGCAAAACACCACTCACAGTGTACCACAGACGCAGCGAAACTCCGCTCACAGTGTACCACAGATGCAGTGCAACACCACTCACAGTGTACCACAGATGCAGCGAAACACCACTCACAGTTTACCACTGACGCAGCGAAACACCGCTCAGTGTACCACAGATGCAGTGAAACACCACTCACAGTGTACCAGATGCAGCGAAACACCACTCACAGTGTACCACAGATGCAGCGAAACACCACTCACAGTGTACCACAGATGCAGCGAAATACCACTCACGGTGTACCACAGATGTAGCTAAACACCACTCACAGTGTACCACAGATGTGGCGAAACACCACTCACAGTGTACCACAGATGCAGCGAAATACCACTCACGGTGTACCACAGATGTAGCGAAACACCACTCACAGTGTACCACAGATGTAGCGAAACACCACTCACAGTGTACCACAGATGCAGCGAAACACCACTCACAGTGTACCACAGATGCAGCGAAATA
Organism: Pseudophryne corroboree; assembly: GCF_028390025.1. Lineage (NCBI taxonomy): Eukaryota > Metazoa > Chordata > Amphibia > Anura > Myobatrachidae > Pseudophryne > Pseudophryne corroboree. The sequence goes on from NC_086448.1 coordinate 832,452,142, forward strand.
CCACTCACGGTGTACCACAGATGTAGCGAAACACCACTCACAGTGTACCACAGATGTGGCGAAACACCACTCACAGTGTACCACAGATGCAGCGAAATACCACTCACGGTGTACCACAGATGTAGCGAAACACCACTCACAGTGTACCACAGATGTAGCGAAACACCACTCACAGTGTACCACAGATGTAGCGAAACACCACTCACAGTGTAACACAGATGCAGCGAAACACCACTCACAGTGTAACACAGATGCAGCGAAACACCACTCACAGTGTACCACAGACGCAGCGAAACTCCACTCACAGTGTACCACAGATGCAGTGCAACACCACTCACAGGCCCTCATTCTGAGTTGATCGCAGCAGCAAGAAAGTTAGCAATTGGGCAAAACCATGTGCACTGCAGGAGGGGTAGATATAACATGTGTAGAGAGAGTTAGATTTGGGTGGGGTGTGTTCAATCTGCAATCTAATTTGCAGTGTAAAAATAAAGCAGCCAGTATTTACCCTGCACAGAAATAAAATAACCCACCCAAATCTAACTCTCTCTGCACATGATATATCTGCTTCCCCTGCAGTGCACATGGTTTTGCCCAATTGCTAACTTTCTTGCTGCTGCGATCAACTCAGAATGAGGGCCACAGTGTACCACAGATGCAGCGAAACACCACTCACAGTTTACCACTGACGCAGCGAAACACCGCTCAGTGTACCACAGATGCAGTGAAACACCACTCACAGTGTACCAGATGCAGCGAAACACCACTCACAGTGTACCACAGATGCAGCGAAACACCACTCACAGTGTACCACAGATGCAGCGAAATACCACTCACGGTGTACCACAGATGTAGCGAAACACCACTCACAGTGTACCACAGATGTGGCGAAACACCACTCACAGTGTACCACAGATGCAGCGAAATACCACTCACGGTGTACCACAGATGTAGCGAAACACCACTCACAGTGTACCACAGATGTAGCGAAATACCACTCACGGTGTACCACAGATGTAGCGAAACACCACTCACAGTGTAACACAGATGCAGCGAAACACCACTCACAGTGTAACATAGATGCAGCAAAACACCACTTACAGTTTACCACTGACGCAGCAAAACACCGCTCAGTGTACCACAGATGCAGCGAAACACCGCTCACAGTGTAACACAGACACAGCGAAACACCACTCACAGTTTACCACAGACGCAGCGAAACACCGCTCAGTATACCACAGATGCAGCGAAACACCACTCACAGTGTAACACAGATGTAGCGAAACACCACTCACAGTGTGCCAGATGCAGCGAAACACCACTCACAGTGTACCAGATGCAGCGAAACACCACTCACAGTGTACCAGATGCAGCGAAATACCACTCACAGTACACCAGATGCAGCGAAACACCGCTCAGTGTACCACAGACACAGCGAAACACCACTCACAGTATACCACAGACGCAGTGAAACTCCGCTCACAGTGTACCACAGATGCAGTGAAACACCACTCACAGTGTACCACAGATGAAACGAAACACCCCTCACAGTGTAACACAGACACAGCGAAACACCACTCACAGTTTACCACTGACGCAGCGAAACACCACTCACAGTGTAACACAGACGCAGCGAAACACCACTCACAGTGTACCAGATGCAGCGAAACACCACTCACAGTGTACCACAGATGCAGTGAAACACCACTCACAGTGTAACACAGATGCAGCGAAACACCACTCACAGTGTACCAGATGCAGTGAAACACCACTCACAGTGTACCACAGACGCAGCGAAACACCACTCACAGTGTACCACAGATGTAGCGAAACACCACTCACGGTGTACCACAGATGTAGCGAAACACCACTCAAAGTGTACCACAGATGCAGCGAAATACCACTCACAGTGTACCACCGATGTAGCGAAACACCACTCACGGTGTACCACAGATGTAGCGAAACACCACTCAAAGTGTACCACAGATGCAGCGAAACACCACTCACAGTGTACCACAGATGCAGCTAAATACCACTCACAGTGTACCACAGATGCAGCAAAACACCACTCACAGTGTACCACAGATGAAACGAAACACCCCTCACAGTGTAACACAGACACAGCGAAACACCACTCACAGTTTATCACTGACGCAGCGAAACACCACTCACAGTGTAACACAGACGCAGCGAAACACCACTCACAGTGTACCAGATGCAGCGAAACACCACTCACAGTGTACCACAGACACCGGGCTTCCACTGACTGCGCAGGAGTTAGTGTAAAACACGTACAAAGTTGCAGATGAAACATAATGGAAGCTGGCGTGAGAAAAAGCCACTGCCGCTGTGTCGTAGCACTTCCTACACAGATTCAGACACAGTCGCACACAGATGTACAAATGTCACACATTACACTGATCAGTGTAATTTTGCACAGTAGTTTTGTTACTCCCAGTTGTTTTATTTGCATGACCGCGGATGAGTTCCCGGGGATCTGGCGCGCTGAGAGGGACTGATTGACGCAACTGAAGTCCGGTGTATGCGTACACATAGAGGATGGGAGCACTACAAGATGCAACTCACATTTCTTCCAATCACGCAGTACGTAAGCAAAATACAATTTACTCCCAACCCTGCATTGGGCACTTAGTAGTGATGAGCACCGGAAATTTTTTCGGGTTTTGGTTTTGGGTTCGGTACCGCGGCCGTGTTTTGGGTTCGAACGCGTTTTGGCAAAACCTCATTGAATTTTTTTTGTCGGATTCGGGTGTGTTTTGGATTCGGGTGTTTTTTTCAAAAAACCCTAAAAAACAGCTTAAATCATAGAATTTGGGGGTCATTTTGATCCCAAAGTATTATTAACCTCAATAACCATAATTTCCACTCATTTTCAGTCTATTCTGAACACCTCACACCTCACAATATTATTTTTAGTCCTAAAATTTGCACCGAGGTCGCTGGATGACTAAGCTCAGCGACCCAAGTGGCCGACACAAACACCTGGCCCATCTAGGAGTGGCACTGCAGTGTCACGCAGGATGGCCCTTCAAAAAAACACCCCCCAAACAGCACATGACGCAAAGAAGAAAAAAAAGAGGCGCAATGAGGTAGCTGTATGAGTAAGCTAAGCGACCCTAGTGGCCGACACAAACACCTGGCCCATCTAGGAGTGGCACTGCAGTGTCACGCAGGATGGCCCTTCCAAAAAACACATGACGCAAAGAAAAAAAGAGGCGCAATGAGGTAGCTGTGTGACTAAGATAAGCGACCCAAGTGGCTGACACAAACACCTGGCCCATCTAGGAGTGGCACTGCAGTGTCACGCAGGATGGCCCTTCCAAAAACTACTCCCCAAACAGCACATGACGCAAAGAAAAATTAAAGAAAAAAGAGGTGCAAGATGGAATTGTCCTTGGGCCCTCCCACCCACCCTTATGTTGTATAAACAGGACATGCCATCCATTTCAGTGACAGGATCTGCCACACGACTGTGACTGAAATGACGGGTTGGTTTGGACCCCCACCAAAAAAGAAGCAATTAATCTCTCCTTGCACAAACTGGCTCTACAGAGGCAAGATGTCCACCTCATCATCATCCTCCGATATATCACCGTGTACATCCCCCTCCTCACAGATTATCAATTCGTCCCCACTGGAATCCACCATCTCAGCTCCCTGTGTACTTTGTGGAAGCAATTGCTGCTGGTGAATGTCTCCACGGAGGAATTGATTATAATTCATTTTAATGAACATCATCTTCTCCACATTTTCTGGATGTAACCTCGTACGCCGATTGCTGACAAGGTGAGCGGCGGCACTAAACACTCTTTCGGAGTACACACTTGTGGGAGGGCAACTTAGGTAGAATAAAGCCAGTTTGTGCAAGGGCCTCCAAATTGCCTCTTTTTCCTGCCAGTATAAGTACGGACTGTCTGACGTGCGTACTTGGATGCGGTCACTCATATAATCCTCCACCATTCTTTCAATGGGGAGAGAATCATATGCAGTGACAGTAGACGACATGTCCGTAATCGTTGTCAGGTCCTTCAGTCCGGACCAGATGTCAGCATCAGCAGTCGCTCCAGATTGCCCTGCATCACCGCCAGCGGGTGGGCTCGGAATTCTGAGCCTTTTCCTCGCACCCCCAGTTCCGGGAGAATGTGAAGGAGGAGATGTTGACAGGTCGCGTTCCGCTTGACTTGACAATTTTCTCACCAGCAGTTCTTTGAACCCCTGCAGACTTGTGTCTGCCGGAAAGAGAGATCCAAGGTAGGTTTTAAATCTAGGATCGAGCACGGTGGCCAAAATGTAGTGCTCTGATTTCAACAGATTGACCACCCGTGAATCCTTGTTAAGCGAATTAAGGGCTCCATCCACAAGTCCCACATGCCTAGCGGAATCGCTCTGTGTTAGCTCCTCCTTCAATGTCTCCAGCTTCTTCTGCAAAAGCCTGATGAGGGGAATGACCTGACTCAGGCTGGCAGTGTCTGAACTGACTTCACGTGTGGCAAGTTCAAAAGGTTGCAGAACCTTGCACAACGTTGAAATCATTCTCCACTGCGCTTGAGACAGGTGCATTCCACCTCCTATATCGTGCTCAGTTGTATAGGCTTGAATGGCCTTTTGCTGCTCCTCCAACCTCTAAAGCATATAGAGGGTTGAATTCCACCTCGTTACCACTTCTTGCTTCAGATGATGGCAGGGCAGGTTCAGGCGTTTTTGGTGGTGCTCCAGTCTTCTGTACGTGGTGCCTGTACGCCGAAAGTGTGCCGCAATTCTTCTGGCCACCGACAGCATCTCTTGCACGCCCCTCTCGTTTTTTAAATAATTCTGCACCACCAAATTCAAGGTATGTGCAAAACATGGGACGTGCTGGAATTTGCCCAGATTTAATGCACACACAATATTGCTGGCGTTGTCCGATGCCACAAATCCACAGGAGAGTCCAATTGGGGTAAGCCATTCTGCGATGATCTTCCTCAGTTGCCGTAAGAGGTTTTCAGCTGTGTGCGTATTCTGGAAAGCGGTGATACAAAGCGTAGCCTGCCTAGGAAAGAGTTGGCGTTTGCGAGATGCTGCTACTGGTGCCGCCGCTGCTGTTCTTGCGGCGGGAGTCAATACATCTACCCAGTGGGCTGTCACAGTCATATAGTCCTGAGTCTGCCCTGCTCCACTTGTCCACATGTCCGTGGTTAAGTGGACATTGGGTACAACTGCATTTTTTAGGACACTGGTGAGTCTTTTTCTGAGGTCTGTGTACATTTTTGGTATCGCCTGCCTAGAGAAATGGAACCTAGATGGTATTTGGTACCGGGGACACAGTACCTCAAACAAGTCTATAGTTGGCTCTGCAGTAATGATGGATACCGGAACCACGGTTCTCACCGCCCAGGATGCCAAGGCCTCAGTTATCCGCTTTGCAGCAGGATGACTGCTGTGATATTTCATCTTCCTCGCAAAGGATTGTTGGACAGTCAATTGCTTGGTGGAAGTAGTAAAAGTGGTCTTACGACTTCCCCTCTGGGATGACCATCGACTCCCAGCAGCAACAACAGCAGCGCCAGCAGCAGTAGGCGTTACACGCAAGGATGCATCGGAGGAATCCCAGGCAGGAGAGGACTTGTCAGAATTGCCAGTGACATGGCCTGCAGGACTATTGGCATTCCTGGGGAAGGAGGAAATTGACACTGAGGGAGTTGGTGGGGTGGTTTGCGTGAGCTTGGTTACAAGAGGAAGGGATTTACTGGTCAGTGGACTGCTTCCGCTGTCGCCCAAAGTTTTTGAACTTGTCACTGACTTATGATGAATGCGCTGCAGTTGACGTATAAGGGAGGATGTTCCAAGGTGGTTAACGTCCTTACCCCTACTTATTACAGCTTGACAAAGGCAACACACGGCTTGACAAATGTTGTCCGCATTTCTGTTGAAATACTTCCACACCGAAGAGCTGATTTTTTTGGTATTTTCACCAGGCATGTCAATGGCCATATTCCTCCCACGGACAACAGGTGTCTCCCCGGGTGCCTGACTTAAACAAACCACCTCACCATCAGAATCCTCCTGGTCAATTTCCTCCCCAGCGCCAGCAACACCCATATTCTCCTCATCCTGGTGTACTTCAACACTGACATCTTCAATCTGACTATCAGGAACTGGACTGCGGGTGCTCCTTCCAGCACTTGCAGGGGGCGTGCAAATGGTGGAAGGCGCATGCTCTTCACGTCCAGTGTTGGGAAGGTCAGGCATCGCAACCGACACAATTGGACTCTCCTTGTGGATTTGTGATTTCGAAGAACGCACAGTTCTTTGCTGTGCTTTTGCCAGCTTAAGTCTTTTCATTTTTCTAGCGAGAGGCTGAGTGCTTCCATCCTCATGTGAAGCTGAACCACTAGCCATGAACATAGGCCAGGGCCTCAGCCGTTCCTTGCCACTCCGTGTGGTAAATGGCATATTGGCAAGTTTACGCTTCTCCTCCGACGATTTTATTTTAGATTTTTGAGTCCTTTTTTTACTGATATTTGGTGTTTTGGATTTTACATGCTCTGTACTATGACATTGGGCATCGGCCTTGGCAGACGACATTGATGGCATTTCATCGTCTCGGCCATGACTAGTGGCAGCAGCTTCAGCACGAGGTGGAAGTGGATCTTGATCTTTCCCTATTTTTGGAACCTCAACATTTTTGTTCTCCATATTTTAATAGGCACAACTAAAAGGCACCTCAGGTAAACAATGGAGATGGATGGATACTAGTATACTTATGGATGACGAGCGACTGCCGACACAGAGGTAGCTACAGCCGTGGACTACCGTACTGCTTCTGCTAGTATAGACTGGATGATAATGATATAAAAAATATATATATATATCACTACTGCAGGACAGGTATATATTGTATAATGACGGACCTGCTGGACACTGTCAGCACTGCAGACTCCTAAACTACTAGTATGAAGAAGATAGAAAAAAAAAAAACCACCACAGGTAGGTATACAATTATGGACGAGCGACTGCCAGTGCCGACACAGAGGTAGCTACAGCCGTGGACTACCGTACTGCGTCTGCTAGTATAGACTGGATGATAATGATATAAAAAATATATATATATCACTACTGCAGGACAGGTATATATTATATAATGACGGACCTGCTGGACACTGTCAGCACTGCAGACTCCTAAACTACTAGTATGAAGAAGATAGAAAAAAAACAACCACCACAGGTAGGTATACAATTATGGACGAGCGACTGCCGACACAGAGGTAGCTACAGCCGTGGACTACCGTACTGCGTCTGCTAGTATAGACTGGATGATAATGATATAAAAAATATATATATATCACTACTGCAGGACAGGTATATATTATATAATGACGGACCTGCTGGACACTGTCAGCACTGCAGACTCCTAAACTACTAGTATGAAGAAGATAGAAGAAAAAAAAACCCACCACAGGTAGGTATACAATTATGGACGAGCGACTGCCGACACAGAGGTAGCTACAGCCGTGGACTACCGTACTGCGTCTGCTAGTATAGACTGGATGATAATGATATAAAAAATATATATATATCACTACTGCAGGACAGGTATATATTATATAATGACGGACCTGCTGGACACTGTCAGCACTGCAGACTCCTAAACTACTAGTATGAAGAAGATAGAAATATAATGAATGACGGACCTGCTGGACACTGTCAGCAGAATGCGTTTATAGAATAAAAAAAAAAACACCACACGAGTGTTTAACTTTTTCAGGCAGACAATATACTGGTGGTCACTGCTGGTCAGTCACACTGGCACTCTGGCAGCAAAAGTGTGCACTGTTAACTATGTACTCCTGCTATAACTGCTCCCCAGTCTCCCCCACAATTAAGCTGTGTGAGCAGTGAGCACTACTCAGCACAGTCAGATATACATAGATGATATTATCATGCAGCACACTGAGGCTGAGCACAGATATGGTATGTGACTGTGTATCGTTTTTTTTTCAGGCAGAGAACGGATTATATTAAATAATAAATAAAACTGGTGGTCACTAGTATAACTATCAGCAAAACTCTGCACTCTCTGAGTACTCCTAATGCTCCAGTAAATCAAGTGTCTCACTCTCTATCTAAACGGAGAGGACGCCAGCCACGTCCTCTCCCTATCAATCTCAATGCACGTGTGAAAATGGCGGCGACGCGCGGCTCCTTATATAGAATCCGAGTCTCGCGATAGAATACGAGCCTCGCGAGAATCCGACAGCGGGATGATGACGTTCGGGCGCGCTCGGGTTAGCCGAGCAAGGCGGGAAGATCCGAGTCTGCCTCGGACCCGTGTGAAAAGGCTGAAGTTCGGGGGGGTTCGGTTTCCGAGAAACCGAACCCGCTCATCACTAGCACTTAGTGGCCTATTTATTAAAATATGCACTTTATTAGCTATTTATCAATGAGCTTGTGCTGTGACAGCAACCAAGGTTGGCTTGGGGCATAAATGACCCACTTGGAAAAGCAGTGGTAGAGGGTTCCAAACTATAGGAGTGTGGCCAGGCACTAGGGTAGGTGTAACCAGATACCATAGAGGAGGGATTGGCCAACCATTAGAGAGGACTTGCAAAGAACAGTGCCACTTCATAAAGGAGGGGACAGGGGTGTGTCAGCACCACCCACTTAGATTGGTAATCTTGTAGTTTCCATAGAGACAAACCAAGCACCCAAGTTCATCCATGATCCTACGCCACCATGTTACTGATCCCTAGAGGAAGGTGAGGGGCTCTCAGGTAATGGAGCCCACCAGGGATTACCCCTGACAGCAGCTATGATGAGAGTCTGTCCTGGAAAATAACTCACTGGTGCAATGGTTGCTATCACTTAATTTTTGTTGCTTGTGGTCTTCATTTGAGTGAGCTGAGCCAATGCAGTAAATTCACACACAACAGAGAAATAGGGAGGGTAGGAGGGTGAATCAGATCAGAGAGGTACTAAATCTGCCTAGCATCAGCTAAGACTCCACAAACTACTCCCCTAATAATCCTATAGGACAGGAGATAACCACAGCTAGCATTCTTAATCTTTAAGGGTAAACAACTCCATCACATTAAAGAGGAAATACACACCTCATATTTTAATCTCCTTCGTGTTTATTTAAATTCAGAACCTTCAGTCCTATAGAGATGTTTCTGAGTGTACTTTGGGCCTAATTCAGACCTGATCGCTTACTAGGTTTTTTTTGCAGTCCTGCGTTCGTATAGTCACCGTCCATAGGGGAGTGTATTTTTGCTGTGCAAGTGTGCGAACGCATGTGTAGCCGAGCTGTACAAACAGATCTTGTGCAGTCTCTGAGTAGCCCAGAACTTACTCAGCCGCAGGGCCGGCAACAGAAATCATGGGGCCCCGTACAGTGATATCTCTGAGGCCCCCTCAGATGAGAAATTTTTAATTTTTTAATTTTTTAAACGCAACGGAAATTGCTCTATATAAAAAGCTGTTAAAAAAAGAATATATATATATATATATATTTATATACAGTACATATATTTATTTATACAAATATATAAATATGTATATCTCTCCTTCCTCCCCTACACACCAGTCTGCGTCTCCCTCTCTCCTTCCTCCCACATACCCCACAGTCTTTCTCTCCCCAATGACTCCATGCTGCATTCCCAGCTCCCCCACCCCCACCCAATCCCAAAGACCTGTATCCCCACACTAATCCACTCTTACCCCGGGGAGATACTTACCTGTGCTCTACTCCCCAGACCCGAACACCGCACAGCAGACCCTACCAGAAGAGGCCAGTGCAGGGCACGGGAATCCTGGCCAATGTAGCTGCTGCCATGTCCCGTAACTGCCTGCAACCCAGCAGAACCTGGAAGAGTGGACGCACAGTCACTTTGTGTGAGAGGCTCCTGTTACTCTGAGGCTGTGGCCACACCGCCTGCAGCTCGCTGCCCTATTTGGACAAGACGGCTCACATCCTTGCCGAGTACTTATCAGCATATACCTGGGGCCCCTCTGATACATGGGGCCCGGTAAAGTTGTCCCCTTTGACCCCCCCTGTCGCCGGCCCTGCTCAGCTGCTGTGATCACTTCAGCCTGTTCAGGACCGGAATTGACGTCAGACACCCGCCCTGCAAACGCTTGGACATGCTTGCGTTTTTTCCAACCACTCCCAGAAAACGGTCAGTTGCCACCCACAAATGCCTTCTTCCTGTCAATCTCCTTGCGAACGCCCGTGCGAATGGATCCTTCACACAAACCAATCGCTGAGCAGCGATCCGCTTTGTACCTGTGCGACGCGCATGTGCAGTTTAGACCTGATCACAGGCTGTATGAAAGCGCAGCGTAGCGATCAGGTCTGAATTAGGCCCTTTGTATATTTTAATATGTTTAGTCTATCTACATATATTCATACAGTATGTAATAGGAATAATAAGCAGTCAAAAATTGGTTTTATTGATAGATGTACAGTAAATCATATCAAAGCCCTAATAACTTTGGATTGTTAATGTTAAAAAGCATTAAAACATGGTTATCAAGGGTTCTAATACCTAGCAATGTTTCACAGTATCAATATAATAAGCAAATAAAATTATTATTATTATTAAGATTCAATGTAAAAAAAAAAAATTCTTAAAACATTAAAGCAAAAAATAATAAAAATGGTTTAAACCCCCAAAAAGGGCGCCATGTCCCCAGAGAGCAGTTAAGTCATTTCTCACTCTCCTCGCACTATGATGTCATGCAATATGAAGCAGCGCCATGCGCCTAAAGAATTCCTGTTTCCCTATTTAACTAGACGTCAAATGTCCAACAATTTATCTTGGAGACCAGGAAACTACTCAGTGTGTTGCTATAACTTGGAGCCAGTTAAGTAAGTTTGTGCTGTGTGACAGGTTAGATGTCGTTAAATAATGTCTGTAAATTTCCGGAACTAAAGTTAGAGTAACAGATATAAGTTACCGTATATGATATAAATATCAGCAGTGCTTACATTTACATAAATCACACAGAATACAGAGATAGGATTTGGCAGCAGAACTAATTGGTCCGTGTAATCTGCCTGTTGCCAAGCATCACTCATGTTTAAAATACTAAAGAGCAGTGTCAGATCTGTAGTGGGTGCAAGGAGTGCGGCAGTCTCGCCCACCCCTCTGAGGCCTCGGTACGTCTGCTTTTCACGAAAAATGAGCAAAATTATGCCCTCTGCTCCGGCAAGCATGGTAAGACTCTGCCCGGCTCTTTACAGCGGCACGACGGGGGCCCTTCCCAAAACTTTATAAGGAACCCGGCTTTGATGAAAACTGAACCAGTGGTGGATTTTGCATATGGGCTAAACTTCCCCCCCTGGTAAAATATGCCACTCCAATCAGCTTCGTTACAGCACTGGCTTCACCCGCAGGATAGGCAGTCCCATTGGGAGGTGGTTCCTCCATCCGGGACTGCCAGACCGGGCTGCGGTTACAAATAGCTGGCTTCCTTTAGGAAGCCCCTCCCTGCCTCATTATCAGCCCTAGCCAGCTTCTATGGGCTGCTTCCGATGCAGTCCATAGAAGTTGGGGGTATGCGCACACAAGCCACTGTTTGTGCGCATGTGCAGGTCCCGGCGCATGCCGTATCCTTTGCGCAGGTGCCGGGTGTAATTAGCGCCGATGTCCGGTGAAGCAGCTCTCAGCAGCAAGGGCTGCTGGGAGTTGTAGTTTTAGAGCTGCTTCGCTGAAGTGCAGTGCCGGAGATTGGCGCTAATTGCGCAGAGTGACTGCTGTGCTGCATGTCTCCGATACGAACAGGTAACTGCCTAGTGCCTAGTCTAGGTAAGTCTACCCCTTGGTCGAGGGTGGCACCTCCAGGCGGCGCCCCTCTTCTGCCGGCGCCCCTGGCGAGTGCCATCCTGGCCAAATGGTAGATACGCCCCTGCGTGGAGCCCAGACCATGACTCATGGATGGAGATAAGTTAATCGATTCTCGTGAGTCTGAATTTTGGCTCAGTTTGGTACAGCGTGCGCAGTCACAATGTCTGTGGTCAAAATGTCGACATTCAGAATGTCAGCAGCATAAAGTCAACAATATTGATGCCAACATGGAGAAAATGTTGACATAATCAATGTCGGCAATTGCAAAATATCAACAATTCCATTTACGTCAGGGTTAGTGTTACTGTGAATGGATGTACCTCGCTGCACCAGGCCATCACAGATTTTCACTTAACCTCCTGTTACTGACTCCACCCACTGCGCAGTGGTGGGTAATGCTTCCACAGACAAGCTCCTACAAACGGCACTTGAAACCGCTTACTTCCACTCAGGCTCCTCCCATCAGCACCTGAAACCGCTTACTTCAGTGTATGTGTGGACACGCTGCCGTCACACCTCCTGATTGGTGTCGGCTGATTCCCACTGGTCCCTCACCATGGGCCAGTCCCTGCATGGTAGCTGGCAAGGGGTTGGAGCTTAGAGACACTGAGCTCAATCCAGAACAGCTAGAGAATGGAATAATGTTCTTGCGCAATACCCTGGACCACCAGGGAAAAAGGTACCTGAAGTTTACTTTAAATACATTTAAAACCTATGAAAAGCATATTCTTTGGGCACTATACATACTCTATTCCTGGCTATACACAGTGGTGCTAGGAAAGGGGGGAGAGGGGGGCGGGTACTAATTACCTGGGTCGTACCAGATGGAGGGGCCAAGCGGGGGCCCGGGTCTACCGCTCTCCTTGCCCTGCCCCTATTTCCTTACGTGTCAGTGCCTTCTGTCAAAATTGTATATTTATTAGAGATGAGCGGGTTCGGTTTTACTCGGATTTACTCGAATCTCCTTATTGGCTCTCGGATGTCACGTGTTTTGGTTAGCCAATAAAAAAAATCCGGTAAATCTGATTTTGCGATAATTCTGGCATTAAGAACCGAGTAAATCCGAACCCGCTCATCTCTAATATTTATATGTGTCCCCAGCCTGGACTGCGGATCACTGAGCAGCGGCAACAGTCTCCTCTGTCTGTGCGGTGGGGGGTTAGTGATGGCACTGATCTGATAGGTCCATTCAAAAATGGAGCCAAGGCTCAAGGTTATCCCATTCAGTGCTGCAGTCGCCATCTTGGCCACAGCCACAGTTACCATTGGGTTTCTTGTTAGGGTTACCGCCAGGGTTAGTGTTACTGTTACCTCTAGGGTTAGGGTTAGCGTTGATGTTACCTCTAGGGTTACGGTTAGCGTTGATGTTACCTCTAGGGTTAGGGTTAGTGTTACCTCTAGGGTTAGGGTTAGTGTTACCTCTAGGGTTAGGGTTAGCGTTGATGTTACTGTCAGGATTAGGGTTACCGTTAGGGTTAGCGTTAATGTTACTGTTATGGTTAGTATTAGGGCCAGTGGTAGGGTTACTGCTAGAGTTAGGATTATTTGCCAAATAGTTTTCACCACTTGGAGAATCAGGCCAATCACAGGGCAGGGACAGTAAAGCAGCCAATCAGCACAGGCTAAGAAATGTGACATGTCTATAGCTGTATGAAGCTCATATCCTCCGTATTGTTCCAGGAGACACATCAGTGATTTCTGCTGCCTGTAACTGTGATCAGTGGCTTATCAGTGGCGTCTCTTCTAATCGTTCTGTTTACTGAGTACACTTGTTACATTGCAGCATTGCAATCAGGGAGATTGGTAGACTCTTTGGGGAGTTGGGGAGATTGCTGTTATTTCAGGGAGTCTCCCTAACAGTCAGAGAGAGGTGGCAGGGTGGTTCTGCCTTTAACCATTGCCTGGTGCCATTGCCTTAGAGCATTCCTGGACATTATCGTATTAATCCACAGGGCATTCTGAGTTATCCATTCCTATTCTGTTTCCATTGCTGGCGTATTTGTGTTCTGTTTAATCAGCCTGCTTCATTCCTGCTCACGTATCAGCAGCACTATATCCTGTGTGTTACATTGTATCACCTATAACTTCAGTAGTGCATGTATCATTCCCTGCAAGCGCACACAGGGGGGAATTCCTAATGACCTGACATGCTCTGTGTCCTCTGATACTTTGCCAAATGCATGTTCTATAATAACAAATAACATTTCCTATTTGCTGGGTACAGTCGTGCCCTCTTGTCGCATTAATCAGCACAGTCTCCTTGTGCGTCCTAGCCGCATAGCGTTACCACTAAAATGCAAGAAAGACTCCCGACACTAGCGCAGTTGCATGGGACCTGTCGGCTCTCTCAAGCCAGGCATTTCGCCCTGCGCGGCAAATTGAGGCTGGGTGTATGAGGACGCATCTTGGGGGTCATTCCGAGTTGATCGCTAGCTGCATTCGTTCGCTGCGCAGCGATCAGGCAAAAAAATGGCACTTCTGCGCATGCGTATGCGGCGCACTGCGCACACGCATCATACTATTACAACGAACAAAGTCGTTTCACACAAGGTCTAGCGATGTTTTCAGTCGCACTGCTGGCCGCAGAGTGATTGACAGGAAAAGGGCGTTTCTAGGTGTCAACTGACCGTTTTCAGGGAGTGTTCGAAAAAATGCAGGCGTGCCAGGAAACACGCAGGCGTGGCTGGGCGGACGCAGGGCGTGTTCATGACAGCAAAACAAGAACTGAACAGTGTGAAGTGATCGCTAGTGCTGAGTAGGTCTGAAGCTACTCAGAAACTACACAAAAAATTTTTGCTGCCGCTCTGCGATCCTTTCGTTCGCACTTCTGCTAAGCTAAGATACACTCCCCTGTGGGCGGCGGCATAGTGTTTTCACGGCTGCTAAAAACTGCTAGCGAGCGATCAACTCGGAATGACCACCCCTGCCTGTGTAATATTTTCTGCCATGTGACTGATTACCTCATAATCCTTTCTCTGTGAGTGAAGCTGCAGATCTTGATAAATAAATAATATATTCTCTGTATAGCAGTTATGGAAAGATGCCTCCACCGTGCAGAGATACAATACTCCCACTTTTGTCCAAAATTGTAAAACAGTCTAATTCTCAATCTCCAATCGGGTCCTGCTCCTGTGACCTCTGCATCTGGGGACCGTGGATGAACTTGGGCCTCCACCACAGAGGAACTAGATGATGCCGCTTCGCCTGGTTGCTGTTGTCGCTGGAACTGTAATAACGCTAAGACGTGGGGCAAATTTTTGAAAAAAGTGGATTTATCCTTCAATCCAATTTATTCTCTTTTTTATGCCACAGTATATTTCTATTAGAAGTTTCACAGGGAAAATCATCCTCATAACACGCGATTTCCAATGTTCCAACAGCATGACATTGATTTATATTCTTATAGGTATTATAATTTAATGCAATGTTGATATTCAGTCTGCAGGCTAATAACTAATTACAATATTACACTGATTCCCTGCAGTCTGGAGATACACTAAGGGCCGAATTCTGACCTGATCGCTGCTGTGCGATTTTCCAGAGGGCTGCGATCAGACAGCCGCCGCCCATAGAGAGTGAAAACCCGCCCCGTACAAGTGTGTCAATGCATGCGTACGTCGTGCAAAAACTTTGCCAGACAGCAGACATCTGCAAATCCGTTCGCAACTCACTCACCATCTAATGATTTTTCCAGTCTGTGCGCAGCCCAGGACTTACTCCTACAGTGCGATACACACAGGATGATCGGGGCCGGAGCTGACATCACACACCCGCCCTGAAAACGCTTTGGAACGCCTGCGTTCTTTCTGACACTCCCAGAAAACAGCCAGTTACCACCCACAAACGCTTCCTGGCAATCAGCCTGCGTACGCCTAGCGTAAAAAAAAAACCATGCAGGAGTTTTTTGCAGTTTGGCCTTGCGCCTGCGCATTACGATCTGTATGCATGCGCAGTCATTCGATAATCGTCCGCGGTGCGATTTCACACAATAGTGAGCAGGTCTGAATTAGGCCCAAAGTCCGCACTCCGCCTGCTGTATACTGTAGCTGTGCATTAGCAGCCCAATAACACAGCTCCGGACGTCCACAGCTGCAGAGAGACTCTGGAAAACTCGCTGTGACCATAAGGAAGCGGAGAGAACATAATCCTCCGGGAAGTTTATATGTTGGACGATCTTCCACTATTATTTTCCGGAGTTTTGCCTTTGCGTTGATGTGTGTACATTGTGGTCTGGCAGAGAAGTTATTCTGTGTTGTGACATTGACGTGAGTGAATGAAGCGTTTCAGCAGAAGGTCTGCGTGTGGCCGCCATAGCGTCTCATATCCTTACTGTCGGGTTATACTTATTTTCCTGAGTGTAACATACACAGTGTGCCAAGATGAGCCGGGAGAATACTCCACACGATTATTTATTACTTTGTCTGGAAGATAATCTCATTTCCACAACACACTGGAGTATAACTATGGAGTAAATTTGTTCTTGGACAAACTATGGTGGTCATTCCGAGTTGATCGCTAGCTGCAGTTGTTCGCAGCGCAACAATCAGGATAAAAAACGGCTGTTCTGTGCATGCGTATGCGGCGCAGTGCGCACGCACGTCGTACGAGCACAACGAACGATGTAGTTTTGCACAAGGTCTAGCGAAGCATTTCAGTCGCACTGGTGGCTGCAGAGTGATTGACAGGAAGAGGGCGTTTCTGGGTATCAACTGACCGTTTTCAGGGAGTGTTCAGAAAAACCCAGGTGTGCCAGGAAAAACACAGGCGTGGCTGGGCGAACGCTGGGCGGATTTGTGACATCAAAACAGGAACTGAACAGTCTGAAGTGATCGCAAGCACTGAGTAGGTTTTGAGCTACTCAAACTGCACAAAAAACTTTGCCGCCGCTCTGTGATCCTTTCATTCGCACTTCTGCTAAGCTAAGATACACTCCCAGTGGGAGGCGGCATAGCGTTTGCACAGCTGCTAAAAACTGCTAGCGAGCGATCAACTCGGAATAACCTCCCACGTTGTAATGCCACAGAGGAATATGTATTATGTTTGCATGCAGAGTAAATACAGGCTGCTTCTACATGTAGCCCACACGTGCCGGACAGCTTTATTTTTGAAGCGAGACAATTTCCATCACCTTCCCAACTCTAAATTTGTCTGCACATATTACATTTTCCCTCCTTTTCGCGTTTATCAAATATAAATCAAATATAAAGGATCCCCTGAACGGACCACAGTAGATTTCTCAGATACTTGGCGTGGTTTCTTCCATTTCTGATTTTCCCCACATAAGGGTCTGCTAGATTGTCGGATTCTTCAAGCTCAGGATTGCGATAGCCTATCCCGACACTCCTGTCTCTGCATGTGTGTATAGTAATATATCCTTGCGGTACATATGGCCAAGTTCATGTCTGTACGCAATGCCGATGTTCACGCCACAGAGCGATTATTGACGACCGCATGTGCCGCGATCGCACTGCACACGTGCCGAGGTGCATTTGTGCTCGCACTGACAATTTATGCACAGAGTGATTGACCGGAGGGGACCATTTGGGGTGCTTAAGGGTGAGTGGCGTCAAAAAAAAAGTAAAAGCCATTTTCAGGGCGTGTATCTGCCTTCAGCTGCGATCATGTACATAGAGAAACATGGCGGCAGCGTCGCTACTATCGCAGCCAGTCTGCATAGCCATAGGTCTACCCTAACCGTCAACGCTCCTTGTTATTGCGTATATGTTATGTATATGCAGTTGCTGTGAGATGGTGCCGGCGGGCTTCTATCTTCTTTCCTGTGCGGACCTCCACTTGGGATAATTAGCAGTTCCATAGCCTAAAAATTAGCGACTGCGTGGGCAAGTGCGCACAAACACAAATTAGGCCTATAGTTGGTTACTGCTGCAATAAGAAATAGTCATTATTGGGTCTAGGATCCGATAATGAATAATGATGCCCCTTAATGAGCTGAGAGTTACTGGAAACTGCTGCTTTTGTCATTTAGATCCTAGAGGATCACGCTGAGCTTACAAGACTGGGCCCAAGACTGAGTAGGCTGGGCTAATATTATTATTAGCCCTTATTTGTAATGTGCCACAAAGTCTCCGGATGGTCACACAGGGTGCATACAAAGTAACAGCGAAGCATGGCATGTACAATGACACAACGTCAGACAATACAGCGCAATACAAGTGACAAACTACTGTAGGTTGGATGTGGGTAAGAGGAGGGGGAGGCTGACTGTTCTTTACTGCAAGTCAGTGTCAGACTGGGGCATGAAGGGCCCACCAGGAGAATGCAGTCGTAGGGGCCCATTCTTAGGGGTGTGGCCACTCTCCCGAGGGGGTGTGGCCACTCGCCAGAGGGGGTGTGGCCAGGCACTACAAAGGCTTGGCTAACCATTGAAGAGTGCATGGGCTGGACAGCTTGACAAATTTATATAGTAGATACCGCTTGTGCATTCCTGATAATGTACCAGATTAACAACAGCAATGCACTGTAGAGTATACACCATAGTCCTGTGCAGTATAATGTAACATATGTATAATGTATAATGCACTGTAGAGAATACACCATAGTCCTGTGCAGTATAATGTAACATATGTATAATGTATAATGCACTGTAGAGAATACACCATAGTCCTGTGCAGTATAATGTAACATGTGTATAATGTATAATGCACTGTAGAGAGTACACCATAGTCCTGTGCAGTATAATGTAACATATGTATAATGTATAATGCACTGTAGAGAATACACCATAGTCCTGTGCAGTATAATGTAACATATGTATAATGTATAATGCACTGTAGAGAATACACCATAGTCCTGTGCAGTATAATGTAACATGTGTATAATGTATAATGCACTGTAGAGAGTACACCATAGTCCTGTGCAGTATAATGTAACATATGTATAATGTATAATGCACTGTAGAGAATACACCATAGTCCTGTGCAGTATAATGTAACATATGTATAATGTATAATGCACTGTAGAGAATACACCATAGTCCTGTGCAGTATAATGTAACATATGTATAATGTATAATGCACTGTAGAGAATACACCATAGTCCTGTGCAGTATAATGTAACATATGTATAATGTATAATGCACTGTAGAGAATACACCATAGTCCTGTGCAGTATAATGTAACATATGTATAATGTATAATGCACTGTAGAAAACACACCATAGTCCTGTGCAGTTTAATGTAACATATGTATAATGTATAATGCACTGTAGAGAATACACCATAGTCCTGTGCAGTATAATGTAACATATGTATAATGTATAATGCACTGTAGAGAATACACCATAGTCCTGTGCAGTATAATGTAACATGTGTATAATGTATAATGCACTGTAGAGAATACACCATAGTCCTGTGCAGTATAATGTAACATATGTGTAATGTATAATGCACTGTAGAGAATACACCATAGTCCTGTGCAGTATAATGTAACATATGTATAATGTATAATGCACTGTAGAGAATACACCATAGTCCTGTGCAGTATAATGTAACATATGTTTAATGTATAATGCACTGTAGAGAATACACCATAGTCCTGTGCAGTATAATGTAACATATGTATAATGTATAATGCACTGTAGAGAATACACCATATTCCTGTGCAGTAAAATGTAACATATGTATAATGTATAATGCACTGTAGAGAATACACCATAGTCCTGTGCAGTATAATGTAACATATGTATAATGTATAATGCACTGTAGAGTATACACCATAGTCCTGTGCAGTATAATGTAACATATGTATAATGTATAATGCACTGTAGAGAATACACCATAGTCCTGTGCAGTATAATGTAACATATGTATAATGTATAATACACTGTAGAGAATACACCATAGTCATGTGCAGTATAATGTAACATATATATATATAATGTATAATGCACTGTAGAAAATACACCATAGCCCTGTGCAGTATAATGTAACATATATGTATAATGTATAATGCACTGTAGAAAATACACCATAGTCCTGTGCAGTATAATGTAACATATGTATAATGTATAATGCACTGTAGAGAATACACCATAGTCCTGTGCAGTATAATGTAACATATGTATAATGTATAATGCACTGTAGAGAATACACCATAGTTCTGTGCAGTATAATGTAACATATGTATAATGTATAATGCACTGTAGAGAATACACCATAGTCCTGTGCAGTATAATGTAACATATGTATAATGTATAATGCACTGTAGAGTATACACCATAGTCCTGTGCAGTATAATGTAACATATGCATAACGTATAATGCACTGTAGAAAATACACCATAGTCCTGTGCAGTATAATGTAACATATATGTATAATGTATAATGCACTGTAGAAAATACACTATAGCCCTGTGCAGTATAATGTAACATATATGTATAATGTATAATGCACTGTAGAAAAAACACCATAGTCCTGTGCAGTATAATGTAACATATGTATAATGTATAATGCATTGTAGAAAATACACCATAGTCAAGTGCAGTATAATATAACATATGTATAATGTATAATGCACTGTAGAGAATACACCATAGCCCTGTGCAGTATAATGTAACATATGTATAATGTATAATGCACTGAAGAAAATACACCATAGTCCTGTGCAGTATAATTTAACATATGCATAATGTATAACTCAAGTGCATTTTGACCTGATCCCTAGTGGAGGAGGTGGTGCCCCAAGCAGTGGAGCCTACCGGGGGTACCCCGCATGCCCCTGTGGGCCAGTCCTGCCCTGCTGCAAGTGGCGCTACTGGAAGGGACGTCACATCAGCACTCACTGAGCCTGTACCCACCATAGGGATGGCACACCTAGGGCCCAATTCAGAGACAGATGCAAATCCAATTTTTGCACAGTTGAGCAATTTGTCGGTTGGCTACACGTGCATCTAAGCCTCACGGCGCATGGGCCGCAATGGTCTTGCGTATTCGGTCACAGAGAGGATTTATCCGCAGACAGATTCAGGGACCGCTTGGAGGCGGTTACAGGGAGTTGCAGCCAAAATGCAGGTGTGTGGTGACCATTTACGCGTCTTAGCCTGTGAATGTGATCCTATACGCAGCTGCTATGACTTCTGTGTCTATCTTCCTGCGGCCGCGCTGCGTGATAATAAGGTCACTCAGAACTACAATAATGAACTGATGTGTGACCCTGATTCTGCGTCTTTGCACGCAGCCGCTGGGGCTTGCAAAGTCACCTGCCGGTATCTCGCTTCAAATCCAGATGGCTGCAGCATTTGCACATTTTCGCACAATCGCTGCGCACACATTCGCGTCTGTGGAGACATTACCGTCCATCTCCAGCGCAGAGTCGCTGACTAGCAGACATGGGTCAGGAGGACTGGAAGCAAGGAGTCTGGGACAGCGCCTGGGTCTCCTAGTGCCCCTAGTGCCCAGAGTATACTGCTCTGCCGGACCTTATTAGCATATGCGTAGATATATAAGCGCTATAGTGTTCTTCCTAAAGGATTCTCCGATATTACAACGATTCATCATCTCGGATTACACAGGTGTGTGATGTAAAGCTGCCTATTGGGACATACATTGCTTCATGTGAGATAAGTCACCTGCGCAGGTGCGGCCTGAAAACGAGAAAATTATTCTCTCTGATGTTTATCAGCTTGTAAAAAGCCACATCGCGTTTGTGCCGATGGTGACGACTCTTCTGGGATTTGGGGCCAGACATTTATTGGAAAAAGAACAATTACGGGAAGCGCATTGATTTCTCAGAGCGTAATTCTGTCTAGTTCTATTCTGTAAAATTCTTTATGTTGTCCACTGTGTGCACGGATGTGTTTCATTGTGTAATCTGTGTAATTATGCACAGAGGAATTTGGCTCTATCTGACGCTTTGTAAATGAGATCCTCTATATTGTAATTTCTTATGTGTCAAAAATCCCCAAAATAAAAAAACAAGTTTTCGAAGCAATAATATTCTTCAATATTTTACATTTCATTACTGTCTAGCTGAACCCTGGTGCACTCTAGTAATCCTAATAACATGTTTTCTGCTCTTCATTATTATGCATTTTTATGCTTTTTAAATACTTCTATTCAACAGGGGCAGATGTGGGGGTCAGGTCACCACTAGGCACAACAGTAATGGCAAACCAGAACTGGACAGTTTATTATTTGCATTGTTTGGGAAGGAGAAGGAGGAGGAGGAGATGAAGGAGAAGAAGGTGAAGTAGAAGACTAAGAAGAAGATGAAGAAAAAGAAGAAGATGAAAAAGAAGATGAAGATGACGAAAAAGAAGAAGATTTTATTTTATTTTTTTAATAACATATACATACTCACTAAGTTAGGGGAGCCTGAGCGTGTCCTATGCAAAGTTTTATATAAAAACTTGCAACCAGGTTATAAATACATACAGTCATGAGTATTCTCAGACCAACCCTCCAAACCAGGCCTCTTCTATACCCACTAATCCAAAGTACACTCACCAACTTCTAAGCAGAGCACGTCCTACGCAGAAGCACTGCACTCAAGGTGGGGTACGGTGTAAATATTTTGTAGCTGGTAATTGAATGACAGCAAAAATAGGGCATCTCAATTAGAGATGAGCGGGTTCGGTTCCTCGGAATCCGAACCCGCCCGAACTTCATTTTTTTTTACACAGGGCCGAGCGACTCGGATCTTCCAGCCTTGCTCGGTTAATCTGAGCGCGCCCGAACGTCATCATCCCGCTGTCGGATTCTCGCAAGGCTCGGATTCTATCGCGAGACTCGGATTCTATATAAGGAGCCGCGCGTCGCCGCCATTTTCACACGTGCATTGAGATTCATAGGGAGAGGACGTGGCTGGCGTCCTCTCCGTTTATAGAGAAGAGAGTGAGACAGTAGTAATTTTGGGGAGCATTAGGAGGAGTACTACTACTTGCTGAAGTGATAGATAGTGTGACTGTATATCTGACTTGTGGGGGAGACACTGACAGTGGGGAGCAGTTAGAGTCTGAGAGCAGGACTCAGGAGTACATATAACGTACAGTGCACACTTTTGCTGCCAGAGTGCCACACTGCCATTGTGACCACACTGACCACCAGTATATATTGTGATTGTCTGCTTAGGAGTACTACTTGCAAGTTGCTGATAGTGTGACCAGTGACCTGACCACCAGTTTAATTAATCACCACCACCAGTTTAATATATATATATATATAATTGTATATAATATATATATATTTGTATACCACCTACCTGTGGTTTTTTTTTTTTCTTTCTTCTTGATACATACTACTATAGTAGCTTACTGTAGCAGTCTGCGGTGCTGCTGAGCTGACAGTGTCCAGCAGGTCCGTCATCAGTTATTACATAATAAATATATATACCTGTCCGGCTGCAGTACTAGTGATATTATATATATACTAGGTGCTTCATCGCGCCCTACGGGCGCTCTTCACACCGTCGCAAGGGGCTACGCCCCCTTAACCCTTGCATGCCTTTCTGGGGTTCAATATTTGTGTTATATGGAGTATCACCTGCATTCCTTTGTTAGTGGTTAAATATTGCACAATGAAAGGGCGTGTGAAGGAGGCGCAGTCCCTTGCGAAGGCGTGAACAGCACCTGCAGGGCACGATGTACAGAATGTAGCGGGTGCGGGGGGGACTGCGCATGGTGTCTGTAGATGCTGCGGGTGGAGGGGAGGCAGAAGTGGGGGTGGGGCCCGGATGGGGAAGGTTCGGGAGGTGCTGCGCGTGGGGGAGGGGCAGAGGAGTGGGGGATGCAGATGGGGGAGGGGTCCGGAGGCACTGAAGGTGGGGGAGGGGCAGGGGTGCCACAGGTGGGAGAGGGGCAGGTGTGGGGATGTTGTGGATGGATGAAGGGTTCCGGAGGTGCTGTGGGATGGGAAGGGACGGGAGTGCCGGGGGTGGGGTAGGGGACCGCAGGCACCATGGGTAGGGTAGGGGCAGGTACGGGTGTTGCGGCGGATGGGAAAGGAGGTCCGGAGGTGCTGCAGGTGGTGGAGGGGCAGGTGCGGGGGTGCCATTGGTGGGGGAGGGGTGGGGGAGGGGGGGACCGCTGATGGAGGAGGGTGTCTGCAGATGCTGCGGGTGGAGGGGGGCAGGTGTGGGGGGAGACATATAAGGGGGGTGAATGGTGGAAGGGGCCTGGAGGTGCTGTGGGTGGTGAAGGGGTGGAGGAGTGGGAGCCACGGGTGGTGTAGGGGGTCTGGAGGCACAGCATGTGGGGGAGGGGTCGAGTGCTGCATGTGGTGGAGGGGAAGGTGCGGAGGTGTGGTGCATTGGGGAGAGGTCTGGAGGCGCTGCGGGTACTGTATATGCCATAAAAGGTAGTTGGAGGGTATGCAGTAACAGGGCCAGGACAGGGGTGACAGGGTCAGTACAGGGTTGACGGGGCCAGGACAGGGGTGACAGGGTCAGAACAGGGGTGACGGTGCCAGGACAGGGGTGACGGGGCCAGGACAGGGGTGATGGGGCCAGGACAGGGGTGACGGGGCCAGGACAGAAATGATAGGGACAGGATAAGGGTGACTGGGCCAGGATAAGGGTGAAAGGGCCAGGATAAGGATGGCAGGGCAAGGCCAGGGGTGACAGGGACATGACAGAACACAGGGCACGGGAGAGATTGGTATTAGGGACAAAACAGTGGTGACAGACAGATGTGTCTTACCGGAGTCACTGCTGCTGGCTGCTGCTGTTCCACTCCAACCTGTTGGGATCTGCTGCTGCTGGAGACTTGGCATGGCTGACTCTCTCAGGCTGCAGTCCTGCTTCCTCTGCCCGTCCGCATCACTCCCCCCCTCCTCAGTCACACACCGCAGACCTCGCATAGCTGCCGGGCACTGTGGTAAGGTGAGACTGGAAATGACTGGTTAGCCCCCAGGAGATGCTGTGGCTGGAGGGAGGAGGGGGTCATAGCATGCACGTGGCGCGGACCTCGCGGCTTCCGGGCACTGTGGTAAGGGGAGACTGGTTAGCTCCCAGGAGACGCTGCGGCTGGAGGGAGGAGTGGGTCAGAGCCTGCAAGCAGCTCGGATTTCTGCAGCGCTACCCGCCAGCTAAAGTGTGTGAATGAGCTGGGCGCACTCCACTGCGGGTGGCAGCGCTGCAGCTAGCGGTGGGGTTGCCGGGGCTGGAGATAACAGAGGCAGTATGGAACCTGCACAGCAGCAGGTGCCCCACTAAACTGCAGCTAAGAAGCGTGGAGTGTGCCAGAAAGTGACGCTCCTCCGCACCAAAGAGACCATGCTGAGTATGCCGATGTGGGGGGTCAAGCACACAGTGAGCCGGTGCCCGTCTGTCTGTATGACATACCCCTCACACACGCCCATACCTCCCAAATGTCCCGATTTTCGCGGGACAGTCCCATTTTTTGGGGTCTGTCCCGCTGTCCCACCCGTGGGTCGCAATGTCCGGCGGTGGGGGGGGGTGGGGGGGGGGGCAGTTGGAAAGCTCCTGTACTCGCTGTTCTGCTTAGCAGAGCAGCGGTGAATAGTGGAGACAGAGGGAGAGGGGGCATCAGGGGGTACGGATTAATGGGGGGGTTCCAGCAGCAGAGCCGGATTAAGGTGGGGGGGGCAGGGGATACGTACCGTTGGCCCCACAGTTTTAGGGGGCCCCCCGGCTGGAGTAGCTCTGTCCCAGCTCAGAAGCTCCCCCCCCGTCCTGCCAGTAACAGCGGCAGCATTGTGCTACAGTCAGCACACGCTGCTGCATATTGGCAGGTCTGTGGTGTTGCAGGGAGGCAGCAGTCTCCCTGCTTTCTTCTGCCTGTGCGGGTGTGTAGGGGGGAGCGACCACCTCCTCTGGATTTAGTCTAGCTGAGGGGCCAAAATCCCATCAAAAAAATCAAAATCAAAATTTGCATAAGGGGGCATGGCCGTGCGGCCGCAATTAGGCCACGCCCCCAACCCCCAGCAGGCACAGCAATGAGATAGGGCTCCCCTGTCTCAAGTGCCCTGGGCCCCCCGGACTCATAATCAGCCCCTGGGGGCATGCCAGCAGCTCACAGAGCGCTGGGCATGCCCCCTTACTGACGAAAACGGGGACCCTCCCGTGAAGCCATGCCCCCTTTTCGCCGAGTGTGTTTCCCTCCTTCTGCCTGGATAAAGCTCCTGCAGAAAGCTGGGAGGTCTGCACCCCTGCCTGTACCATGCCCAATGCCCATGATATCTGCTTCTGCTCCTAGTCTCCTGTAGATTTGGCCAGATCTCTGTGACTCATTTGACTAACTCCGCCCACTGTTGTAACTCCGCCCAGCGTTAGCAAATGAATCACAAGGTCACAGAATAGGGCTATTATATAGGAGATATATTAATTTCATCTCATTATCATCCAGTCTATATTAGCAGCAGACACAGTACGGTAGTCCACGGCTGTAGCTACCTCTGTGTCGGCAGTCACTCGTCCATCCATAATTGTATACCACCTATCCGTGGTTTTTTTTTTTTTTTCTTCTTGATACATACTACTATAGTAGCTTACTGTAGCAGTCTGCGGTGCTGCTGAGCTGACAGTGTCCAGCAGGTCCGTCATCAGTCATTACATAATAAATATATATACCTGTCCGGCTGCAGTACTAGTGAAATTATATATATATATATTAATTTCATCTCATTATCATCCAGTCTATATTAGCAGCAGACACAGTACGGTAGTCCACGGCTGTAGCTACCTCTGTGTCGGCAGTCGCTCGTCCATCCATAATTGTATACCACCTACCCGTGTTTTTTTTTTTTCTTTCTTCTTGATACATACTACTATAGTAGCTTACTGTAGCAGTCTGCGGTGCTGCTGAGCTGACAGTGTCCAGCAGATCCGTCATCAGTCATTACATAATAAATATATATACCTGTCCGGCTGCAGTACTACCGTGTTTCCCCGATAATAAGACACTGTCTTATTATTTTTTTGGGACAGAAAAACACCAGAGGGCTTATTTTCAGGGGAGGGCTTATTTTAATGAACAATAATTCTTTTATCCTCCATCATGCCCCCTGAGTGCTTATTTTATCCTCCATCATGCCCCCTGAGTTCTTCTTTTATCCTCCATCATGCCCCTTTTATCCTCCATCATGCCCCTTTTATTCTCCATCATGCCCCTTTTATCCTCCATCATGCCCCCTCACTCCCGCTTACATACCGGGTTTTTATGTTGTCCTGCCTCAGCTCTCCTCCGCGGCACTGCTCTCAATGGCGCCAGCAAGCAAATCACTGGGGAAGAACAGATGACGCGCTCACTGCTGCAGCTCTGATTGGATGCAGCTCGGAGCGCGGCGTGCGTTTCACCCGGGGGGGGGGGGGTGCATACAGAGGGTACCGTAATGTCGCGTGTAGCGCAGGGGATCACCTTCACTACAGTAGCAATCTCAATAGGGCTTATTTTCGGGGGAGGGCTTATTTTAGAGGAATCTTACACAGTAAGGGGAGGGCTTATTTTCGGGATAGGTCTTATTATCGGGGAAACACGGTAGTGATATTATATATATATATATATATATTCATTTCATCTCATTATCATCCAGTCTATATTAGCAGCAGACACAGTACGGTAGTCCACGGCTGTAGCTACCTCTGTGTCGGCAGTCGCTCGTTCATCCATAATTGTATACCACCTACCCGTGGTTTTTTTTTTTCTTTCTTCTTTATACATACTACTATAGTAGCTTACTGTAGCAGTCTGCGGTGCTGCTGAGCTGACAGTGTCCAGCAGGTCCGTCATCAGTCATTACATAATAAATATATATACCTGTCCGGCTGCAGTACTAGTGATATTATATATATATATTAATTTCATCTCATTATCATCCAGTCTATATTAGCAGCAGACACAGTACGGTAGTCCACGGCTGTAGCTACCTCTGTGTCGGCAGTCGCTCGTCCATCCATAATTGTATACCACCTACCCGTGTTTTTTTTTCTTTCTTCTTGATACATACTACTATAGTAGCTTACTGTAGCAGTCTGCGGTGCTGCTGAGCTGACAGTGTCCAGCAGGTCCGTCATCAGTCATTACATAATAAATATATATACCTGTCCGGCTGCAGTACTACCGTGTTTCCCCAATAATAAGACACTGGGGTTTATTTACTAAGATTCGTAATTTCCGAAAATAGGTCAAAGTTCAATCACGAATGACATCGACAGTGTAAACCTGCAACTTTTTGAATTGATTACGATGGATTTACTAAGCTGTCGTATTCGTGTTTTTCTTTGCTTCCGATGTCGATGTCATTCGTGTTTTTTTACCTAATTTGACGGCAGTGATTAGCAAAACACTGCCGTTTTTTTTTTACAATCAATCTCGGCCGGATTTGTGTGATCCGTGCTGGGCTTTTTTTTTTTTAAAGTAAACAATGTAATTTTTAAAAAAAAAATGCGTGGGGTCCCCCCTCCTAAGCATAACCAGCCTCGGGCTCTTTGAGCCGATCCTGGTTGCAAAAATATGGGGAAAAAATTGACAGGGGTTCCCCCATATTTAAGCAACCAGCATCGGGCTCTGCGCCTGGTCCTGGTCCCAAAAATACGGGGGACAAAAAGAGTAGGGGTCCCCCGTATTTTTAAAACCAGCACCGGGCTCCACTAGCTGGACAGATAATGCCACAGCCGGGGGTCACTTTTATATAGTGCCCTGCGGCCGTGGCATCAAAAATCCAACTAGTCACCCCTGGCCGGGGTACCCTGGGGGAGTGGGGACCCCTTCAATCAAGGGGTCCCCCCCCCAGCCACCCAAGGGCCAGGGGTGAAGCCCGAGGCTGTCCCCCCCCATCCAATGGGCTGCGGATGGGAGGGCTGATAGCCTTTGTTGTCAAATAAAAGATATTGTTTTTAGTAGCAGTACTACAAGTCCCAGCAAGCCTCCCCCGCATGCTGGTACTTGGAGAACCACAAGTACCAGCATGCGGCGGAAAAACTGGCCCGCTGGTACCTGTAGTACTATTACTAAAAAAATACCCAAAAAAAGACAAGACACACACACCGTGAAAGTATAATTTTATTACATACATACACACATACATACATACTTACCTTAAGTTCCCACGCAGGTCGGTCCTCTTGTCCAGTAGAATCCAAGGGGTACCTGTTGAAAAAATTATACTCACGAGATCCAGGGGTCCAGGCTCCTCGGCAAATCCAGGGTTAATCCACGTACTTGAATAAAATAAAAAAACGGTGTCCCGACCACGAACTGAAAGGGGACCCATGTTTGCACATGGGTCACCTTTCCCCGAATGCAAGAAACCCACTTTGCCTTCTGGCTAAGTGGGTTTCTTCAGCCAATCAGGGAGCGCCACGTTGTAGCACTCTCCTGATCAGCTGTGTGCTCCTGTCTTCACTGACAGGCAGCACACGGCAGTGTTACAATGTAGCGCCTATGCGCTACATTGTAACCAATGATGGGAACTTTCTGCCCTGCGGTTGACCTAAAGTGACGTCACCGCTGAGCAGAAAGTTCCCATCATTGGTTACAATGTAGCGCATAGGCGCTACATTGTAACACTGCCGTGTGCTGCCTGTCAGTGAGGACAGCAGCACACAGCTGATCAGGAGAGTGCTACAACGTGGCACTCCCTGATTGGCTGAAGAAACCCACTTAGCCAGAAGGCAAAGTGGGTTTCTGGCATTCGTGGAAAGGTGACCCATGTGCAAACATGGGTCCCCTTTCAGTTCGTGGTCGGAACACCGTTTTTTTGTTTTTTTCAAGTACGTGGATTAACCCTGGATTTGCCGAGGAGCCTGGACCCATGGATCTGGTGAGTAGAATTTCTTCAACAGGTACCCCTTGGATTCTACTGGAGAAGAGGACCGACCTGCGTGAGAACATAAGGTAAGTATGTATGTATGTGTGTATGTATGTAATAAAATTATACTTTCACGGTGTGTGTGTCTTGTGTTTTTTTGGGTATTTTTTTAGTGGTAGTACTACAGGTACCAGCGGGCCCGTTTTTCCGCCGCATGCTGGTACTTGTGGTTCTCCAAGTACCAGCATGCGGGGGAGGCTTGCTGGGACTTGTAGTACTGCTACTAAAAACAATATCTTTTCTCTATCGTCCTAAGTGGATGCTGGGGTTCCTGAAAGGACCATGGGGAATAGCGGCTCCGCAGGAGACAGGGCACAAAAGTAAAGCTTTTACAGGTCAGGTGGTGTGTACTGGCTCCTCCCCCTATGACCCTCCTCCAGACTCCAGTTAGATTTTTGTGCCCGGCCGAGAAGGGTGCAATTCTAGGTGGCTCTCATAAAGAGCTGCTTAGAGAGTTTAGCTTAGGTTTTTTATTTTACAGTGATTCCTGCTGGCAACAGGATCACTGCAACGAGGGACAGAGGGGAGAAGAAGTGAACTCACCTGCGTGCAGGATGGATTGGCTTCTTGGCTACTGGACATGAAGCTCCAGAGGGACGATCACAGGTACAGCCTGGATGGTCACCGGAGCCACGCCGCCGGCCCCCTCACAGATGCTGAAGCAAGAAGAGGTCCAGAATCGGCGGCTGAAGACTCCTGCAGTCTTCTTAAGGTAGCGCACAGCACTGCAGCTGTGCGCCATTTTCCTCTCAGCACACTTCACACGGCAGTCACTGAGGGTGCAGGGCGCTGGGGGGGGGCGCCCTGGGAGGCAAATGAAAACCTTTAAAAAGGCTAAAAATACCTCACATATAGCCCCAGAGGCTATATGGAGATATTTACCCCTGCCTAAATGTACTAAATAGCGGGAGACGAGCCCGCCGAAAAAGGGGCGGGGCCTATCTCCTCAGCACACGGCGCCATTTTCTGTCACAGCTCCGCTGGTCAGGAAGGCTCCCAGGTCTCTCCCCTGCACTGCACTACAGAAACAGGGTATAACAGAGAGGGGGGGCAAAATAAATGGCAATATATTAATATAAAAGCAGCTATAAGGGAGCACTTAATCATAAGGCTATCCCTGTCATATATAGCGCTTTTTGGTGTGTGCTGGCAGACTCTCCCTCTGTCTCCCCAAAGGGCTAGTGGGTCCTGTCTTCGTATAGAGCATTCCCTGTGTGTCTGCTGTGTGTCGGTACGTGTGTGTCGACATGTATGAGGACGTTATTGGTGTGGAGGCGGAGCAATTGCCAAATATGAGGATGTCACCTCCTAGGGGGTCGACACCAGAATGGATGCCTTTATTTGTGGAATTACGGGATAACGTCAACTCGCTTAAGCAGTCGTTTGCCGACATGAGGCGGCCGGACACTCAATTAGTGCCTGTCCAGGCGCCTCAAACACCGTCAGGGGCTGTAAAACGCCCCTTGCCTCAGTCGGTCGACACAGACCCAGACACAGGCACTGATTCCGGTGGTAAAGGTGACGAATCAACCGTATTTTCCAGTAGGGCCACACGTTATATGATTTTGGCAATAAAGGAGATGTTACATTTAGCTGATACTACAGGTACCACTAAACAGGGTATTATGTGGGGTGTGAAAAAACTACCAGTAGTTTTTACCGAATCAGAAGAATTAAATGACGTGTGTGATGAAGCGTGGGGTGCCCCGATAAAAAACTGCTAATTTCAAAGAAGTTATTGGCTTTATACCCTTTCCCGCCAGAGGTTAGGGAGCGCTGGGAAACACCTCCTAGGGTGGACAAAGCGCTAACACGCTTATCAAAACAAGTGGCGTTACCCTCTCCTGAGACGGCCGCACTTAAAGATCCATCAGATAGGAGGATGGAAAATATCCAAAAAGGTATATACACACATGCAGGTGTTATACTACGACCAGCTATTGCGACTGCCTGGATGTGCAGTGCTGGGGTAGTTTGGTCAGAGTCCCTGATCGAAAATATTGATACCCTGGACAGGGACAATATTTTACTGTCGTTAGAACAAATAAAGGATGCATTTCTTTATATGCGTGATGCACAGAGAGATATCTGCACACTGGCATCACGGGTAAGTGCTATGTCCATTTCGGCCAGAAGAGCTTTATGGACACGACAGTGGACAGGCGATGCGTAGAGGAGTTATTTGGGGTCGGTCTATCGGATTTGGTGGCCACGGCTACGGCCGGGAAATCCACCTTTCTACCTCAAGTCACTCCCCAACAGAAAAAGGCACCGACCTTTCAACCGCAGCCCTTTCGTTCCTTTAAAAATAAGAGAGCAAAGGGCTATTCATATCTGCCACGAGGCAGAGGACGAGGGAAGAGACAGCAACAGGCAGCTCCTTCCCAGGAACAGAAGCCCTCCCCGGCTTCTACAAAAGCCTCAGCATGACGCTGGGGCTTCGCAAGCGGACTCGGGGGCGATAGGCGGTCGTCTCAAGAATTACAGCGCGCAGTGGGCTCACTCGCAGGTAAATCCCTGGATCCTGCAGATAATATCTCAGGGGTACAGGTTGAAATTAGAGACAGAGCCACCTCGCCGTTTCCTGAAGTCTGCTTTACCAACGTCCCCCTCAGAAAGGGAGACGGTTTTGGAAGACATTCACAAGCTGTATTCTCAGCAGGTGATAGTCAAGGTACCTCTTCTACAACAAGGGAAGGGGTATTATTCCACTCTTTTTGTGGTACCGAAGCCGGATGGCTCGGTAAGGCCTATTCTAAATCTGAAGTCCTTGAACCTGTACATAAAGAAGTTCAAGTTCAAGATGGAGTCACTCAGAGCAGTGATAGCGAACCTGGAAGAAGGGGACTTTATGGTATCCTTGGACATCAAGGATGCGTATCTCCACGTCCCAATTACCCCTCACACCAGGGGTACCTCAGGTTCGTTGGTACAAAACTGTCACTATCAGTTTCAGACGCTGCCGTTTGGTTTGTCCACGGCACCTCGGGTCTTTACAAAGGTAATGGCCGAGATAATATTTCTTCTTCGAAGAAAAGGCGTATTAATTATCCCATACTTGGACGATCTCCTAATAAGGGCAAGGTCCAGAGAACAGCTAGAGATGGGTTTAGCACTATCTCAAGAGGTGCTAAAGCAGCACGGATGGATTCTGAATATTCCAAAATCCCAATTAATGCCGACAACTCGTCTGCTGTTCCTGGGGATGATTCTGGACACAGTTCAGAAAAAGGTTTTTCTTCCCGAAGAAAAAGCCAAGGAGTTATCTGACCTGGTCAGGAACCTCCTAAAACCAGGAAAGGTGTCTGTACATCAATGCACAAGAGTCCTGGGAAAAAATGGTAGCTTCTTACGAAGCAATCCCTTTCGGCAGATTCCATGCAAAGGGATCTGTTGGACAAATGGTCAGGGTCGCATCTTCAGATGCACCTGCGGATAACCCTGTCGCCGAGGACAAGGGTATCCCGTCTGTGGTGGTTGCAGGAGGCTCATCTATTGGAGGGCCGCAGATTCGGCATGCAGGATTGGATCCTGGTGACCACGGATGCCAGCCTGAGAGGCTGGGGAGCAGTCACACAGGGAAGAAATTTCCAGGGAGTGTGGTCGAGCCTGAAAAAGTCTCTTCACATAAGCATTCTGGAACTAAGAGCAATCTACAATGCTCTAAGCCAGGCGGAACCTCTGCTTCAAGGAAGACCGGTGTTGATCCAGTCGGACAACATCACGGCAATCGCCCATGTAAACAGACAGGGCGGCACAAGAAGCAGGAGGGCAATGGCAGAAGCTGCCAGGATCCTTCGCTGGGCGGAGAATCACGTGATAGCACTGTCAGCAGTATTCATCCCGGGCGTGGACAACTGGGAAGCAGAATTCCTCAGCAGACACGACCTTCACCCGGGAGAGTGGGGACTTCATCCAGAAGTTTTCCACATGCTATTAAACCGTTGGGTAAAACCAATGGTGGACATGATGGCGTCTCGCCTCAACAAAACACTGGACAGGTATTGCGCCAGGTCAAGAGATCCGCAGGCAATAGCTGTGGACGCGCTGGTAACACCTTGGGTGTACCAGTCGGTATATGTTTTTCCTCCTCTGCCTCTCATACCAAAGGTATTGAGGATTATACGGCAAAGAGGAGTAAGACTAGTGGCTCCGGATTGGCCAAGAAGGACTTGGTACCCGGAACTTCAAGAGATGGTCACGGACGATCCGTGGCCTCTACTTCTGAGAAGGGACCTGCTTCAGCAGGGTCCTTGTCTTTTTCAAGACTTACCGCGGCTGCGTTTGACGGCATGGCGTTTGAATGCCAGATCCTAAAAGGAAAAGGCATTCCAGAAGAAGTCATTCCTACCTTGATAAAGGCAAGGAAGGAAGTCACCGCGAAGCATTATCGCCGTATTTGGCGAAAATATGTTGCGTGGTGCGAGCAGCGGAGTGCTCCGATGGAGGAATTTCAACTGGGTCGTTTTCCTACATTTCCTGCAATCAGGATTGTCTGTGGGTCTCAAATTGGGATCTATTAAGGTTCAAATTTCGGCCCTATCAATATTCTTCCAAAAAGAATTGGCCTCAGTCCCTGAGGTCCAGATTTTTATCAAAGGAGTACTGCATATACAGCCTCCTGTGGTGCCTAAGGTGGCACCGTGGGATCTAAATGTAGTTTTAGATTTCCTCAAATCCAATTGGTTTGAACCACTAAAGAATGTGGATTTGAAATATCTCACATGGAAAGTGACTATGTTACTGGCCCTGGCTTCGGCCGGGAGAGTATCTGAACTGGCGGCTTTGTTTTATAAAAGCCCTTATTTAATTTTCCATTCGACATAGGGCAGAGCTGCGGACGCGTCCGCATTTTCTCCCTAAGGTGGTATCAGCGTTTCACCTGAACCAGCCTATTGTAGTGCCTGCGGCTACAGACGACTTGAAGGACTCCAAGTTGTTGGACGTTGTCAGAGCCTTAAAAATATACATTTAAAGGACGGCTGGAGTCAGAAAATCTGACTCGCTGTTTATACTGTATGCACCCAACAAGTTGGGTGCACCTGCTTCTAAGCAGTCGATTGCTCGTTGGATTTGTAACAAAATTCAACTTGTACATTCTGTGGCAGGCCTGCCACAGCCTAAATCTGTTAAGGCCCATTCCGCAAGGAAGGTGGGCTCATCTTGGGCGGCTGCCCGAGGGGTCTCGGCATTACAACTCTGCCGAGCAGCTACGTGGTCAGGGGAGAACACGTTTGTAAATTTTTACAAATTTGATACCCTGGCAAAGGAGGACCTGGAGTTCTCTCATTCGGTGCTGCAGAGTCATCCGCACTCTCCCGCCCGTTTGGGAGCTTTGGTATAATCCCCATGGTCCTTTCAGGAACCCCAGCATCCACTTAGGACGATAGAGAAAATAAGAATTTACTTACCGATAATTCTATTTCTCGGAGTCCGTAGTGGATGCTGGGCGCCCATCCCAAGTGCGGATTATCTGCAATACTTGTACATAGTTATTGTTAACTAATTCGGGTTATTGTTTAGGAAGCCATCTTTCAGAGGCTCCTCTGTTATCATACTGTTAACTGGGTTTAGATCACAAGTTGTACGGTGTGATTGGTGTGGCTGGTATGAGTCTTACCCGGGATTCAAAATCCTCCCTTATTGTGTACGCTCGTCCGGGCACAGTACCTAACTGGAGTCTGGAGGAGGGTCATAGGGGGAGGAGCCAGTACACACCACCTGACCTGTAAAAGCTTTACTTTTGTGCCCTGTCTCCTGCGGAGCCGCTATTCCCCATGGTCCTTTCAGGAACCCCAGCATCCACTACGGACTCCGAGAAATAGAATTATCGGTAAGTAAATTCTTATTTTATTTGACAACAAAGGCTATCAGCCCTCCCATCCGCAGCCCATTGGATGGGGGGGGGACAGCCTCGGGCTTCACCCCTGGCCCTTGGGTGGCTGGGGGGGGGGACCCCTTGATTGAAGGGGTCCCCACTCCCCCAGGGTACCCCGGCCAGGGGTGACTAGTTGGATTTTTGATGCCACGGCCGCAGGGCGCTGTATAAAAGTGACCCCCGGCTGTGGCATTATCTGTCCAGCTAGTGAAGCCCGGTGCTGGTTTTAAAAATACGGGGGACCCCTACTCTTTTTGTCCCCCGTATTTTTGGGACCAGGACCAGGCGCAGAGCCCGATGCTGGTTGCTTAAATATGGGGGAACCCATGTCAATTTTTTCCCCATATTTCTGCAACCAGGATCGGCTCAAAGAGCCCGAGGCTGGTTATGCTTAGGAGGGGGGACCCCACGCAATTTTTTATGCAAATAAAAGCACTTTCCCACCCCTTCCCACTGATATACATGCACGGATCTCATGGATCCCTGCATGCATCTCAAATCACGGATAAAAAAAGCAGGTCTGTTTTTTTTTAGGACTTTTTTACGAGTTGTAATTTTTCACGGCAGTGTTTTGTGTTTTTTTGCTTTGCACTTCTTAGTAAATGACCGAGATTCATACTTAAACAGCCGCGTTTTGACCGATGGTGTATTCATTCGTAATTTTTTACCTGAACTAGCAAAAAATTACGAATGCCCTCATCACTGCCGTGATTAGTGCTTAGTAAATGACCGAGATGACACTTTGAAGAAAAAACGTCATCTCGGTCAAAATCGGGAGCTTAGTAAATATACCCCACTGTCTTATTATTTTTTTTGGACAGAAAAACACCAGAGGGCTTATTTTCAGGGGAGGGCTTATTTTAATGAACAATAATTCTTTTATCCTCCATCATGCCCCCTGAGTGCTTATTTTATCCTCCATCATGCCCCCTGAGTTCTTCTTTTATCCTCCATCATGCCCCCTGAGTGCTTATTTTATCCTCCATCATGCCCCCTGAGTTCTTCTTTTATCCTCCATCATGCCCCTTTTATCCTCCATCATGCCCCTTTTATTCTCCATCATGCCCCTTTTATCCTCCATCATGCCCCCTCACTCCCGCTTACATACCGGGTTTTTATGTTGTCCTGCCTCAGCTCTCCTCCGCGGCACTGCTCTCAATGGCGCCAGCAAGCAAATCACTGGGGAAGAACAGGATGACGCGCTCACTGCTGCAGCTCTGATTGGATGCAGCTCGGAGCGCGGCGTGCGTTTCACCCGGGGGGGGGGTGCATACAGAGGGTAACGTAATGTCGCGTGTAGCGCAGGGGATCACCTTCACTACAGTAGCAATCTCAATAGGGCTTATTTTCGGGGGAGGGCTTATTTTAGAGGAATCTTACACAGTAAGGGGAGGGCTTATTTTTGGGATAGGTCTTATTATCGGGGAAACACGGTAGTGATATTATATATATATATATATATATATATATATATATATTAATTTCATCTCATTATCATCCAGTCTATATTAGCAGCAGACACAGTACGGTAGTCCACGGCTGTAGCTACCTCTGTGTCGGCAGTCGCTCGTTCATCCATAATTGTATACCACCTACCCGTGGTTTTTTTTTTCTTTCTTCTTTATACATACTACTATAGTAGCTTACTGTAGCAGTCTGCGGTGCTGCTGAGCTGACAGTGTCCAGCAGGTCCGTCATCAGTCATTACATAATGAATATATATACCTGTCCGGCTGCAGTACTAGTGATATTATATATATATATTAATTTCATCTCATTATCATCCAGTCTATATTAGCAGCAGACACAGTACGGTAGTCCACGGCTGTAGCTACCTCTGTGTCGGCAGTCGCTCGTCCATCCATAATTGTATACCACCTACCCGTGTTTTTTTTTTTTTCTTCTTGATACATACTACTATAGTAGCTTACTGTAGCAGTCTGCGGTGCTGCTGAGCTGACAGTGTCCAGCAGGTCCGTCATCAGTCATTACATAATAAATATATATACCTGTCCGGCTGCAGTACTAGTGATATTATATATATATATATATATATATATATATATATATATATTAATTTCATCTCATTATCATCCAGTCTATATTAGCAGCAGACACAGTACGGTAGTCCACGGCTGTAGCTACCTCTGTGTCGGTAGTCGCTCGTCCATCCATAATTGTATACCACCTACCCGTGGTTTTTTTTTTCTTTCTTCTTGATACATACTACTATAGTAGCTTACTGTAGCAGTCTGCGGTGCTGCTGAGCTGACAGTGTCCAGCAGGTCCATCATCAGTCATTACATAATAAATATATATACCTGTCCGGCTGCAGTACTAGTGATATTATATATATATATATATATATATTAATTTCATCTCATTATCATCCAGTCTATATTAGCAGCAGACACAGTACGGTAGTCCACGGCTGTAGCTACTTCTGTGTCGGCAGTCGCTCGTCCATCCATAATTGTATACCACCTACCCGTGTTTTTTTTTTTCTTTCTTCTTGATACATACTACTATAGTAGCTTACTGTAGCAGTCTGCGGTGCTGTTGAGCTGACAGTGTCCAGCAGGTCCGTCATCATTCATTACATAATAAATATATATACCTGTCCGGCTGCAGTACTAGTGATATTATATATATATATATATATATTAATTTCATCTCATTATCATCCAGTCTATATTAGCAGCAGACACAGTACGGTAGTCCACGGCTGTAGCTACCTCTGTGTCGGCAGTCGCTCGTCCATCCATAAGTATACTAGTATCCATCCATCTCCATTGTTTACCTGAGGTGCCTTTTAGTTGTGCCTATTATAATATGGAGAACAAAAATGTTGAGGTTCCAAAATTAGGGAAAGATCAAGATCCACTTCCACCTCGTGCTGAAGCTGCTGCCACTAGTCATGGACGAGACGATGAAATGCCAGCAACGTCGTCTGCCAAGGCCGATGCCCAATGTCTTAGTACAGAGCATGTAAAATCCAAAACACCAAATATCAGTAAAAATGGACTCCAAAATCTAAAAGAAAATTGTCGGAGGAGAAGCGTAAACTTGCCAATATGCCATTTACCACACGGAGTGGCGAGGAATGGCTGAGGCCCTGGTATATGTGCATGGCTAGTGGTTCAGCTTCACATGAGGATGGAAGCACGCAGCCTCTCGCTAGAAAAATGAAACGACTCAAGCTGGCAAAAGCACAGCAAAGAACTGTGCGTTCTTCGAAATCCCAAATCCACAAGGAGAGTCCAATTGTGTCGGTTGCGATGCCTGACCTTCCCAACACTGGACGTGAAGAGCATGCGCCTTCCACCATTTGCACACCCCCTGCAAGTGCTGGAAGGAGCACCCGCAGTCCAGTTCCTGATAGTCAGATTGAAGATGTCAGTGTTGAAGTACACCAGGATAAGGAGGATATGGGTGTTGCTGGCGCTGGGGAGGAAATTGACCAGGAGGATTCTGATGGTGAGGTGGTTTGTTTAAGTCAGGCACCCGGGGAGACACCTGTTGTCCGTGGGAGGAATATGGCCGTTGACATGCCTGGTGAAAATACCAAAAAAATCAGCTCTTCGGTGTGGAAGTATTTCAACAGAAATGCGGACAACAGGTGTCAAGCCGTGTGTTGCCTTTGTCAAGCTGTAATAAGTAGGGTAAGGACGTTAACCACCTCGGAACATCCTCCCTTATACGTCACCTGCAGCGCATTCATAATAAGTCAGTGACAAGTTCAAAAACTTTGGGCGCCAGCGGAAGCAGTCCACTGACCAGTAAATCCCTTCCTCTTGTAACCAAGCTCACGCAAACCACCCCACCAACTCCCTCAGTGTCAATTTCCTCCTTCCCCAGGAATGCCAATAGTCCTGCAGGCCATGTCACTGGCAATTCTGACGAGTCCTCTCCTGCCTGGGATTCCTCCGATGCATCCTTGCGTGTAACGCCTACTGCTGCTGGCGCTGCTGTTGTTGCTGCTGGGAGTCGATGATCATCCCTGAGGGGAAGTCGTAAGCCCACTTGTACTACTTCCAGTAAGCAATTGACTGTCCAACAGTCCTTTGCGAGGAAGATGAAATATCACAGCAGTCATCCTGTTGCAAAGCGGATAACTGAGGCCTTGACAACTATGTTGGTGTTAGACGTGCGTCCGGTATTCGCCGTTAGTTCACAGGGAACTAGACAATTTCTTGAGGTAGTGTGCCCCCGTTACCAAATACCATCTAGGTTCCACTTCTCTAGGCAGGAGATACCGAGAATGTACACGGACGTCAGAAAAAGACTCACCAGTGTCCTAAAAAATGCAGTTGTACCCAATGTCCACTTAACCACGGACATGTGGACAAGTGGAGCAGGGCAGGGTCAGGACTATATGACTGTGACAGCCCACTGGGTAGATGTATGGACTCCCGCCGCAAGAACAGCAGCGGCGGCACCAGTAGCAGCATCTCGCAAACGCCAACTCTTTCCTAGGCAGGCTACGCTTTGTATCACCGGTTTCCAGAATACGCACACAGCTGAAAACCTCTTACGGCAACTGAGGAAGATCATCGCGGAATGGCTTACCCCAATTGGACTCTCCTGTGGATTTGAGGCATCGGACAACGCCAGCAATATTGTGTGTGCATTAAATATGGGCAAATTCCAGCACGTCCGATGTTTTGCACATACCTTGAATTTGGTGGTGCAGAATTTTTTAAAAAAAGACAGGGGCGTGCAAGAGATGCTGTCGGTGGCCAGAAGAATTGCGGGACACTTTCGGCGTACAGGCACCACGTACAGAAGACTGGATCAACACCAAAAACGCCTGAACCTGCCCTGCCATCATCTGAAGCAAGAAGTGGTAACGAGGTGGAATTCAACCCTATATATGCTTCAGAGGTTGGAGGAGCAGCAAAAGGCCATTCAAGCCTATACAATTCAGCACGATATAGGAGGTGGAATGCGCCTGTCTCAAGCGCAATGGAGAATGATTTCAACGTTGTGCAAGGTTCTGATGCCCTTTGAACTTGCCACACGTGAAGTCTGTTCAGACACTGCCAGCCTGAGTCAGGTCATTCCCCTCATCAGGCTTTTGCAGAAGAAGCTGGAGACATTGAAGGAGGAGCTAACACGGAGCGATTCCGCTAGGCATGTGGGACTTGTGGATGGAGCCCTTAATTCGCTTAACAAGGATTCACGGGTGGTCAATCTGTTAAAACCAGAGCACTACATTTTGGCCACCGTGCTCGATCCTAGATTTAAAACCTACCTTGGATCTCTCTTTCCGGCAGACACAAGTCTGCTGGGGTTCAAAGACCTGCTGGTGAGAAAATTGTCAAGTCAAGCGGAACGCGACCTGTCAACATCTCCTCCTTCACATTCTCCCGCAACTGGGGGTGCGAGGAAAAGGCTCAGAATTCCGAGCCCACCCGCTGGCGGTGATGCAGGGCAGTCTGGAGCGACTGTTGATGCTGACATCTGGTCCAGACTGAAGGACCTGACAACGATTACGGACATGTCGTCTACTGTCACTGCATATGATTCTCTCCCCATTGAAAGAATGGTGGAGGATTACCGTATTTGCCGGCGTATAAGACGACTGGGCGTATAAGACGACCCCCAACATTTCCACTCAAAATATAGAGTTTGTTATATACTCGCCGTATAAGACTACCCCCTCTTCTGCACACCTTCCACACACCAAATAAAACGTAAAAGAACAAATAAGTTTAAAACTTGCATCATATTTCTTTCTTTTTGCTGGTGCCATGATAGGGTTGATAGGCGTTTGACGGCTGGACTTTTTCTATGCTGTATTGTACTGTATTGTACTGTACAATGGTGCAGTACTGTGGTTGGCTGTTGGCTGTATGCAAAGCCTGATTGGATTGGTCCCTGCTCCCTGTCTGCCCTCCCTGTCTCCCTGTCACTAGCAGCAGTCTATTAATACCAAGTGACATTACTATATTATGACCGCAAGGGGCGGGCCGGAGCGACGCTGCTTCCCGAGCAGAACGGGACGGTCACGCCGAAAAGGCTGGCACGCCTGTATCGCCGCAGCCACGCTGATGACCCACCGCGGCCGCAGTGCTTCGGGAGGCACTGCGGCGTATACGACGTATAAGACGACACCCGACGTATAAGACGACCCCCGGCGTATAAGACGACCCCCCCACTTGGTGGCATGTTTTGCAGGGCCAAAAAGTCGTCTTATACGCCAGCAAATACGGTATATGAGTGACCGCATCCAAGTAGGCACGTCACACAGTCCGTACTTATACTGGCAGGAAAAAGAGGCAATTTGGAGGCCCTTGCACAAACTGGCTTTAATCTACCTAAGTTGCCCTCCCACAAGTGTGTACTCCGAAAGAGTGTTTAGTGCCGCCGCTCACCTTGTCAGCAATCGGCGTACGAGGTTACTTCCAGAAAATGTGGAGAAGATGATGTTCATTAAAATGAATTATAATCAATTCCTCCGTGGAGACATTGACCAGCAGCAATTGCCTCCACAAAATACACAGGGAGCTGAGATGGTGGATTCCAGTGGGGACGAATTGATAATCTGTGAGGAGGGGGATGTACACGGTGATATATCGGAGGATGACGATGAGGTGGACATCTTGCCTCTGTAGAGCCAGTTTGTGCAAGGAGAGATTAATTACTTCTTTTTTGGTGGGGGTCCAAACCAACCCGTCATTTCAGTCACAGTCGTGTGGC
The DNA here is from genome assembly GCF_028390025.1 of Pseudophryne corroboree. Taxonomy (NCBI): domain Eukaryota; kingdom Metazoa; phylum Chordata; class Amphibia; order Anura; family Myobatrachidae; genus Pseudophryne; species Pseudophryne corroboree. The sequence continues at coordinate 832,494,351 of NC_086448.1, forward strand.
AGACCCTGTCACTGAAATGATGGGTTGGTTAAAGTGTGCATGTCCTGTTTATACAACATAAGGGTGGGTGGGAGGGCCCAAGGACAATTCCATCTTGCACCTCTTTTTTCTTTAATTTTTCTTTGCGTCATGTGCTGTTTGTGGAGTGTTTTTTGGAAGGGCCATCCTGCGTGACACTGCAGTGCCACTCCTAGATGGGCCAGGTGTTTGTGTCGGCCACTAGGGTCGCTTATCTTACTCACACAGCTACCTCATTGCGCCTCTTTTTTTCTTTGCGTCATGTGCTGTTTGGGGAGTGTTTTTTGGAAGGGCCATCCTGCGTGACACTGCAGTGCCACTTCTAGATGGGCCAGGTGTTTGTGTCGGCCACTAGGGTCGCTTATCTTACTCACACAGCTACCTCATTGCGCCTCTTTTTTTCTTTGCGTCATGTGCTGTTTGGGGAGTGTTTTTTGGAAGGGCCATACTGCGTGACACTGCAGTGCCACTCCTAGATGGGCCAGGTGTTTGTGTCGGCCACTAGGGTCGCTTAGCTTAGTCATCCAGCGACCTCGGTGCAAATTTTAGGACTAAAAATAATATTGTGAGGTGTGAGGTATTCAGAATAGACTGAAAATGAGTGGAAATTATGGTTTTTGAGGTTAATAATACTTTGGGATCAAAATGACCCCCAAATTCTATGATTTAAGCTGTTTTTTAGTGTTTTTTGAAAAAAAACACCCGAATCCAAAACACACCCGAATCCGACAAAAAAAATTCGGTGAGGTTTTGCCAAAACGCGGTCGAACCCAAAACACGGCCGCGGAACCGAACCCAAAACCAAAACACAAAACTTCAAGTGCACATCTCTAATCTCAATGCCCTAGGGAGCTGGCATTGGTAAAATACAAGTGTGTATAAAATGATTCAGAGGACCGTGACCAAGCGAAACGCGTGTTGGAGGGATACAGAGCTAACACTCTCAGTCTCATGATCATGATATGTCGCATAACGGAAGGATACTTTAGGGCACTCAACTCTAGGGTCTAAACAATTAGTAATCTAGGGAGTTGAGGAAGTGGGGGTAGGGGTAGATTCTTTTGTGGTAATGTCGTATTCGATCGGTGGAACCTCTCCACGTTATACAGTGATATTAGCTCAATATGAGAGGGGGGAGAGCTGGATAATGATCGATGAGGTTGAGCCTTTCTATATATTTTGGATTGTTGGACAATAATTTTTGTCAACAAAACATTTTCAGGAATATATGTTTAAAATGTAAACATCAATTTTGGCACCAGAAACCTGCACCCTGTCATGTTAATTGATTTCATTAATATTTATGCTGACTCTTGTGCGAATCAGTTTTTGTTTTCTTTTTACACTTAGTTGCATGTAGAACTTTGGGCACCCGCATTGACTGATCCATTTTATATATAATTCTGAAAATTGTAATGCACACTAGGGGGCACCACTGGACGTGTGGTGAATATCCGCATTTATCTCTGTGCACGCATTGCGGGAGCACATAGAGTACCTCCGATTTCAGGCCAACTCTGCCTCGGACACAATATCATTTCATTGATGAGATAGGGACTGACTACTGACTACAAGCTGGACGCAGTTACGAGTGCAGCAATAGAGACAAGGGTGGCCGCACGAATCATGCTCATAATCTGCTAATCTTTCACAGATCAGTAATGTGCAGTAGTGTGCACACCCGGTCAGTGCCTACCGAGTAGAGATGTGCGTTTCGGTTTTCCTGAATTACAAACATACAGAGCCAGGTCAGTCAGATTTAGGGGGATATGTACTAAGCAGTCATAAAAGTGGAGAAGTGAGCCAGTGGAAAAGTTGGCCATGACAACCAATCAGCATTGACGCAACATTTCTAATTTGCATTCTATACAATTGTACAGAGCAGCTGATTGGTTGCCATGGTAAATTTCTCCACTGGCTCACTTCTCCATTTTTATCACTGTTTAGTACATTCCCCCCTTAATCCCCTGCTGTAATTACTTAATCCCCTGATGTATCGTTCTCTGTATTGTATTGCAGCTGAGAACAGTAGATGAAAGGATTATGCTAATAAACCATGGGGTGCCTAGGCGCAGCAAAGAAGTCAAGATAAATGTGGACCCATCTGTAACCTAATTTAGGGGTTCTGAGTCGCGCCAAGTCCCAGTCCAGGATCACTATAGGGTTCCAAGAGGAAATGAGTCTCAGCCCGGATGTGTTGTCAGTTCGGAAGGTGGATTTGAAAACCGAAATCGGGTTTTGTATTGCATGTAAACACGTCCAAGTTATAGCGGATTTTATAAATTTTTATCGATGATTATCATTTGTTTTGTTGATTTTAATCCAAACTGAAAGCCAAATCCCCAACAGTTCATATGAGTGTGGTTTTACCAAAACCAAAGCATGATGATGAATTAGAACCAAAACCAAAACACGGGGTCCGCGCACTAGTACCGAGTGACATCTCCGGTGACAGTAAGTGCACCGGTCCTGGCAGCCAGGTCACCATATTTCTGTTGGTGCTTTCAGGATGGTTTCCCAGTTCACCCTAAGAATCCTTCCAGCTCAGGAATAGTCCAAGGTATCCTCTGGATGAGCGGTATGGATGCCGTCTACACCCTTGGTTCTGAATGAAATACAAGTCTGGGGACTGTGAAGGCAGAATAATATTACTTTCAGATCTTTACAAATAAATTGCAATACTTGCACTGATAATACCTGAGCTGTTCACTAGAAATCGATCTTGGTCAATTGTTGGTCGAGTTTGTATTTCAGGGTCTAAATTCCACATTTACAGATGATTAAAAAAAAAAAAAAAACAATGTCAAAAATAATCTGTTAATAAATGTGTGATTTAGACCCTGAAACACAAAGTCGATCAAAAATCGACCAAACATCATCCTAAATAGACTTTCAGTAAATACAACCCCTGGTATGTAGCGATCAGCTATCCAGTACCAGTTATTCCGGCACATTCCCAGTGTCTATATTCCAGTTCAATCCCGATGTCCAATTCCAGCTGTACAGTACCAGTATACTGGTTCAATTCTGGTTCCCAGTTCCAATTATCACAGACCATCCTATCTCCAGTACTGATCTGTGATCCACACATTTAGGACTGTCACGTCTGTGTTCCTGCATCATTGATTGCAGTTTCATTACGCTTGACCTGTCCTGTCCTGACATATGAGGAAGAGCTACATTCAACCTGCCAGTTTCTGTCTGACTCCACTCCTGTCAAAACTTTTAGAGCAGTTCCACAGCCAAACACATCTGTGACACATGTGGAGATACCTAATAAAGCCTTCCAGCTTTCTACATGTATCCTCCAACCCAGCTCCTACCATAAACTCCACTCCAGGTACAGAAAAATCCCCACTTCTAACACCAGGATGAGTTTCTGGTGATTCAATCTAGTGGTCAGCTTCAGCATGGTCCTAGGGTTTTGGACTTAATGCACATTTCACAGTGGCATGGTCTCCAAGTTGATATCTGTATTGCCGATGCCCTGTGGCACTTTGACTGGCCGCAATTCCTTACGCTTACCCCTCATGGAAATTTGCATTCCTACCTAGTTGCTTGGTAAGATTGAATGTTCTTTAGGAAACAAGGTTAGTAGTAAAATACTAGGCCTCTTGTGGTAGCTGTATGAGCGTGGCAGATTGTGGGCTGCGTTGGTTAAGGTGTTAACGGGTATTGCTTTCTTTGCTCGGTTGTATAGGAAGTTGTATGAGAAGGCGAATTATACTAATTCATTCCTCATTCATACAGCCCTCAATGGCTGGTCAAAGGTTGTGTCTGTGTTATAGGCTAGGTCCTGTCCTATTGACAAGCCTCTGCTAGCTGAATTGATTGAGCAGGTGGCTCTGGTCACTTCTGATGACCTAGAATCTATGCTGTTCAGCCTAGCTTTTGAAATGGTGCATTTGGGGACTTTCTGAATTGGTGTTTTGGTTTCTTCCTCAGTGTCTGCTGAGGGGGTCAGTTTGCTTTCGCGGAATATCCTTGTGAGTCCGGACACTATGTTTCTGCAGTTTGGACTTCCGGGTATGCGCTGTTGCATCGTCCTTGTGAACTTGGCGTACACTAGACCTCCTCAGTTAGGTTCCAGTTTGGAATGGTCTTTCAGTGGTGCATTGCAGGTGTGGGGATGAATCCACGGGATTTCAGTACTCACTCTTTCCGTATAGGTGCCATGATGGCTGCTGCAGACGCTCATGTATAAGCGTGCTTTAGGCAGATAGGCTTCTTGGGTGCGCTACCTGCAAGAGCTGACCTGGGTTATCTGCCCATCACACACCATCACTCTGTGAGGGCCTTGTCCCCAAGCAGCAGAAGCAGAGCCACCATTGCTGCATACTCACTTACATGTCTTGGCACTCCGGTACCTGGCATCTCACTGGAGTCTCCTCTCTGTTGGTCAGTTCAACTCTTGCCATGGCTTCCTTCACTCCCTGTGTGTCATGGCCTCCATATGCAGAGCTTCCTGACGGCAACGGCTACAGGGTACAGCCATGTTGGGAGACATCACGTGACTGCTGAATCACCAATAGAGAATCAGGATTCGATCACAGCCAATCATAGAGGAGCAAGGGGTATATAGGTGACTTTCCAGCACTCAGAAGGTGCCAGAACAATGTCATCTTCATCCTTGCTGTATGCTAACCTGAGTTTTTCTGCGCTTACTATAGCATATAGACTTCCACTGCAGACTGTTAGGCGCGGCGGTCCGTGACGCCGCTCAGACTGTTGCCGAGCGACGGTCACGGCCACCTCACCTTCTTCCGTACCCGCCCAGCGCCTAGCAACGCCAGGACGCCGTGCGTGCTGTGCCGCCGGGTCCCTGGCAACGCTAGGATGCCGGGCGTCCACAGCCGCCGGGCCCATGGCAACGGGGACGCCACTTGCGGGCCGCGTTCCCCGTTGCCAGATACTACTTCTATTTAATGAGTTGCAGGGCAGCTGCATGGCAACCATCAATTAGGGTCTGGGGGCTGGTCTGGCTGGCTCTCCGGTCATTGGACAGCAGGGCCTTTTTATGGGAGCCAGCACACTGCAGCCTCGCCGGTGATAGCTTCCTGTATGCTGTTCCTGCCTTGCAAAGTTTGTTCCTAGTCTGCTGAATCTGGTCGATCCTGCTCCCTGTGCTCCTGAGTCCTGGAGTTCTGAAGCCGGTCCTGGGAATCCTTCCAGTCCCAGTGAACCTGTTGCAGTCATCTGGGGGTTCTCGCTTATTGGGGTTCTCTCCCGGTTTCGTGAGTAGCGGCTTCTGCCGCGTGTTACGGCCTAGGCCGCTTAGTCCTTGCGTTTGTTTTGTACTGGTGTTTTTGCTGAGGTTTCCGCTCTTCACTTTCCTTCCCGGTACACGACGGTGCCGTGTGGGGTGTGGACAGTGGTATCTTTTGTTGTCCTTTTCCTTTGGCGGCGTGCCGCACATATATTTAGTTTTAGGGTTGTTAGTAGCCCCTAACTTTCTGTTTGCTTTAGTTAGAGGTCCCATTGTTATTATCCTGTCTCGGTTCACGCCTTGTCTCACTCTAAGACCTGGGGGCATCGGAGTTGGGCAGACCTAATCCGCCCCTCAAACGCGGCTGCTGTGGGCCCAAGAAACCATAGTCACGCAGGCGTGAACTGACCACACGGGTGAAACAATGGAGGTAGGTTGCTAGGGGCTATTTCCATACCACACCTTATTTCAGCATCACGTCCTGGTGCTCTGGACTCACTACAGAACATCTCTCTTGTTCTGAGCACCAGGAATGTAACACAGACATCATCTTCTGCGTCTCTGGCTCCAGTACACTTTGGTGCTATCTCTGTGTCCAAGTGCATTCCGGTTTAGTCCCGGTGTCTGGTGCATTCCGGTTCAATTCCGGTGTCCAGTTGCATTCTGGTTCAATCCCAGTGTCTAAATGTATTCTAGATCTATCTGTCCTGGTGTCCAGAGCATTCAATTCAAGTGTCTAAGTGTATTCTGGTTCAATCCCAGATTCCAGAGCATTTAGATTCAGCCCTTGTGTCCAAGTGCATTCCGGGTTTAATCACGGTGTCCAAGTGTATTCCAGTCCTAGCTATACCAGTTCCTGTGCATTCTGGTCCTACTCCGGTTGGTTCCAGAGGATTCCAATTTTAGTGCATTCCTGCTTAAGCCAAGCTTCAATACTCTCTGCTTCTATTCCATAATCCGGTAACAGATTGCACCTAGGACTGTCACTGCTGTGTCATGTTAGCAGATTCTCCCAGAGCAGTCCTATTCCTCAAATACTACTGTCTAATCAATCCGACCCAAACACATGAGAAAGAACTATAGTAGAGCTCCCAGTTTCTGTCCAGCTTCACCAAGCTCCGTTCCAACCAAGACTCCGGTTCCACAGACAAACACATCCATGAGAGGCCTCCAGGGACGTTTGCTGTTTTTTCATGCGTCTGTCCTGTAGGGGTTTATTCACATTTGGGAGGGTTACTCTGTCCCTTTCCCCTGGCTAGTTTGCGCACATTGTACGTTGTCTGTGTTTCTTCTGGTTTGATGTTTTTCTCATTTATGTTCTCTCTACTCCTTTTCATTTGTTCCCACAGGTCTCGGTTTTAACTCCCAGCTTTTATGGGGGAGTTGGCTGGGCTTTCTGTAGCTACGGATACTGTAACTCCATATTCCCTGGCGAGCTCCATATTTGTTGGTTGGGTTTTAAGGGTTTGGTCTGGTCTCCATATTGTGCTGACTAGCAGTGCTGCCCATTTTGGCCATCCTCTGGTTTTCCAGCTTGGGGCCAAGGTTTCGGGTCCGTTTAATAGTATTTAATTATTCATGAAATGTTGGGGCTTCCGGTTCCGGCAGACCGAGTGAGCAGCTTCTCCCTGCAGCTCCGCTCCCCACGTTGCTTCATCCAGCTCTAACCCTGTCAGCCTCTGTGAGACACCGCTCCCGGTCCCCCTGCAGACCGGGCATCGACATGGACAAGTTCCTGGGCCCCCCACCTCCTGCAAAACAGCCTCCGGCACCACAGCAGCAACGCCAGGAGAAGCGTCGTGGCGAGCAAAAATGGCGCCCGGCGCGGACGCTGGTCCGGGGATGCCAGTGGCGACGAAACCTATCTCTGCTTCGGAGGGGATCAAAGGTATGTCAGACGGTAACCAGACGGCTTCCCTCACGTACAAAGAACTTACTAAGGCTATGCAACCCACTATGGCACCATTACTACAGAAAGCAGTCGCTGACATTACCACACAGATCTCCCGCTTGTCTGATCGCATCACAGGGGCTGAAGCGCACATTAGCCAGAACATGGATGATATCCATACATTACAAAAGTCAGTGAAAGACTTATTATTAGATAACAAACGCATGTCTGACAAGTTGGACAATATTGAAAACAGAACACGACGTAATAACCTACGTATCACCGGACTCCCTGAGTCCATCAAAGGGACGCAGTTGGAATATTTTGTCCATCACACACTTCCTAAACTACTTCATGTTGAATCAGAGTGCTCTGATATAGTGATTGAAAGGGAAACCTGCCTCAGCACACAAACCGAGGATTGTCATCTTTAAAACTCTGAATTTCCTGCATAAACAGGTGCTTTGGTCTGCTTCTAGAAAACACAATCCTCTCATCTGGGAATCCCATACCCTACGGCTGTTTCAGGACTTTTCTGTGGAACTTTCCAGAGCGCAGCGTTCCTTTTCAACAGTGTGCACTACGCTGATACAAACAAACCGCAAGTTTCATATGCTGTTCCCAGCCAAACTCAGAATCTTCACAGCGTCAGGCTTTGCTGACTTTTCCAACACTGCGGATGCTGCAGCTTATCTCAAGGAAGAGTCTGAAGAGAAAGGGACAGGTCCTAGTGCAGAAGCTGATGATATGGCTGTGTGAGACTCCTGTGGCCCTACTACCTGGAAATTGACTTTAGCATATTATTGGTAACCCTGCAATGAGGCATATGCCGTGAATTTAGTCTTATATCTGACAAATGTTTTCTTCTGTATGACACTGCACCTGAACTTTAGTTTCAGTTTGGGTTCGAAGTCATATAATCTTTTATACACTTATATACTGTAATACTGTTATAATTGGAAGGCAGTCCGTGTTGTATGACTGTCTTTGCCTATGTTTGGATATTATATGTTTAAAGAAGTAGCTGGAAGAGCGGAGCTCTGCCGTACATAGTTTGCTTTGAAGTTTTGATATTAAAAGACACTCCCTGATACCTGTAATCACAGCGATACACGTACCAGGAATTTTTCTGGAGGTCCGTTATTTCACTTTTAGGAATGGTTTGGTTCCCCCTGTCCTCTGTCTTCCCTTACCCTCATGTTTCTCCCTTTTGTTTTCTTCACTTTTCTCTTTCTGGCATTCGCTTGCAGCTACCACTTGAAGACCACTTTAATGTCTCTTGACATAGGCTCTCTTAATATTAGAGGTATCCATACACTGGCTAAGCGCCGCAAACTCTTTACCTATCTTAACAAACACAATGTTGACCTTATTTGTTTGCAGGAAACCCATTTGATGCCGGATGAAGTGAAAAAGCTTCAAATTATGAACTGGTCCTTGTTAGGTTCAGCGTCCTTCAACACTAAATCATGTGGAGTGCAATACTAGCAAAAAAGGCCTTGAATATATAGGTGACCTCTGTCTTTGCTGACCCGCTTGGTAGATACTTGACCCTGTCCCTTTCCCTAGCTGGCACCACCTTCACTATCTGTAATGTTTATGCCCCTACTCAATATAAAAAATCCTTTTTTGTTGAACTCCTCACACATACTACTTGCTGAATCCCTGTTTCCCTCCCTAACCTCGGTAGGGATTGAACCCCCCTTTTATCAGACCACGCGTTGATCAATATGAAATTAGCCCTTGGAAAATCTAAATCTACTCCTCCGATGTGGAGATTCCCTTCTCACATGTTTCAATCCCAGTGTCTAAAGCAGAAGCTTCTAACTGAATGGAACAAATACGCAGAAATAAATGCAACTCATTACTCTTCTAACCCGCCTCTCTTTTGGCAAACGGCCAAATCGGTCCTTCGAGGTGAACTGATAGCCTTTGTTTCAAATACCAAACGACAACATAAACAAGAGTATTTGCAGTTGCAAGAGAAACTCTCTACTGCTTTCCAAATGTTTAAGACACACCCTTCACCTGCACACAAAACTGCTTACCTAGAAACTAAACTAATTTATAACGAGTTTCTCCAAACTTCAGGAGACAAATACCTTTTTAATGTGGATTCCAAATGTTATAAGTTTGGGAATAAAGTTGGGAGGCTCCTAACGAATCTGCTGCAAGGGTCTAGACCACATACGGTTGTCCACCCTTTGTTACGTCCAGACGGCTCCAAGACCGACTCTGATTCACAGATAATCGAAACTATGAAATGTTTCTACCATTCTCTGTACTCAGCCCCGGGAGTGGTTCCAGAGGAGTCATTAGGGAACTCTGCCTCAATCCCCTCTCCTCCTTCTCCCTCTTCTTCACCCCCTATCTCTTCTCTTTCTTCTTCCTATTGGGATTCCCTGACCTTGCCGCAAGTACCAGAAATGTTAATGGTAAACCTGTTAAACCCCATTACCCCTGAGGAGATCTCTTGGGCTATCGGAAACTTGAAACTAGCCTCAGCGCCCGGCCCTGATGGATTCTCAAATTAATTTTATAAAATATTGTCTCCACAGATAGCACGGCCGCTGGCGGACACTTTCAACTTTATAATTGACCAACAATCTCTCCCTCTGTACTTCTCTGACGCTATTATAAAGGTCATCCCCAAATCTGGGCGAGACCTTAGCCTCCCTGGTTCATATAGGCCAATCTCTCTGCTAAATGTTGATTACAAAATATTGACAAAGATATTGGCAGAGAGATTGAAGCCTATACTGCCTATCTTGATCAAGTCAGACCAGACAGGATTTATCACCGGCAGACATTCTGTAGTGAATGTGCGGAGAGTGTTAGCGGCCATTCAGCAAACTTCTTCGTTGTCTGGCGCTTCCTCTCCTAACATGGTGATTACGTTAGACGCAGAAAAAGCTTTTGATTTAGTTTTATGGCCCCATCTTTTTCAAACTCTACATAATTTTGGTTTCCCCCCTCATTTTATACAGATAATTTGTACGTTATATGCCTCCCCCAAATCGCTGGTATCATGCAATGGCCTTTTATCTTCCCCCTTTCTACTGCACACAGAGGTACATGCCAAGGATGTCCTCTATCCCCTATCCTCTTCGCTCTAGCTGTTGAACCTCTTGCTGTTGCTATACGTAGCTCCCCTCTCATACATGGAATTCGCATACATTCTCTCGAAGTGAAGATAGCTCTATATGCTGACGATACACTTATTTTCCTCTCCAAACCCTCACACTCTTTACCGGCCCTGCTTCACCTTCTTGACTCCTTTGGAACTCTCTCGGGGTTCAAAGTCAACTTGACAAAATCTGAAATAATGCTGCTTGGAGGAGCCGGCCCAGACGTCATTGCCAAACACGATATCCCTTTTAGATTAGCTTCCTCCCATTTCCCCTATCTGGGTGTCCAAATTTCTTTGGATCTAACTAAACTATACTCCCTAAATTTTCCCCCCATTATATCCAAAATAGCAACTAGACTGGAATCATGGAAAAAATTGCCGGTCTCTTTACTAGGCAGACTTGCCATAATCCAGTTGATTATCTTCCCGAAGCTTTACTACTGCATGCAGATGATTCCATTGGCCTTACACAAGTCAGATATTGCTAGGGTGGAAAGTTTATTTTCGAAATTCATATGGCAAGGCAAAAGGCCCAGGATTCATAGGTGTGCGCAGGGGGGGTTCCTGGTGCGCACAGGCACCCCCTAATGTCTGGCACTCCGATCTCACATGCCTGATGCAGCGATCGCCGAGCAGGCTGATTACTGTCCCCTCTGCGCTGCACCCTGTCAGGACTGCATTACTGACTGGACGCCTGGGTTAATCAAGGGTGCCACTGCCACCGGCTTTCAAATTCCCAGCTCCACCACCATGTACAAAAACAGCGTGATGTGACGTGATTACATCATGCTGCTCGCATGCCCACCCATCACACCCGCCACATACACACCTCTCTCCTTCTATGCTATGCCAATGCCAGCCACTGATGAGGAGCAGCATGCAGCCAGCGTTCCTCTTAGGAAGACAAATTCAATACTGGCAGACGGCCAGCAGCAGCATTGACATGTCACTAGTTTTTCCAGCAGCAGCAGTACTAGTCTGCGACTGTCAGTGTCAGTGAGTGACTGATTTGTAAGTAAGCTGCTGCAGCTTGCAGGTGAAAGAGAGGGGGAGCCAGACCAGGCTGAGGAGGAGCAGTGTAATTGCAGTTAATGCCATCAGGGGTGCTTGTTTGGTGCACACCACAACATCTGACAATGTATCTGCTTTATTAGGATTGGTACAAAGGTGTATATTTTATGCGTTGACCATCAATAGATAGTGCTAGACACGCCCAAAAGGCGGTGCTAGACACACCCCTCCGACGGTGCACCCCCTAATAAAATGTGCTGCGCATGCCAGTGCCAGGATTGCTAAAATTAAACTCATCACTCCACGGGCAAATGGGGGAATGGGATACCCGGACTTACATAATTACTCTCTAGCTACCTTTTTTAGATATATTAGTGACTGGATTCTGAATAATTCCACCTATACAGATTCTACCCTGGACCAAGCTATTTTTTACCCATATTCCCCTGGAGCCCTGATTCAGACCAAATTGTCGAACATTCCTACCCAAATAAAATCCCATATTTTATCTAGAGATACATACGCTGCCTGGGTCACTTTGAACAAAATTTGTCGTAGAAATCCCTACATTTCTCATTTCCTCCACTTATGGGGTAATCCTTCCTTTCCCCCGTCATTGACTAACTCGCTATTCCATTACTGGAAATCTAGAGGACTGGATACCTCCTACAAGGTTTTTGATCCCGGAGGAACTATTTTCCCATTTTTAGACCTTTCCAAACGCTTTGAACTGCCTCGCACTCACAGATTTATGTACTTTCAAGTCAGGCACTATTTAAATAGTGTTAGAATAGACTGGGCTACTAGACATCCCACGCCTATTTTCCCCTCACAACTCATAAACATTGATATTCTCCTAGAGTTTCTGCTAAATAAAACCTACAAGGTAAGGTACATGTATACAATACTTTTGAAAACCTGCTGCAGCACTCACCCTCAATGGATGGCTTTGGTACATAAATGGGCATCAGATATCCCATCTGTTACTCAGATTAGTGATGTATTATCCCTCCATGCTCTTTCACTGAAAACTTTACAGTCCAGCTATCTCCAAGATGTGTACATCCGAACTCTTCATAGGTCTTATATAACACCAAGTCAAAGGCGCCACATGGTTATCGAGGAAAAAGGTTATTGTCTGAAATGCAGGACTATGATAGCAGATTATTCCCACTGCATGTGGAATTGCTATAAATTGAAATGCTTTTGGTCCAAATTAATTGTTTATGTCAACTCACTTTTTCACACCAAGTTAACTTTTGATCCGCTTGCATGCATGGGGCTCAACTTTTCTGTTTGGACTGCACAGAAATTGGAGAGATCTGCCTTTCCCCTACTTATTACGATTATACCAGTGGCCAGGAAATGTATTTTGGCCCACTGGACTAAAAAATCGGCTCCCCAATTGGGTGCAGTGAAACAGAAACTTCTCCAAATATTGCACTTTGAGCGTAAATATGCTAGATTGGAAGCACAATCCGGTGTTCATAAATTTTATCAAAAATGGCTGCCTTTTATTACTTCCCTAGACGTGCATATGAAAAATCATGTTATAATGGTTTTTTAACAAGTACACCCTATACCTAATGCTTAATGAAGCCTTTTTGAATGACGGATTCAACGTCCTATTGTGGTCTTAATACTGTTTGCTCTTTACTGAAACCCGGGTTTGTCAGTATGCCAGATTGCTTTCTCTTCTTTCTTCCTTCTCTTTTCTTTCTATTCTTTCTACTCTTACCCTACATCCCCTTAATATCTGTTGTGTGTCTAGGATAGCTCCCTTTTTGGATTTTTCTCATTTTGTAGGTGACTTCATTGATGTGTGTATGACTATGGTACTCTTTAATCTTGATTCCGATACACTAAAGTCTTGCCGAGACACTCAGTTCGACCTAGCTCATTTTCTCCTATCGGATTATATTGAAAATATGACTACTATTGTTTGACTAATATGTTTCCTATCTGATAATGGCCCTCATTCCGAGTTGTTCGCTCGGTAAATTTCATTGCATCGCAGCGATTTTCCGCTTAGTGTGCATGCGCAATGTCCGCACTGCGACTGCGCCAAGTAATTTTGCTATGAAGTTAGTATTTTTACTCACGGCTTTTTCATTGCTCTGGCGATCGTAGTGTGATTGACAGGAAATGGGTGTTTCTGGGCGGAAACAGGCCGTTTTATGGGCGTGTGGGAAAAAACGCTACCATTTCCGGAAAAAACGCGGGAGTGGCCGGAGAAACGGAGGAGTGTCTGGGTGAACGCTGGGTGTATTTGTGACGTCAAACCAGGAACGTGAGAAACTGGAAGAAAAAGGAAGGCTCTTGTGTGGGCGCACTCTTGTGGAAGAAGTAAATTTTATATTATAATTATGGTGGAATGTTTAAAACATAACTTTTAATAGTATTATTATAACACAAGGTTCTTCCCTGAAATCTGTCCTTCAAAATACAAAGTTGAAAACATCTTTACAAATAAAATGTTCTGGTCTCTTTATGATAAAGAGTGTATGGGAGGGTTGTAGACATGAGATGGTCATACCCCCATTCCCCCTGACCAGTACAGGATTACTGTATTGATGGAACCACAGGGTGGTCAAGACACAATGGTATATGAGGCTGTGCTCTTTGGCTATAAGTGACTAGGGTGATAATCAGAAGTCACTCCTCTATGGGCGGTACAGAAAATTAGCATACACATATCAAGATTGTAAAAAATGCGAAACAGGAAATAATGAACATCCTGAAAGCAGTGCAAACAACCATTATGTTATAAACACTGAGATGGAAACTGAGATATAGAGATTGCTGAATAGAGATAGTGGTGATACTGCTGTTGGTGTTAATATCACGTAAGTGAGGAAAATCCTACTCTACAACACCAGGTATTCGCAGGCAGTCTCCCTTCCTGATACTAACCTGGCCCAACGCTGTTTAGCTTCAAAGATCAGACGAGATCGGGCGCTGGCAGCGTGGTATGGTAGTAGAGAATTTTTATGTGAACACCAATGAGAGTGCACCTATATAGGAATGCTGAAATTTTAGAGAGACCGACAGAGAAGTGATAGAGAAAGAATTGTGGAAATATGTGGATCTGCTTTCCACGTTAGACCCGATTCCAAAATTCCCACTCACGTGGTGCAATGTTACGGGAATCGTGAATGAGAGTCCACGAAGTTAGTGATCACAGAAAGATGAGGTTGTCAGGATTGGCACTGTTAATTGTAATCAAAGAACTCCCTGACTGCTACGCATGTTGTGGTTTGTCCAAGAGAGATAATTCTTTGTGATGGATAACAGATACAAAATATACAAAAACTCACACCAGTAGCAGAATTGTTTGAATCTTGAATAGATAATGGAGGCTTTGAATCAATGAATTACATACTATAGATAGGATATGTATATCCCATTATTAACATATGTCAATTGCTGAAAAGGATAAAGGAATAAGCATAAAGAGACACGTCAAATCCAAAGTAATAGACAAAAATGAGAGGTATGTGCTAATTATATGCATATGTCAATTGCTGAGGAGAATAAAGCAAATAAAGAAAAACATCATATCCAAAATAACAGGAAAATATGAGAGGTATATGTTAATTATATGCATTTCCTATTAAATCTTTGGATATTTGCAGCTTAACCTCAGACGAGGTGCTATATGCTTGGTATGCTGTAAGGACCCCTGAAAAATATATACCACTGTAATACACACAGAAAGTGGGATAATTCAGGCACTTCTGCCTGGGTTTACAGTAGGAGTTACTATCCGTGGCATGCAGCCACAAGATAGTGGGGCTTACGGTTTCACCAGTGAGATGAGAGAGCCAGAGAGAGCAAGCAGGTAAGTAAGGCTGATGCCAAGATGAAGCTGTGTCGGCGAGACCCCTTGCGGAATGCGGAAAACGCGTTTCGCCCTGAGGCTTGTTCACTGCCGGGTTCCGTATGGTCCTGTGTGGGGAGCGGGCTTTTATAGCAGCAGAAGGTCAAACAGACCAATAAGGGAGTGTTAGATGACAGTTGTAATTGCTGCTCGTGTGCGCGGTTGCTGGGAGACAGCGGTAGCGACGCTATGACGACAGACCGGGAGGACTGAAGGTGATTGAAAAATCGCGAGATCACGGACGCCATCTTAGATGTGGGCATAATGTGATTTAAGCTGATGGCACTTATTCGGGTTACTATAAGTGAATTGATTGACTTAAAAATGAAATAGAAATAAGAAAATGTATAAAAATAAAATAATATAAAGTTGGAAAAATAATTAGATACGCTTGACCTGGGGATAAAGGTTGTTGGAGTGGTCAAGGAGAAGCGGAAGGCTAGATGGAGGTGATTAAGAGATCGCGATGTGGCGGACGCCATATTGCAAGTGGGAATGATTTGTCTTGAACTTATGGCAATTATTGATTGTTGTTAGATCGGCAATTGGAAAAAAGGGGGTGTGTGTGTAGGGGAATCAGGTGACGCATGTTGGTGAAATGGAAAGGAAGGGAAATGGAACGGTATGTAGTGAGGGGAAGGGGAAAGGGGGAGGAGTGAGGGAAGGAGGGACTGGTTGGACGGTGAACAGGAGTGTGGTTGGCTAGGGGTGGGGGGAATGAAAAATAGGAGGAAGTATGTGTTGGAACAGGGAGAGATGGAGGGATGGAGAAAGGGGAAGGGGGAGAGTAGTGGGTGGGGAAGGGGAGCAGTGGGAAATGAGGGATGGTGAGTGGTTTGTTTGGGAGCTGGTGTATTGTACGGGGGTGTTAATGGCTAGGAGTGGTAGGGATGAGTGGACTGGTTTATGGTGAAAGGAGAAGGAAAGGGAAAACAGGAGGTGCATGTAGAGACAAGGGGGGGCTAGGGGATAGGGGGGTATGGTTGGGAACCTGAGGTGAGGGTGAGAGCAGATAGAGAGAGGTAGTGGATGGTGAATGAAGGAATAGAAATGCTGAAAAAGAAATGTGGCAAGGTAACAGTGTGGCCATTTGTTGGTACACCGGAAAGTAAAATTATGCACATGCAATTGCACACCGGTGTAGATGTGCACGTGTGCAGGTAAACTGATTTTAT
Organism: Pseudophryne corroboree; assembly: GCF_028390025.1. Taxonomy (NCBI): domain Eukaryota; kingdom Metazoa; phylum Chordata; class Amphibia; order Anura; family Myobatrachidae; genus Pseudophryne; species Pseudophryne corroboree. Next base: position 832,510,662 of record NC_086448.1, read on the forward strand.
TAAAAAAAGAAGAAAGAGAATATTGTTGTTGTCTAAAAACATTTGACGACAAGTGAGAAGTAGATGAGACATTTTTTACAGAAAAACTCCATAATTAATGGTTTCATTAAGCCCAAAAGGTTTCAGACTGTTTAGACGAAAAATCCATTCACTCTCCTTTTTATATAGTTCTTTGGTTATGTCTCCTCCTCGTATTCCGAGATGTATCCGATCTAAGCAGAAGGTCTTGAAACCTTTGATGGATCCTTTGTGGACAGAATTAAAGTGTCTCGCTACTGATGTAAGCTGTTTCATTCGTTTAAGATCTCTGGAGGCATTGCGGATGTTTCCCAGGTGTTCTAATATTCTTTCCTTCAATTTGCGTGTGGTCATGCCTACATACTTTAGATTGCACTCGCAAGTTATGCAATATATCACAGCCTGCGTATTACAGTTAAAAAAGTGTTGTAACTTGATCAACTGGCCAAACCTATCAATGACCGTGTTGGTTTGCAGGATCTGAGGGCATGATTTGCAATGTCCGCACGGGAAAGAACCTGTGATAGAAGGTTTTTTGATGTTTGAGGAAATCAAATGGCTGTGCACTAGGTGGTCTTTCATGTTTTTAGATCTGCGCCAGCTCATTTGTAGTGGAGAGTCAAAAAGAGGTGCCAGATCTGGGTCCAGTTGTAAGATGGGAAGATGTCTGGTTATGGCTCCCTTCAGCTTTCTCCATTCGGGACAAAAAGTGCCAATGAAGCGAATGGTATCCTCCTGCTCAGTGCTCTTGCTTTTCTTTCCAAAAATCAAATTATCTCTCTTGGTTGCTACAGTGGCAGTGTATGCCCGTTTGAGTGAGCGTCTGCTGTAGCCTCTATCCAGGAGACGGTTAGTGAGTTCCAAGCTCTTGATTTTGAAGGTAGAGTCTTCTGAGCAATTACGTCTCAGGCGTAAATATTCCCCTTTGGGGATGTTTTCCACGGTGGGCGGAAAATGGGAGCTTGTTTGGTGAAGAAGACTGTTAGTTGCAGTTTCCTTCCGGAATAATTCCGTTTCTAGGAAGCCTGCATTAGATTTGTAGATACTGAGATCTAAGAATGGTACCCTATCTGGACTGATAAAATGTGTCAAGGTGATATTGAGATCATTTTGATTAAGCATCTGAATGAACTCCATGAGCAGGCTCTGATTTCCATTCCAAATTAAGAAGACATCATCGATGTATCTCAACCACAGTATTACATGTGTGGTGTATTTTTCATTCCGAGTGTTGAAAACGTGGAAGTGCTCCCACCACCCTAGAAAGAGATTTGCATATGTTGGTGCACATGCTGCACCCATTGCAGTTCCCCTAATTTGTAAGAAAAATTGATCTTGAAACACAAAATAATTTTTGGAAAGAACAAAAGTGAGTAGCTGTAAAAGAAAATCAGAAAAGTCATTGGTACCAATTTGGTCCAGAAAGAATTTCACTGCTGTCAAACCTTGATGATGGTTGATACTGGAATAAAGTGCCTCAACATCTAAGGTATATGCTGCTTCTTGTTTTAAAAAAGTTTTTTGCAAAACACCGTGCAATACAAGATATCAACAGTAGTACAGATTTATCCCCTGACGAACTTCAAGCAGTCCAAGCCCTGGAGGACCTGTTATTGGAATCAAACATGCAAGACAACATTCCCTGCCGACCCAAATGTAAACCCAAGTCTTCATTTTTCCCAACTGACAATACCAGCCCGGAAATGAGGGTTTTTCTCAACAGGGTGTCTAAAGAATTTGACGACATCTACGTCCAAATTAAAACTGCCCATCAATATCCATCTAGAAATCTCAACTTCCAAGAAAGGAAAGCATTACGTGAGATGGAAACATGGCGAGACGTAATTATAAAACCTTCGGACAAGGGTGGCAACATTGTCCTTTGGCCGTTACAAATGTATATCACGGAAGCACATAGACAATTGTTCAACCCCCTATGTTATCAAAAACTTCTCAATGACCCCACCAAAAGGTTCCAGAAAGCCTACACCTCTTTGATACAAGAGGCTGCTACACAAGGAACTATCACAAAACAAGAAGCAGCATATCTGACTGTCCAGAATCCAAGAACTCCAACTTTCTATCTTCTGCCCAAGATTCATAAAGACACCCAGCATCCACCAGGCAGACCGATAATGTCGGGTAATGGAGGACTTTTGGAGCAGCCGAGTCGGTTTTTGGATTTACACCTACGTGATTTTGTCCTTGACTTACCATCTTACCTACAAGACACTGCCGACCTATTGCGAAAAGTTCACAACATCCATTTTGAGAATGACTTTCTTTTAGTGACCTTAGATGTTGAGGCACTTTATTCCAGTATCAACCATCATCAAGGTTTGACAGCAGTGAAATTCTTTCTGGACCAAATTGGTACCAATGACTTTTCTGATTTTCTTTTACAGCTACTCACTTTTGTTCTTTCCAAAAATTATTTTGTGTTTCAAGATCAATTTTTCTTACAAATTAGGGGAACTGCAATGGGTGCAGCATGTGCACCAACATATGCAAATCTCTTTCTAGGGTGGTGGGAGCACTTCCACGTTTTCAACACTCGGAATGAAAAATACACCACACATGTAATACTGTGGTTGAGATACATCGATGATGTCTTCTTAATTTGGAATGGAAATCAGAGCCTGCTCATGGAGTTCATTCAGATGCTTAATCAAAATGATCTCAATATCACCCTGACACATTTTATCAGTCCAGATAGGGTACCATTCTTAGATCTCAGTATCTACAAATCTAATGCAGGCTTCCTAGAAACGGAATTATTCCGGAAGGAAACTGCAACTAACAGTCTTCTTCACCAAACAAGCTCCCATTTTCCGCCCACCGTGGAAAACATCCCCAAAGGGGAATATTTACGCCTGAGACGTAATTGCTCAGAAGACTCTACCTTCAAAACCAAGAGCTTGGAACTCACTAACCGTCTCCTGGATAGAGGCTACAGCAGACGCTCACTCAAACGGGCATACACTGCCACTGTAGCAACCAAGAGAGATAATTTGATTTTTGGAAAGAAAAGCAAGAGCACTGAGCAGGAGGATACCATTCGCTTCATTGGCACTTTTTGTCCCGAATGGAGAAAGCTGAAGGGAGCCATAACCAGACATCTTCCCATCTTACAACTGGACCCAGATCTGGCACCTCTTTTTGACTCTCCACTACAAATGAGCTGGCGCAGATCTAAAAACATGAAAGACCACCTAGTGCACAGCAATTTGATTTCCTCAAACATCAAAAAACCTTCTATCACAGGTTCTTTCCCGTGCGGACATTGCAAATCATGCCCTCAGATCCTGCAAACCAACACGGTCATTGATAGGTTTGGCCAGTTGATCAAGTTACAACACTTTTTTAACTGTAATACGCAGGCTGTGATATATTGCATAACTTGCGAGTGCAATCTAAAGTATGTAGGCATGACCACACGCAAATTGAAGGAAAGAATATTAGAACACCTGGGAAACATCCGCAATGCCTCCAGAGATCTTAAACGAATGAAACAGCTTACATCAGTAGCGAGACACTTTAATTCTGTCCACAAAGGATCCATCAAAGGTTTCAAGACCTTCTGCTTAGATCGGATACATCTCGGAATACGAGGAGGAGACATAACCAAAGAACTATATAAAAAGGAGAGTGAATGGATTTTTCGTCTAAACAGTCTGAAACCTTTTGGGCTTAATGAAACCATTAATTATGGAGTTTTTCTGTAAAAAATGTCTCATCTACTTCTCACTTGTCGTCAAATGTTTTTAGACAACAACAATATTCTCTTTCTTCTTTTTTTAATAAAATCAGTTTACCTGCACACGTGCACATCTACACCGGTGTGCAATTGCATGTGCATAATTTTACTTTCCGGTGTACCAACAAATGGCCACACTGTTACCTTGCCACATTTCTTTTTCAGCATTTCTATTCCTTCATTCACCATCCACTACCTCTCTCTATCTGCTCTCACCCTCACCTCAGGTTCCCAACCATACCCCCCTATCCCCTAGCCCCCCCTTGTCTCTACATGCACCTCCTGTTTTCCCTTTCCTTCTCCTTTCACCATAAACCAGTCCACTCATCCCTACCACTCCTAGCCATTAACACCCCCGTACAATACACCAGCTCCCAAACAAACCACTCACCATCCCTCATTTCCCACTGCTCCCCTTCCCCACCCACTACTCTCCCCCTTCCCCTTTCTCCATCCCTCCATCTCTCCCTGTTCCAACACATACTTCCTCCTATTTTTCATTCCCCCCACCCCTAGCCAACCACACTCCTGTTCACCGTCCAACCAGTCCCTCCTTCCCTCACTCCTCCCCCTTTCCCCTTCCCCTCACTACATACCGTTCCATTTCCCTTCCTTTCCATTTCACCAACATGCGTCACCTGATTCCCCTACACACACCCCCCCTTTTTTCCAATTGCCGATCTAACAACAATCAATAATTGCCATAAGTTCAAGACAAATCATTCCCACTTGCAATATGGCGTCCGCCACATCGCGATCTCTTAATCACCTCCATCTAGCCTTCCGCTTCTCCTTGACCACTCCAACAACCTTTATCCCCAGGTCAAGCGTATCTAATTATTTTTCCAACTTTATATTATTTTATTTTTATACATTTTTCTTATTTCTATTTCATTTTCAAGTCAATCAATTCACTTATAGTAACCCGAATAAGTGCCATCAGCTTAAATCACATTATGCCCACATCTAAGATGGCGTCCGTGATCTCGCGATTTTTCAATCACCTTCAGTCCTCCCGGTCTGTCGTCATAGCGTCGCTACCGCTGTCTCCCAGCAACCGCGCACACGAGCAGCAATTACAACTGTCATCTAACACTCCCTTATTGGTCTGTTTGACCTTCTGCTGCTATAAAAGCCCGCTCCCCACACAGGACCATACGGAACCCGGAAGTGAACAAGCCTCAGGGCGAAACGCGTTTTCCGCATTCCGCAAGGGGTCTCGCCGACACAGCTTCATCTTGGCATCAGCCTTACTTACCTGCTTGCTCTCTCTGGCTCTCTCATCTCACTGGTGAAACCGTAAGCCCCACTATCTTGTGGCTGCATGCCACGGATAGTAACTCCTACTGTAAACCCAGGCAGAAGTGCCTGAATTATCCCACTTTCTGTGTGTATTACAGTGGTATATATTTTTCAGGGGTCCTTACAGCATACCAAGCATATAGCACCTCGTCTGAGGTTAAGCTGCAAATATCCAAAGATTTAATAGGAAATGCATATAATTAACATATACCTCTCATATTTTCCTGTTATTTTGGATATGATGTTTTTCTTTATTTGCTTTATTCTCCTCAGCAATTGACATATGCATATAATTAGCACATACCTCTCATTTTTGTCTATTACTTTGGATTTGACGTGTCTCTTTATGCTTATTCCTTTATCCTTTTCAGCAATTGACATATGTTAATAATGGGATATACATATCCTATCTATAGTATGTAATTCATTGATTCAAAGCCTCCATTATCTATTCAAGATTCAAACAATTCTGCTACTGGTGTGAGTTTTTGTATATTTTGTATCTGTTATCCATCACAAAGAATTATCTCTCTTGGACAAACCACAACATGCGTAGCAGTCAGGGAGTTCTTTGATTACAATTAACAGTGCCAATCCTGACAACCTCATCTTTCTGTGATCACTAACTTCGTGGACTCTCATTCACGATTCCCGTAACATTGCACCACGTGAGTGGGAATTTTGGAATCGGGTCTAACGTGGAAAGCAGATCCACATATTTCCACAATTCTTTCTCTATCACTTCTCTGTCGGTCTCTCTAAAATTTCAGCATTCCTATATAGGTGCACTCTCATTGGTGTTCACATAAAAATTCTCTACTACCATACCACGCTGCCAGCGCCCGATCTCGTCTGATCTTGGAAGCTAAACAGCGTTGGGCCAGGTTAGTATCAGGAAGGGAGACTGCCTGCGAATACCTGGTGTTGTAGAGTAGGATTTTCCTCACTTATGTGATATTAACACCAACAGCAGTATCACCACTATCTCCATTCAGCAATCTCTATATCTCAGTTTCCATCTCAGTGTTTATAACATAATGGTTGTTTGCACTGCTTTCAGGATGTTCATTATTTCCTGTTTCGCATTTTTTACAATCTTGATATGTGTATGCTAATTTTCTGTACCGCCCATAGAGGAGTGACTTCTGATTATCACCCTAGTCACTTATAGCCAAAGAGCACAGCCTCATATACCATTGTGTCTTGACCACCCTGTGGTTCCATCAATACAGTAATCCTGTACTGGTCAGGGGGAATGGGGGTATGACCATCTCATGTCTACAACCCTCCCATACACTCTTTATCATAAAGAGACCAGAACATTTTATTTGTAAAGATGTTTTCAACTTTGTATTTTGAAGGACAGATTTCAGGGAAGAACCTTGTGTTATAATAATACTATTAAAAGTTATGTTTTAAACATTCCACCATAATTATAATATAAAATTTACTTCTTCCACAAGAGTGCGCCCACACAAGAGCCTTCCTTTTTCTTCCAGTTTCTCAAGTTTGCATACTTTCTGGCTCTGGGTGCACCACCAACTAGGACAGCATAACATTTATACGTATATACTTATATACTTATAATTAAAAGGGCTAATTTTGCCGCTTTTTTTCCCTTATTTGACAAGGGCAACATACTGTCCAATTTTGGTTTTTCTTCCTAATTCTACTATTATCCCTACGTAATAAATCCTGTGCCGGATCGCCCTGGGCTTTCTTGTCAAACCAGGAACGACAAGCACTGAACTGATCGCAGATACCGAGTAAGTCTGAAGCTACTCTGAAACTGCTAAGAAGTGTGTAATCGCAAAATTGCGAATACGTCGTTCGCAATTTTATGATGCTAAGATTCACTCCCAGTAGGCGGCGGCTTAGCGTGAGCAACTCTGCTAAAATCGCCTTGCGAGCGAACAACTCGGAATGACCCCCAATGTACACCGCATGGACTGATATGTTTATGTCACCTATATATTGATTATTGATATTTGCCTGCTGTCTTTGTCTTTATATTTCTTGAAAATCTATAATAAAATGTATTTAAAAAAAAAAAAAAAATTATTCATGAAATGTTTCTCAATAAATAAATTCTAATTTGCCATGCTTATGTCTCCTGCTCTTCATTTTGATTATGTATAGTACCTTTTTAGGGGTTTTAAATAATCAGCTAAGGAGATGTACTAAGCCTTACAGAGTGATAAAGTGGAGAGAGATAAAGTAGCAGCCAATCAGCACCTAACTGTCATGTAACAGGCTGTGTTTGAAAAATGACAGGAGCAGGTTGGCCGTTACTTTATCTCTCTCCTTTTTATCTCTTGCCTAGCTTTGATAAATCTCTCCCAATGCCACAAATAGCCACAAAGTGGCCGTTCTGTGGGCATAATTCAGACCTGATCACTGTTGTGTGAATTTGCAAGCGGGACGATTATCGATCAACTGCGGATGCGTACGGTTCGTAATCTGCACGAGCAAGGCCAAATTGCTAAAGAATCCATCAATTTTTTTGATCGCTAAGCGTACGCAGGTTTATTGACAGAAAGCGGATGTTTGGAGGTGGTAACTGCCCGTTTTCAGGCAGAGTCAGGAAAAACGCAGGCGTTCTCAGATGTTTTCAGGGCGGGTGTGTGACGTCAGCTCCGACCCGATCAGCCCGTTCTCATTGTCCTGGGCTACGCACAGACTGGAAAAAACATTAGATGGTGAGTGAATTGCGAATGGATTTGCAGCTGACCGGCGTTTGCAAAGATTTTCGCACGGCTTACGCAGACTTGTACGGGGCGGATTTTCACTCTATCTTGGCGGTGACTATCCAATCGCAAACCTCTGCAAATTTGCAGGGGACCGATCAGGTCTGAATTAGGCTACTAACATCCACATACAGCCTCCGGCTCCCATATCAGGCTGGGCAATACGGCAAATATCCCATCAGCCGACCGTCCCCCTTTTCAGTCACTGAGAACTGGGACATGACCTGACAATAACACTCACTGCAGGTATAGGAGACATTTCTGAACTGGAATAAAAGCTGAGTCATCTTTGGCGTTCCCAGATGAGCCGCAGTCACTATGAATTATTCATTCGCTCATCTCAGTTATGATTCTTTTTATTTAGCAAATGGAAACACGATGCAGGAAGAGGCAGCGAATATTCACATTCCTATTTACTGAGTGATGGATAATTAGTCAGTCTGCTAATTGGGCAATATGTTCTCAGATAACGAGTGTGTTAGTTAGTGATAAGAGGGAAGCATGCCATCCATATGTGATACCCACGCAGCTCTTATGGCAGGTCTAGAATTCTCATTTACCCCAGGTGTGGCCCAATTAATCTCCTATGTGAAGGCCTCTGGGTCTTGTCCCCTCACAAATATTGATGTAATGTGCTCATCTAACAGCTGCTTCTTTACTATAGGTAGGATGAAAAGTTTGACTTAGTTTGGCTGGTTCTGTAGGTCTGACATTGAGTTGGCATATGCCCATCTAATACACTAAGTTGTGCTGTGCATGCCCACAGGAAAGGTCAATGACTATGTATGTCCTAGTGCACAAGTTTTGCCGCTTGAGCAGCGGACGGGCATTACTGAGTACAGTAATGGCAGGCAGAAGCAGACTGGCATGCACACACATATGCCAGTAGCTGTACCATTTGCAGGCACCTACAGTAGGTGCTGGTGCAGGTAAGCTCTGATGATGATGTCGACGGTCACCAGCAGTATCAAGCTGCTTCTGATTGGCTGCTTACCAGCACCTCTGAAGCTGATAGGTGCGTTCTTCATTGATCATGTATATTTTATATGATTTTGTGGGTGTATGTATATTTATGGAACACCTCTTTAACAGGGTCTTCTAGGAAATGGTGATTGTAGTGGTCAGAGACGGGCTGGAGCTTTCATACAGCCCTGGCTGTAGTGTACCAGAGTCGCCGGGCCTGGCCAGCCCCTGTCCCTGTGAGCCGGGAAGGCTGACCTGCTCGGCCAGGCCCGGAGTCTCTGTGTGGCCGGATCGGCCCACCGGGGCAATTGCCAGTAAGGCCTGGTGGTGATATGTGCTGCCTTCTTCACGTACTTCAGTTCATTCACCAAAATCTTACTGCATGGTCTTTTTGGGGTTGATGTCAGAAAATACCAACACCACGGTGAATTTTGGGAACCCTCTGCCATCCAATTATTAACTTGTACACTTAAATAACGCTATTACACAGATTGGATGCAGAAATCTAACACTCTCTGCACATGTTACATCTGCCCCACCCATGGCAACCAATCAGCACTGAAATAAAATATATAATTTGCATACTATAAAATGATACAGAGCTGCTGATTGGTTGATGGGGCAACTTCTCTACTGGCTCACTTCTATGCTCTTATCACTGCTTAGTAAATGTCCCCCTTAGGTTGTAGGGATTTCACTTTCAGTCTGACTTGTGGTGATTTCATCTTGAATTCCCTGCCCAGTAGTTATACTGTATTTATGTATTTAGCAGCAGAAGGATAAGGTCAGCATCCACACTATATCAATAAATATAATGCAGGCAAATAAAGGTTCTTTTATTTATTCATCATACAGTACAATAAAACATTACAATACAGTGTATCATTCCGATATGTCACTGTACTCTGAATCTGCAGAACGGCTCTTGGAAATGAAAAGGTCTTTAACAAAGGTTACATATACAAATGCCATAGTAGAATAGAGTCGTGCACTCATTCACATTGATCTGTTATATTAACTAGTGATGTGCACCGGAAATTTTTCGGGTTTTGTATTTTGGTTTTAGATTCGGTTCCGCTGCCGTGTTTTGGATTCGGACGCATTTTGGCAAAACCTCCCTGAAAATTTTTTGTCGGATTCGGGTGTGTTTTGGATTCGGGTGTTCTTTTACAAAAAAACCTCAAAAACAGCTTAAATCATAGAATTTGGGGGTCATTTTGATCCCATAGTATTATTAACCTCAATAACCATAATTTCCACTCCTTTTCAGTCTATTCTGAATACCTCACACCTCACAATATTATTATTAGTCCTAAAATTTGCACAGAGGTCGCTGGATGATTAAGCTAAGTGACCCAAGTGGCCGACACAAACACCTGGCCCATCTAGGAGTGGCACTGCAGTGTCAGACAGGATGGCAGATTTAAAAAATAGTCCCCAAACAGCACATGATGCAAAGAAAAAAAGAGGCGCAATGAAGTAGCTGTGTGACTAAGCTAAGCGACCCAAGTGGCCGACACAAACACCTGGCCCATCTAGGAGTGGCACTGCATTGTCAGACAGGATGGCAGATTTAAAAAATAGTCCCCAAACAGCACATGATGCAAAGAAAAAAAGAGGCGCAATGAAGTAGCTGTGTGACTAAGCTAAGCGACCCAAGTGGCCGACACAAACACCTGGCCCATCTAGGAGTGGCACTGCAGTGTCAGACAGGATGGCAGATTTAAAAAATAGTCCCTAAACAGCACATGATGCAAAGAAAAATAGAGGCACAATGAAGTAGCTGTGTGACTCAGCTAAGCGACCCAAGTGGCCGACACAAACACCTGGCCCATCTAGGAGTGGCATTGCAGTGTCAGACAGGATGGCACTTCAAAAAATAGTCCCCAAACAGCACATGATGCAAAGAAAAAAAGAGGTGCACCAAGGTTGCTGGATGGCTAAGCTAAGCGAACCAAGTGGCCGACACAAACACCTGGCCCCTCTAGTAGTGGCACTGCAGTGCCAGACAGGGTGGCCCTTCAAAAAATAGTACCCAAACAGCACATGATGCAAAGATAAATGAAAGAAAAAAGAGGTGCAAGATGGAATTGTCCTTGGGCCCTCCCACCTACCCTTATGTTGTATAAACAGGACATGCACACTTTAACCAACCCATCATTTCAGTGACAGGGTCTGCCACACGACTGTGACTGAAATGACTGGTTGGTTTGAGCCCCCACCAAAAAAGAAACAATCAATCTCTCCTTGCACAAACTGGCATTACAGAGGCAAGATGTCCACCTCATCATCATCCTCCGATTCCTCACCCCTTTCACTGTGTACATCTCCCTCCTCACAGATTATTAATTCGTCCCCACTGGAATCCACCATCTCAGGTCCCTGTGTACTTTCTGGAGGCAATTGCTGGTGAATGTCTCCACGGAGGAATTGATCATAATTAATTTTGCTGAACATCATCTTCTCCACATTTTCTGGAAGTAGCCTTGTACGCCGATTGCTGACAAAGTGAGCAGCTGCACTAAACACTCTTTCGGAGTACACACTGGAGGGGGGGCAACTTAGGTAAAATAAAGCCAGTTTGGGCAAGGGCCTCCAAATTGCCTCTTTTTCCTGCCAGTATACGTACGGACTGTCTGACGTGCCTACTTGGATGCGGTCACTCATATAATCCTCCACCATTCTTTCAATGGTGACAGAATCATATGCAGTGACAGTAGACGACATGTCAGTAATCGTTGGCAGGTCCTTCAGTCCAGACCAGATGTCAACACTCGCTCCAGACTGCCCTGCATCACCGCCAGCGGGTGGGCTCGGAATTCTTAGCCTTTTCCTTGCAGCCACAGTTGCAGGAGAATGTGAAGGAGGAGCTGTTGACGGGTCACGTTCCGCTTGACTTGACAATTTTCTCACCAGTAGGTCTTTGAACCTCTGCAGATTTGTGTCTGCCGGAAAGAGAGATACAACGTAGGTTTTAAATCTAGGATCGAGCACGGTGGCCAAAATGTAGTGCTCTGATTTCAACAGATTGACCACCCGTGAATCCTGGTTAAGCGAATTAAGGGCTCCATCCACAAGTGCCACATGCCTAGCGGAATCGCTCTGTTTTAGCTCCTACTTCAATCTCCCCAGCTTCTTCTGCAAAAGCCTGATGAGGGGAATGACCTGACTCAGGCTGGCAGTGTCTGAACTGACTTCACGTGTGGCAAGTTCAAAGGGTTGCAGAACCTTGCACAATGTTGAAATCATTCTCTGATTGAGTCAGGTGCATTCCCCCTCCTATATCGTAGGTAGCTGTATAGGCTTGAATGGCCTTTTGCTGCTCCTCCATCCTCTGAAGCACATAGAGGTTTGAATTCCACCTCGTTACCATCTCTTGTTTCAGATGATGGCGGGGCAGGTTCAGGAGTGTTTGCTGGTGCTCCAGTCTTCGGCTTCGGGCCACCGACAGCATCTCTTGCATGCCCCTGTCGTTTTTTAATTAATTCTGCACCACCAAATTCAATGTATGTGCAAAACATAGGACGTGCTGGAATTTGCCCACATGTAATGCATGCACAATATTGGTGGAGTTGTCCGATGTCACAAATCCCCAGGAGAGTCCAATTGGGGTAAGCCATTCTGCGATGATGTTCCTCAGTTTCCGTAAGAGGTTGTCAGCTGTGTGCCTCTTATGGAAAGCGGTGATACAAAGCGTATCCTGCCTAGGAATGAGTTGGCGTTTGAGAGATGCTGCTACTGGTGCCGCCGCTGCTGTTCTTGCTGCGGGAGGCAATACATCTACCCAGTGGGCTGTCACAGTCATATAGTTCTGAGTCTTCCCTGCTCCACTTGTCCACATGTCCATGGTTAAGTGGACATTGGGTACAACTGCATTTTTTAGGACACTGGTGACTCTTTTTCTGAGGTCTGTGTACATTCTCGGTATCGCCTGCCTAGAGAAGTGGAACCTAGATGGTATTTGGTACCGGGGACACACTAACCCAATAAATTCTCTAATTCCCTGTGAATTAACGGTGGATACCGGACACACGTTTAACACCACCCAGGCTGCCAAGGCCTGAGTTATCTGCTTTGCAGCACGATGACTGCTGTGATATTTCATCTTCCTCGTAAAGGACTGTTGGACAGTCAATTGCTTACTGGAAGTAGTACAAGTGGTCTTACGACATCCCCTCTGGGATGACGATCGACTCCCAGCAGCAACAACAGCAGCGACAGCAGCAGTAGGCGTTACACTCAAGGATTCATCGGAGGAATCCCAGGCAGGAGAGGACTCGTCAGACTTGCCAGTGACATGGCCTGCAGGACTATTGGCTTTCCTGGGTAAGGAGGAAATTGACACTGAGGGAGTTGGTGGTGTTGTTTGCAGGAGCTTGGTACAAGAGGAAGGGATTTATTTGTCAGTGGACTGCTTCCACTGTCACCCAAAGTTTTTGAACTTGTCAATGACTTCTGATGAATTTGCTCCAGGTGACGTATAAGGGAGGATGTTCCTAGGTGGTTAACGTCCTTACCCCTACTTATTACAGCTTGACAAAGGCAACACACGGCTTGACACCTGTTGTCCGCATTTCTGTTAAAATAATTCCACACCGAAGAGGTGATTTTTTTTTTGTAATTTGACCAGGCATGTCAATGGCCATATTCGTCCCACGGACAACAGGTGTCTCCCCGGGTGCCTGATTCAAACAAACCACCTCACCATCATGTCCTTGGAACCTCCCACCCACCCTTATGTTGTTTAAACAGGACATGCACAGTTTAATAAACCCATTTCAGCGACAGGTGGCCCCCTGGAAAAAGCATGCCAAGTTCTCCGAATCATAGCTAGCTACAAACATACCACCTCCTTCTTTGATTACTTTTCACATTATGAGAAGATGCAAGAGGAAGAGAACAGTGTCAAGACGGTGATTAAAAATTAGAGAGGCACGCACAATCAGGCTCTAAACCTAGGATCAAGTACATCAGCACCCCTGGAAATATACGGCAGCGCCTCTGGATTTATACAGCAGATAGGCAGCATCCCTGGATTTATACAGTATAGGCAACACGGGTGTGGTATTGAAAGTCGACAGTAACTAGGTCGACAATGTGTAGGTCGACCACTATTGGTCGACAGTAACTAGGTCGACAGGGTCAAAAGGTTGACAGGGTCAAAAGGTCGACATGTTCTAGGTCGACAGGTCAAAAGGTCGACATGAATTTTTTATGTTATTTTGGTGTCATTTTCTTCGTAGAGTGACCGGGAACCCCAATTAGTGCACCGCGTCCCCTCGCATGGCGAGCTTCGCTCGCCATGCTTCGGGCATGGTGCCTTTGCTCCGCTACCGCTTCGCTCGGCACAAATTACCATTCCAATCGTAGTCCACGTGGATCGTTAAGTATGAAAAGGTTCAAAAAAAGAAAAAAATTGTGAAAAACTCATGTCAACCTTTTGACCTGTCGACCTAGAACATGTCGACCTTTTGACCCTGTCGACCAATAGTGGTCGACCTAGACATTGTCGACCTAGTTACTGTCGACTTTCAGTCCGGATCCCAGGCAACACCCCTGGAGATTTACACAGCAAAACAGACAGGCAGCACTGGACTTAAACGGCAGTGGGGCAGCACCCCTGGACTGATAAGGCTGAGGGGCAGCACCCCATATAGGGCAGCACCCCTGGAATTATGTGGCAGACAAAGATCCATGTCTATGTTCCTCCTACCCACCCTTATGTTGAATAAACAGGACATGCACACTTTAACAAACCAATTATTTCAGCAACAGGGTCTGCCACATGACTGTGGCTGAAATGATTGGTTTGTTTGGCCCCCACCAAAAAAGAAGCAATTAATGTCTCCTTGCACAAACTGGCTCTACAGAGGCAAGATGTCGTCCTCATACTCATCCTCATCCCCTGACTCTTTGCCCCTTCAGTGTTTACATCCTCATCCTCACAGTGAAATAATTCTACACCGAAGAGGTGGATTTTTTGGTATTTTTCCCAGGCATGACAATGGTCTTTTTCATCCCATGTCCAACAACTGTCTCCACTGGTGCCTTTTTCAAATAAACCACATAATTTAGGTGTCAGTGGACTGCTTATGCTATTACCCAAAGTTTCTGAACTTGACAATGACTTATGATGAATGCGCTGCAGGTGACTTATAAGGGAGGATGTTCCTAGGTGGTTAACGTCCTTACCCCTACTTATTACAGCTTGACAAAGGCGACACACGGCTTGACACCTGTTGTCCGCATTTCTGTTAAAATAAATTCCACACCGAAGAGATGGCTTTTTTGGTACTTTGCCCAGGCATGACAATGGGCTTTTTCATCCCATGGACAATAACTGTCTCCACTGGTGCCTTATTCAAACAAACCACATCACCATCAGAATCCTTATCGTCAACTTCCTCCTCAGCACCAGCTACACCAATATCCTCTGCATCTTGGTGGTTTTCTACAGTGACATCCTCAATCTCAACAACTGGACTGGCGGTGCTCCTCCCAGCACTTGCAGGGGGTGTGCAAATGGTGGTAGGAGCCTCCACTTCCCATACAGTGTTGTGAAGGTCAGGCCTATATATTGCAACTGCGGACACACTTGGACTCTCCTTGGGGATTTGTGATATTTATGCACAGTTGTTTTTTCCTGTGCCTCAACATGAGAAACTGAACCACCAGTCATGAACATAGACCTAGGCCTTAGTCTTTCCTTGCCACTTAGTGTCATGAATGGCATATTGTCAGTTTTACGTTTCTTATCACATAATTATATATATATTTTTTTGGTTCTTAATTTTTGGTTCTTGAATCTTACATGCCCTCTATGACATTGGACATTGGCCTTAGCAGATGACATTGATGGAATTGCATCGTCAATGTCATCACTGATGGCGGCAGCAGCTTCAGCACAAGCACAGGAACTGGAAGTGATTCCTTATCTTTCACTATTTTTTCCTCCAAATTTTTGTTCTCAATTTCACAGGACAGCACCCCTTTATTATTACAGCACACAGAACAGTGCCCCTTTATTTTCGCAACAACCCTGTGTTTTTACAGCATACAAGGCAGTGTCAGTGTACATTTATTTTCACAGCAACCCTGAATTTTTACAGCATACAGGATAGGGCCAGTGTACATTTATTTTCACAGCACCCTTGTATTTTTACAGCATACAGAATAGGGCCAGTGTACATTTATTTTCACAGCACCACTATATTTTTACAGCATGCAGGACAGGGCCAGTGTACATTTATTTTCACAGCACCTCTGTATTTTTACAGCATACAGGACAGGGCCAGTGTACATTTATTTTCACAGCACCCCTGAATTTATACAGCATACAGGACCGGGCCAGCACCCCTGTATTATTACAACACCCCTGTAACTTTACAGCATACAAGACAGGGCCAGTGTATATTTATTTTCACAGCACCCCTGAATTTTTACAGCATACAAAACAGGGCCAGTGTACATTTATTTTCACAGCACCCCTTAATTTTTACAGCATACAGGATCGGGCCAGCACCCCTGTATTTTCACAACACCACTGTAACTTTACAGCATACAAGACAGGGCCAGTGTACATTTATTTTCACTGCACCCCTCAATTTTTACAGCATATAAGACAGGGGCAGTGTACATTTATATTCACAGCACCCCATAATTTTTACAGCATACAGGACAGGGCCAGCACCCCTGTATTTTCACAGCACACAGGATAGTGTCCCTGTACAGCACAGTGACAGCCAGGACAGCAACACCCATGTACAGCTGCAGCACCCCTAACAGCACGAAACCAGTAACAGGACTGCACCCCTAACAACACAGGACAGCACAGTGACAGGACAGCACCCCTAGAGAGCAGACGCTAACCCCACCCGATGCCACCAGCCACAGAGAGAGACAGAGGTCTGTCTCCCTCACTCTCCAAGTCCAGAGTGAAAATGGCGCGACATGCAGCTCCTTATATGGAATAAAAAAACCTGTGAGAATCTGACAGCGGGATGATGATATTTTGCCTCGTTCTGGGATCCTTGGTGGGAGTTCAGAGCCGGAGTCTGGCGGGAAGTTCCGAGCCGGATTGGGTTCCCAGCTCGGATCATAAGGTTCAGGGGGTTCGGTTCTCTGAGAACTAAAACTGCTCATCTCTACTCCATACACATATTGTCAATAGTAATTGTGCCCTCTACACATTATGCCCACAGTGAGAGTGCTTCTTACACATGATGCCCATGATAGTAATGCCCCTTACACGTTATGCCCACAGTAGTAGTACCCCATACACGTGATGTCAACAGTAATAGTTCCCTCTACACATTATGCTCACAGTGGTGGTGCCCCTTACACAGTAGCAGTGCACATGGGGGGTCATTCCGAGTTGTTCGCTCATTGCTGATTTTCGCAACGGAGCGATTAAGGCAAAAATGCGCATGTGCATGGTAATTTAGCATAAAACTTAGTAGATTTACTCACGGCAGAACGAAGAATTTTAATCGTTGAAGTGATCGGAGTGTGATTGACAGGAAGTGGGTGTTTCTGGGAGGAAAACTGGCCGATTTCTTGGAGTGTGCAGGAAAAACGCAGGCATGCCAGGATAAAGCGCGGGAGTGTCTGGAGAAACGGGGTAGTGGCTGTCCGAATGCAGGGCGTGTTTGTGACGTCAAACCAGGAACGAAACGGGCTGAGCTGATCGCAGTGTAGGAGTAAGTCTCAAGCTACTCAGAAACTGCTAAGAATTTTCTATTCGCAATTCTGCTAATCTTCCGTTCGCAATTCTGCTAAGCTAAGATACACTCCAAGAGGGCGGCGGCCTAGCGTGTGCAATGCTGCTAAAAGCAGCTAGCGAGCGAACAACTCGGAATGAGGGCCATTATGCACAAACTATAGTATCCCCCTGTACATATAACTGCTGCACCTGTGTATAATGCCCACATGTATATAACGCTGCACCTGGGTATAATGCCCACATGTATATACCGCTGCACCTGTGTATAATGCCCACATGAATATAATGCTGCACCCGTGTATAACGCCCACATGTATATACTGCTGCACCCGTGTATAATCCCAACATGTATATACCGCTGCACCTGTGTATAATGCTCACATGTATATACCGCTGCACCTGTGTATAGTGTCCACATGTATATACCGCTGCACCTGTGTATAATTCCCACATGTATATACCGCTACACCTGTGTATAATGCCCACATGTATATACTGCTGCACCTGTGTATAATGCCCACATGTATATACTGCTGCACCTGTGTATAATGCCCACATGTATATACCGCTGCACCTGTGTATAATGCCCCCATGAATATACTGCTGCACCTGTGTATAATGCCCACATGTATATACCGCTGCACCTGTGTATAATGCCCACATGTATATACTGCTGCACCTGTGTATAGTGCCCACATGTATATACCGCTGCACCTATGTATAATGCCCACATGTATATACCGCTGCACCTGTGTATAATGCCCACATGTATATACAGCTGCACCTGGGTATAATGCCCACATGTATATACCGCTGCACCTGTGTATAACGTCCACATGTCTATACCACTGCACATGTGTATAATGCCCACATGTATTTACTGCTGCACCCGTGTATAATGCCCACATATATATATACTGCTGCACCGGTGTATAATGCCCACATGTATATACCGCTGTATCTGTGTATAATGCCCACATGTATATACTGCTGCACCTGTGTATAACGTCCACATGTCTATACCGCTGCACCTGTGTATAATGCCCACATGTATATACCGCTGCACCTGTGTATAATGCCCACATGTAAATGCCACTGCACCTGTGTATAATGCCCACATGCAGGGGCAAACGCAGGATTTACTTGGGGGGGTTTCCGTATTTTAAATATATATGTAAAATATACATATATAGGGGGCGTGGCCAGGACGGGCATGGAGTAACACTCATAGTGTGCAGCTCTCCAGCCACTTTATCCTGCTAATAAATCCTGTATCCTCCTCTGGGTCCAACTTTGCAGCCACCGTTACATGAGTGCTTCCTGCCTCCCCCTGGAGTGACTCTATACCTGCTGCCGCTGTCTCCGGAGTTTTGGGAGCTCTGGACGCCGGCGGGCCCTGATCCGTGCCGGGAGCCGCTGCCTCGTGTGGGGACCGGAAGTTCAGCTTTGCGTCCCTTCACTTGCCACTCGCTGCGGCCGGCCGGAGCTCCGGGGAATCGAGAGCGCCTGCTCTTAGCTGAAGCCCTGCTGATCCTCTGCGAGGTCCGGGGGGAGCCGCGGGTGAAACTCTCTGTCGCTGCGGGGACGCGCTGCCCGCGAATCCGGAAGTGCGGCTCCGCTGTCCGCCGCAGCCTGCACCAGCCTGTCGGGACACACTTGAGGGGCCAGTAAATATAAGTGAGGCACCCTTACTGCTGTGGGGGAAGCCTGGAGGAAATGTGGGGTCCCCTGAATTCTATGGGGAAAATACCTTGGTGGCCATTATCTGGATTCCCTCTATTATACTGGGACTAAGGCACTGGGGAAGTTGCTGGACACTGGGAGGCATATGACCCTCTCCCTCCTTCTACTATAACTTTCAAGCTTGCTGACAGGGAAGTGTCGGGAACCAGTAATATATGCCCTGCAGCTCTGGTTGGGAGTGATAATCCCTACACCCCTGCTGAAGTGGCTGGTCACGGTGCACTACATCCAGAGGTTGTGGCCCAGCTGGCTATTTATACATATCTATAGTTTACCTGACGCCCGTTTGCCGGCCGGGGTGGGCACCCCCGCACCCCCCCCCCTTTTTTTTCTTCCTTTTTTCTCTGCCTGTATTTGCTTTGATACGTCCTGCGGACCGGGAGAACCAACACCGTGCTGTCCAAAATGGTGAAGGGTCGCCAGACCGGTGCGGCGGCAGGAGCGATGGATAAGTTTGTTCGTGACCAGGGCCCCCAGCAGCGTAGAGGGGAGACTACTAGATCCGAGGCATCGCCTCCATCTCCTGCTTATAGTTCCGTCTTCTCTGACCCTCCGGATGCTGCACTGCAGAGAGTACTGGACGCGGTAACTGCCAGCAAAGTGTGCCTGGCTGATAAAATTGGGCAGGTGCAGTCCGACCTCTCCATTATTCATCAGGACCTCCAGCGGGTGAGAGAGAAAGTGGGAGAAGCGGAGACCCGAATTTCCAATATTGAAGACTCCGTTGGCCCGCTGGGTCGTCGCACTGATGCTTTGGAGTCTCAGATGAATGATGTGCGCAAAAAGCTCACGGACGTAGAGGGGCGTCTGCGGCGCAATAACGTCCGCTTCATCGGCCTGCCTGAGAAAGAAGAAGGCTCCGCTCCAGAAGAGTTTCTCGTAAAATGGCTCCGTGATTCTTTCGGATCTGAGGAATTCTCACCTTATTTCACTGTGGAACGGGCCCATAGAGTTCCAATGCGCCCGCTGCCGCCGGGGGCTCCACCCCGTACCTTTATTGCTAAGTTCCTTCATTACCGTGATCGGGATACAATTCTGAGGCTGGCTCGTACTAAGGGCCCTCTGAAATGGAATGGATCGCCAATATCGGTATTTCCGGACTTTGCGGTGGATGTACAAAAAGATAGGGCTCAGTTTCTACCTGTCAAGAGGAGGCTCCGTGAACTTGACCTGCCGTATGCCATGCTATTCCCATCCAGACTGCGGGTAGTGGCGGATGGGGAAACAAAGTTTTTCACGACTCCTCGTGAGGCCATGGTGTGGCTGGACAGACGATTCCCGGCGAGACGTGCTCTTGCGGATTAGTGAATATCCGGCGGACCCTGGAAGCTGACTTTCTCCTGTTCTTCTTTTATGGCTACTTATTTTGTCGGTTTTAAGATACATGTGCTAGATATTGCGAGGCGATAGGATGCGGGCCTGTTTGAGTGTTGTCAATGCTTCCTTTAGCCCCCGCTACAATGTTCATGCAGTTCAGACAGGATATATGTATAGTTTGTAAGTCAGTCATGATATACTTGGTATGCTTTTGTTGATGACTATACCTTGGGGGTTTTTGCTCTCCTTTCTTCCTATGTGTGGGAGGCGGGGGGGGAGGTTTATTATTTAATTGGCCCGACGTGGGTGGTTCATGATACCCGAGCATGGCGTATCTGGGTAATAGACGGACCTAGAGGATGGGCCTTTATGATTTCCCCTCACTTTGTTTTCGAGGGGGAATGGTAGGTGGCTGGGAGCTGCCTCCTAATTTTTCTTTTTTTTTTCCTTTTCTCTAGTTATTCTCCATTTCCAAGAGTCATTATATTCTTGGCCCCTATCAAGGAGTGGTTGCACAGGTTGATGGTGCGACAAAGTTTAGTTTACTTATTTTTTTAGGTATGTACACTCATTTCTGGGATCCAAGTATGCTACATGTTGGGGGTGGTATACGGGGAGGGGGGTGGGGGAGGTTGTTAGGCTATATTTGGTTTATGAAGGGAAATGTATGTTATGAATGGGTATGGTATGTTTATGTGCAGCATAAGCAACGGTGTCTGGTTACTAAATCTGTGCGTGGCGGGATTGGCTGGCCGCGGGGTGATGCGCCTACTATACTCTTGCTGTACTATGGCGGGGCTTAAGGTGTTATCGTGGAATGTGAGAGGGCACAATGATAAAATTAAGAGGTCTCTTGTACTCCGACAGATCAAACAATATGCCGCTGATATTGTCTGCCTTATGGAAACACACTTGGTGGGGGGTAAGATTCTCTCATTGAAGAGACCCTGGGTGGGATGGGCATACCACTCTATGCACACGTCTGCCTCAAGGGGGGTTTTGGTCCTTATTAGGCGGACCGTCCCCTTTGTAATGGAATCCATACAGACGGACCCCTGGGGGAGATATGTGTTTTTGAAATGTAGATTATTTTATGTCCCTGTCCTCCTACTAGCTGTTTATGTGCCCCCTCCATACTCTCCCGATGTTCTTAAGAAGGTTGCTGGGTTCATGGCCTCGTCCCCTGGGGTGTCTGTCATCTGTCTCGGGGACTTCAATAATGTGCTAGATGTGGCAAAAGATAGGCTCTCTATGTCCCCGTCTGCTGCATGTCCTGGGAGATCCGGTTTTGCAAATGTGGTCTCTGGGCTGGGCCTGGTCGACCCGTGGAGACTGAGACACCCTTCTCTTAAACAATACTCGTGTTTCTCACACTCTCACTCCTCGTTTTCTAGGATTGACCTGGCCCTCCTCTCGAGCGACATGGTTCCCCGCGTCCATACACCCTAGACGACATTGCTCTATGAGCGACGTTCATCTAGTGTTTCCCTTGCTGGGCGGTCAGCAGCTGCCTGTACATACTGAGTGATAGGACCGCTCATATCGCTCAGTGACATCACGCAGCCGTCGGCCGTGCATGCAGCTCCTGGACGACAGTCTAGATCGAGCTAGCATGCACTGCCGACAACAACGATATGGGCATGGAATTTCTCTAATGATTTTTTATTATTAATTCTTAGTAGATACAGTATGTAATAGTAGTAATCATGAAAATAACATTAATATTGGAGTTTGGAGTTTTGGGGCTCTGCTAAGCAGTCATGTAATGATTACATGTAACAGGCACAATGTATTAATACTTCACCACAAATAAATAAATGCTCTTTCATGGTCTTTGTGACTTTATGGTATCGTCGTGTCAGGATTGTACAGATACATTATTACACGCTCCGAGCATTATCTAATGAGATAAATATTTGTCTGAAAAATGTCTCCAGCTCCTGCCAATTCCACATACACCCCAGGGCTGGACACATCTAAGTGATGGAAGGCTTCTGTTATAGTATCACATCCTGTGCAGGTGGAGCAGGTCCTTCCGGAACATCAGCAGGAGATAGAAAACGTAAAAGCTGTGTAATAATAAGGCGCTCATAACTTTATTGTGATTACATAAACCTTTTCTTTAAGCTAGCTTATCACTAAATAAAACCACACCACACACTGAAATAAAGACACGGACACAGTAGCTGGAGTTAAAGGTCAGACGATGTTTATTAATCGCTGACCAACTCTTTAAACTATAATTGTGATCGAATTAGAATTGATTTTGAATATAGACTTAAATTTAGCTTGCAGGATGGCAAACAGAAAATCGCTGCCAAACACCAGCACCAGTCACCTAGATGAAAACCACCAAACCAAGGAGGGGAGTACACATACCCCACCTCCTTCCCGCATAACCCGCATTGTGCTGGCCTTACCCCTCTTTCTCTGGCAAACATTCGGTTCCCGCAGGGGAACGTCTAAATGTCCAACCGCAAGAAAAGGACACACCTGCCGTCCTTCTAAAGAGGGAGCCCCACAATGACCACTTATGCCTGTGTGACAGCTGGTTGGTAGCGACTTCCCGCCAATCTGGCTTTCAATAGCCCACAGCAAGAACAAAAAACCGTAGGTGAAATCCGGGAGGGCGGGCGGGCATACAATGAATGGCAAGAGGAAGTCTGGGAAAATGGCCCCCACCTATATACTATCCTAAGACCCTCCTATTAAACCTGATGCACAACCTTCTAATCCAATAGGAAAAAACCAAAAGGGAAAACTGATTTGCCTAGCAACTGCTTAGTCATTAAACAACCAATCACAAAAAGTTGGTCTCTTATATGGCCTCAGGCTTATGCAGCCTTCAGCTTATCTAAGGCGCTCATAACTTTATTGTGATTACATAAACCTTTTC